>NC_090742.1:50494647-50664647 GCF_036898095.1 Palaemon carinicauda
CAAAGTTCAAGGAACATCCAGACTTATGTCCCCTTTGTGTTACAGAAGGTTCGCCTGCATGGTTCCCATCAGGATGATGATGATTCTCTCTGGCCTGCAAAGAGAGGCTCTCCACCCTTGGGTATCGAAGTTGGGAAGGAATGCTCCATCTAGAGGTCCCTATCTCCTCGGAGTGTCCTCTCTAAGGTTGGACAACGACCCCATGGACGGGCAGGTATGTGGGGATGAGTTTTGAGCCTTCAGATTTGCAATTACCTACGTCACCGACCTAGGACCATTAAAGGATCCTAATGTTCATGTTACCCTGCATAAACGGTGACGGCTAAAAGCAACACATTCTAAGGAAATCCAAGGGGCTATGACGAGCTCTAAGGTATGGTGGTGAGTCAGTGCCGTTCAGGAACTCGGATATAGGTGGTACCATAAATCTGGAGGGCATAGACGTCCTCCCTCTGGGGGACCTAGATTTTACTCCCAGGTACTAGAATTCCCATTCAACGGATTCGTTCGATTGAAAGAGATTGCCTTGGTTAGATTAGACAAGGTACCGAAGGTAACGGTATTATTTCCTAAAGGGCAGGCCCGATCTGTCTGGACCAGGATGTTGTCAGCCTGGGGGGTACGATAATTCCAGGCTCTGCCCTTCCAGTTCGACCTACACGTTTGTTGGTCTGATCGGGTCAGTTGTGGGAAGTACGTTCTGTCTGAGACCTCTATCAGACAGGAATTGGTAGTCGGTTTCCCACTCGTCATCACAGCCTTCCTCTGGTTCGACGATTTTGTATCTGACCCCCCATCATCAGGTGGTCTACCTCACTGATTCCCCAGGTACACAGCCCAACTCCGTTGGGATGTTTTGCCTGCATGCAGCCCTAGATCCGAACCCTCAGGCTCCTTTCATGGACACCAGAGAGGAAGCTACAGGAGTAGAAGACAGTCCCGACATCAAGGCGGACCTAGGAAAAAGGGGGCTCGGAGAAGGGAAGGACCTAGATTCACTCCCTCACAACGCGGTGGTCCTGGTAGAGGGAAGACTTTACCACTTTCGTGACCATTGGACTCGGTCTGTGGGATCATAGCATAGTCTCTAACGGTTTGAGATGAAAATGGCCTCAAGGTCCTCCTTCTCCGCCAGTGACCTTCTCCCAGAAATACACTCCCGTCCTGAAAGAGTACACCACAGGGTTACTCAAGAAAAAGCAATCAAACGACTATCTCTTAGGTATGGACCTTACTTCCCCGTGGGACCGTCACCACCTCTGTCGATCTTACCGACCGCTATTAGCTTGCGCCTATAGCTCGAAACTTCTCTTCTTATCTGGATTTCCACCTAAGCAGGAAAGCCTTTGTGTTCAAGACATGTCCTTCGGCCTCAACATTGATCCCAGGATATTCACGAAACTGGGAGAGGCAGTGTTAGAACAACTCAGGAACCAAGAGATACAGATCATTGCTTATCTGGCCGGTTGGCTCATTTGGGCCCGGCCGGCCATAGAAGGTAACAGAGCTACGAAGGAATTTCTTCGATCGCTCGACAACCTGTGATTTCGGGTCAATCTCCATAAGTCTCGCCTGCGACCATCAGGCCACTTAGAATGGTTAGCCATTCAGTGGGACCTTTGGAAGCACACGTTGTCTCTCCCTTCCAAAAGTAAGAGGAATAGGTTCCAAGATCAAGAATTTCTCAAGCACAAACAGGTGTCCAAAGAGCCTAGAAAGTATCCTCGGCCTTTCCCAATTCACTTCAGTAACAGATCTCCTAATAAAAGCCAAACTCAAGACATCAATCGATTTTGGAGAAAGAGAGCTACAGTACCTATAAGAAGACAAGGTCTCGAAGATCCCCTCTGTCGGGAAAATGAGACTACGCCCATGGTCCGAACCGAAGAACCTCTCCAAAGCGGTTCCTCTACAATTCCCACCTCCACAAGTGACATTCCATTCAGCCGTGTCTCTAAGTGGATGGGGGGATTTCTCTGAACATCAGATGTTTCAGGTTCTTGGTCACTAGCCATGAAACAGTCCCATATCAATGTTCTCGAAGCCATGGCAGTGTTCTTGACCCTGAAGAGAGAGACTCCTCCGAGGTCGACCCACATCAGAGTAGTGTCAGACAGCACAGACGAGGTACACTACGGAAACAGGGGAGGATCCAAGTCACCCAACCTGAATCAGGTCCTGGTCACTTTCTTCGCCTAGGCAACAGAAAAGAACTGGTTCCTGTCAGCACCTCACCTAGCGGGAGGCCAGGGTGTGAGAACGGGCTCACTATCCAGGACGAGTTCCCTGGAGTCAGAATTTCACTCCGGTGGATACTCAGGTTCGTTCCAGGCATCCAGGTAGATCTATTCACATCTCAGATCAATCACAAACTTCCTTGTTATGTGACCCCAATCCTGGACCCTCGGGCTCATGCCATGGACGCATTACCCCGGGATTGGAACCATTGGAGGAAGATTTCCCTATCTCTCCCAGTGAATCTTCTAAAAACTTTAACACTGACTGCGCTCCTTCCGGGGCGCAGTGGTTTTAGTACCACCTCACTGCCCAAGAACAGTTGGTTTCCTCTCCTCCTCGAGTGGAAACTCCGTCCCATCCGGATTCCGTTCCTCAACTGACCCGAGTATTCCAAACTCACTGTGTCGGATTACTCAAGGATGACCAAAACCCTAACTTTGGGGACTACAGGAAGTTGGCAGCTCGTAGAGACTCGAACATTGAACCGGAAAACGATTTCTTCATCGAATCAGTCAAAAGGGACTCGACAATTCGCCAATATGATTCGGCCGTTAACCCCCAAAATAGGTGGTCCCCTTGGAAAGTTATTCCTCTTCTCCAAGATACTTTCTATGTCCGGTCACCACTCTCAGGGCCTTTTTAGCCACGACTGCTACCCGATCGTCTGGCCCCTTGTTTATCAGGGAACAAGGAGGTACCATTCCCATACGTGGTATTAGGCTATAGATCCTATACTTCGTTTGACAAGCCAATCCGGGATCATTTCCCCCAGAAGATGGACTTTGATGACCTTATAAAGTTCACGGGTTGGGAATCTCCTGTGGTCTTCAAACGCCACTATCTAATGAACTTACAGGCTCTTAAATACCCAACAGTTGCAGCTGGGAGCCGTATCTCTCCCCAGTGATCTTTTGTTCTTCCTTTCATCCATCTCTTTTCTTCTCCCTCCTACCCGCCACTCGCACCACGACGCCGCTTCCTTGGTAGTTCGTTAGCCCTAAGTTTATTACATATTAGGTTATGTTTGTAACTATTATTGATTACCGTTGTTACAGGGTTGGGATATTCTTAGCCATGTCAGTTTTGTAGCATGTTTCCTCTGATACTCGGAGGATTCCCTGTTATCATGTTTGTTTACCTTAATTATTTATGATTTTCTTTACATGGTGTTGTTTCTCTCCCCTCATTAAATTAGTTATTGTTGGGCTTGGAAGGCATTCTCTGGTACATTTTCACCCGGCGCCACAGATCGACCCAGAAAAGGGATTTTGACGAAGGAAAAATCTATTTCTGGGGAGAGACCTGTGGCGCCCGGTGAAACCCTTCCCCTTTATTTTACACAATCCCCCCCTTTCCTTTCCAAGCCATCATGGCCAATACAGAAGGATGTTGTTCAGATGGCGCTCGCGTCGTGGCGTGGGTGGTGTGGCGCTGGTGGTTGGCAAGGGCCTTTGTATCGGCCCATCCCTTTGACGAAGGAATTAACTAAATGGAAGACAACCTGTGAATAGTGGATTTCACGCGCCTTTGCTTTATACACGACACCCTAAAGGTGCTCGCGCGAGGGTTGTAACCTCAGCATTCCATGCTTTTATCTTTCTCTGGTATAATTGGAAGGTTTTATCAGAAAAGGTATATAAGAAGGACTCTTTTCACCCGGCGCCACAGATCGACCCAGAAAAGACTCAAGTCCGCCTGGTCAACAAAAAAGCATTTGCTCCAACTTTGAACTTTTGAAGTTCTACTGATTCAACCACCCGATTAGGAAGATCATTCCACAACTTGGTAACAGCTGGAATAAAACTTCTAGAGTACTGCGTAGTATTGAGCCTCGTGATGGAGAAGGCCTGGCTATTAGAATTAACTGCCTGCCTAGTATTACGAACAGGATAGAATTGTCCAGGGAGATCTGAATGTAAAGGATGGTCAGAGTTATGAAAAATCTTATGCAACATGCATAATGAACTAATTGAACGACGATGCCAGAGATTAATATCTAGATCAGGAATAAGAAATTTAATAGACCGTAAGTTTCTGTCCAACAAATTAAGATGAGAATCAGCAGCTGAAGACCAGACAGGAGAACAATACTCAAAACAAGGTAGAATGAAAGAATTAAAACACTTCTTCAGAATAGATTGATCACCGAAAATCTTGAAAGACTTTCTCAATAATCCTATTTCTTGTGCAATTGAAGAAGACACAGACCTTATATGTTTCTTAAAAGTAAATTTACTGTCGAGAATCACACCTAAAATTTTGAAAGAGTCATACATATTTAAAGAAACATTATCAATACTGAGATCCGGATGTTGAGGAGCCACCGTCCTTGACCTACTTACAATCATACTTTGAGTTTTGTTAGGATTCAACTTCATACCCCATAATTTGCACCATGCACTAATTCTAGCTAAATCTCTATTAAGGGATTCACCAACCCTAGATCTACATTCAGGGGATGGAATTGATGCAAAGAGAGTAGCATCATCTGCATATGCAACAAGCTTGTTTTCTAGGCCAAACCACATGTCATGTGTATATAGTATGAAAAGTAATGGGCCAAGAACACTACCCTGTGGAACACAGGATATCACATTCCTATAATCACTATGGTGCCCATCAACAACAACTCTTTGAGATCTATTACTTAAAAAATCAATAATAATGCTAAGAAACGACCTACCCACTCCCAACTGTTTCAGTTTGAAAACAAGGGCCTCATGATTAACACGGTCAAAGGCAGCACTAAAACAAGGCCAATCATACGAACTTCACGACCACAATCAAGGGATTTCTGTACTGCATTGGAGATTGTAAGAAGGGCATCACATGCTCCAAGGCCTTTACGAAAACCAAATTGCAAACTAGGGAGTAGATGATTACTTTCAGCAAACCTATTAAGACATTTTGCCAGAAGACGTTCAAAAACTTTAGATAATATGGGAGTTATGGAAATTGGGCGGTAATCAGTGGGACTTGAGCTACCACAAACACATTTACATAGAGGAGTAACATTACCAATTCTCCAACTAGTGCTAAAAGCTCCTCTTCTTGCTAACTTGCGCAAAATAACAGATAACTTCGGAGCTAAGAAATCTGCTGTCTTTATAAAAAACAAAGGAAAAATACCATTTGGGTCTACACCTCCATAAGCATCAAGGTCCATCAACAGAGCTTTAATCTCACGAGATCGAAAAGCCAAACTAGTTAGTTTAGCCTCAGGAAAACAGGAATGAGGAAGTTCAAGTTTTTCATTACTCTGTTTACTGTCAAAAACATCAGCCAAAAGGGTTGCCTTTTCCTTTGGACAGTGAGTGACTGAGCCATCTGGTTTAAATAAAGGAGGAACTGTTGCATCTACACCAAAGAGTGCAGATTTAAGGGTAGACCACCATTTAAGTTCCTGAGTTGTACCAGAAAGTGTTTCTTTTATGGTTAAATTGTACTCCTTTTCAGTTGAGGCATAAACTCTCTGAGCAAAAGCTCGAAGCTGAGTATAGTTGTTCCAGGTCAAATCTGATCTGTTACCCTTCCAAAGATGATAGGCCTACTGTTTCTCCAAATAAGCACGTCTACAATCATCATTGAACCACGGTTTGTCCTTCACTCGGTACCTTAGCACACGAGAAGGGATACGCCTATCAATTATGTTGACTAGATTCTCATTCAAAGGGACAACAGGATCTACACTATTATATAATTGTGACCAATTCAAGCACAAAAGATCATGTAAAATCCCATTCCAGTCTGCTTGGGATTTCATATAAATTTTACAAGAATATGATACATCAGGGACAGGCTGCTCAGTCTTCACTAATAATGAAATCAAGGCATGATCAATTCCGGGGGGAGGACGAAAAGATTCACTCACTTTCGCAGCAGGTTCTCGTCGACCAGCCACCACCGCAGGTCCGTCCGTGCCAAAGATCCTATCGGGACCTGTACGTCCGGGGAATCGGATCCTTGATTCCACCGGGACTTGAGCCGCCACTGCAGGGATCTCATCCTGAGGCGAGCCAGGGAGGACAGGTGACCTAAGAGACGCAACCACGATTGGGCGGGAAGCTCTTCTCGCCTGAGGAAGGGTTCCGCCACCCTCCTCAGCCTTGCTATCCTGTCGTCTGATGGAAAGGCTTTGTGGAGATTGGTGTCTAACAGCATACCTAGATAAACCAGCCGTTGGGACGGCTGCAGAGAGGACTTCTCGAGGTTTACCACGATCCCCAGATCCTGGCAAAGACTCGGAAGCCTGTCTCGGTGTCGAAGAAGGGTCGACTCCGAGTATGCTAGATCAGCCAGTCGTCCAGATAACGAAGGAGACGGATGCCGTTCCTGTGCGCCCAAGATGAAATCAGGGTGAACACTCTGGTGAACACCTGAGGTGCTGTGGAGAGACCGAAACACAGCACCTTGAACTGGTAGGTCTTGTCGTCTAGGCTGAATCTCAAGTACTTCCTGGAAGGATGGATGGATTGGGATCTGGAAGTACGCGTCCTTTAGGTCCAGTGTGCACATGAAGTCTAGAGGTCTCACCGCAAGTCTGACCGTGTCCGCTGTCTCCATGCTGAACCGAGTTTGCTTGACAAACCCGTTCAGGGCCGAGAGGTCGATGACAGGTCTCCAGCCTCCAGACACCTTCTTTACAAGAAAGAGTCGACTGAAGAAGCCTGGGGAGCAGTCGACGACCTCCTGGAGAGCATCCTTCTTGAGCATGGTCTCGACTTCTGCCCGAAGGGCTAGCCCCTTTACCGATCCCATGGCATAGGAGCTCAACGACACTGGATTCGCTGTCAGGGGAGGTTGAGATGTTATGAACGGGACGCGATAGCCTTGGCCGATCACAGAAATCGTCCAAGCATCGGCCCCGTGTTGCTGCCACCTGTGCACGCAACGTCGAAGGCATCCCCCCACAGGTGGACACACAGGGGACTGCCACTCCTAGGGTTTGCGGCCGCGGCCGCTCCCTCTAGGAGTCTTGCCTCCCCTGGAGGACTTACCGCCCCTTTTGACCTTGGCTGGAAAGGGCTGGGGCTTAGACACCACTTTCTTAGCTGCCGGTGCCTGCTTTGGTGTCTTGCGAGGCTGCTGCTGCTGTTGCTGCGGAGCTGGAGGCTTATAGGGCCGAGCTGTAAGGGCCCTATGGAGGAGGGAGTCCTGGCTAGACTTCCTCCATCTCTCAGCCGTACGTTCCATATCCTGGGGCTCCAACAGATTCTCCCCAAGAAGGGAAGCATGTCTGAGCCTACAGACATCCACGGTGGGGACCTTCGGGTGGAACTTCTCGGTCACCGCATCACGCCACTTCAATACCGAGTTGGCCCACAGGGTGGTAACCTGGTGTGCCAGGAACTCGATGGAGCGGGTGCCCGAGAGTAAGAAGGTCTCCAGGGCCTTCCTATTGGTCTCCTTAGACAAGTCCTCGGAGCGCAATAGGATGCCCAGAGTCCCTAGCCATATATCCAGCCACGAAGTGACCTGCATGGCGCATTTCGCGACCTTCTCATGGCTTAGGATCTCCGACGCCGAGAACGTCACCTGCCGGGCGGAGAGCTTCTCGAGAGGAACTCCCTTAGCAAGCTCTTCTACGGAATGATGGAGAGGAAGAGCGAGACTAGACTCCCCCAAGATCTCAAAATACCTCCTCTGCTGGAGACGAGGAGGTGGGAGGAGTTTGTTCCCGGCAGAGGAACGACTGGAGGAAGCAAGAGTTGCGAGTTGGGCATTGGCCCTGGCTCTGGCACTCTTCAACCCCTGAGACCAGGGCAGAGCCGCACTGGTCTTAGGGGGCTTCTGAGTACCGAACACCTGGTCCAGGACCGTGTCCTTGCCTTCTCGGGGGGCGATCACGGGGTCCATGAACCCGTTGAATTGCCTCATCAGGCTCAGGACCTGCCAGAAGGCATGCTCAGACTCCTGCTGGTCTCCTCCTTGCGGACTGGCAGCTAAGTCTCCCGTCCCCGGAATCTCTTCCTGGGGAGATGCGTGGACGTTCTCCCGGGGCGCAGCTGGTTCCTGACGAATCCTAGAAGACGACTTCAGGATTGTCTTGGAGTCCTTGGGTTCCCTCCTGGGCGGGATACACGACCCCAACAAAGAGGTTCGGAAAGCGCCCTCCCCGCGAGACGATTCTCCTCCATGAGGAGACGACTCCCCTCTTGGTGCCGAGGGGGAGACTATCACCTCACTGGATTCACCCGAGGACGGAAAAGCCTCGTCCTCGGGAGAAGAAGAAAGCGCCTGCGAAGGGGATGGAGCCTTCCTGACAGACCTCTTAGGAACCAACTTCTCCCTGGGGGAAGTCACCACGAAGTCCACTCCTCTCCTTCTCTTCAGCGGGGGCGAGGCAGCCGTTGGCTTGTGTCCTTGATCGGCGAGTGCCGGTTTCATAGCCTTCACTAACGCCCGCATCAGAGGACCAAACCAAGTCTGCCGCTCCACGGACACAGAGTCCGAAATCCCCGCTGGAGGGAAGGGGATCGGGCGATCCTTCGGAGTGGACACCACTGGACCTGCCTGAAAAGGAAGGGGGGAAGAAAGTTGTACTGACCTCTCTGATGTGTCTTCCCTATCCTGCACAAGAGTCCTGCGCTTCGGCGGAGGCGATCCTGAGTGCGGTCTGGCGACACGTGTCCCTGCTGCTGTCGCGGGCTGCGAAACCCGACGCGAACGGCAATCGCGTCGCGCGGGCGAGTGGGCGCGAGGGCACACAGGCGAACGAGCGCACGAGCGAGCTGGTGATCGAGCACGTGAGCGAGCTGGTGATCGAGCACGTTGGCGCGTCGGCGAGGGAGCGTGTTGACGCGTGGGCAAACGAGATCGCTCCGATGACCGCTGACGATGTTGTTCAGGAGACCTGTAGCGTGTGGGAGAGCAATGGCGAGCAGGCGATCGGCGGCGCGCTGGCGCGTAGGCGAGCGATGGCGCGCTGGCGCATGGTGGCGCGTTGGCGAGCGATAGCGCGTAGACCGCGTAGGTGAACGACCGCGAGAGGGAGAGCTGACAGAAGGCGACCCATGTCCCTCCAGATCCTCTGGGCGGCGGCGCGTTGAAGAACGCTTGCGCGCAGGCGATAGGTCACGCGGGAAGTCTGGAGATCGCTGACGCGCTGGGGACCGTTGACGCGCAGGAGATCGCTGACGAGCAGGCGAATGTTGATGCGTCTGTGATTGCTGGCGAGCTGGTGATCGTTGACGAGCAAGAAGGCGACGCGTGGAATCCTGTGAGGGAACTGCCGGCGTGGGGCGCAGAGGCGAACGCTCACGAACGGGCTCAGGAACAAGAGGCGCGTGGGCGTACAGGCATTTTGGAAGTACGCCTGGAGACCGCGATCGTTGTTGCGCTGGAACAGGCTGACGAGCAGGATCGCGAAGGCGAGGAGAAGAGTCCTAGGCCAAACTAGAGCGCTCAGGAGACTGATGGCGCACAGGGCGCACAACAGTAACCGCAGGATGTTCAGAGTCCTCAGGAGAGCACTGGCAAGCAGTGGGGCGATGGTCATCAGAAGCGCGCTGACGAACAGGAGAGCGCTGACGATCAGGAGAGCGCTGACAAGCAGGGGAGCGCCTGTGCGCTAACACTGCAGAAGGGCGCGCAGGGGAATGCTGGCGCACTGGGCACTCAACAGGAACAACAGGCTGAATGATGTCCTCAGGAGAGCGCTGGGGAGAAGAGGGGCAATCATCAGGAGAGCGCTGGAAAACAGGAGAACGCTGACGATCAGGAGAGCGCTGACGAGCAAGGCAGCGCCTGTGCGCTAACACTGCAGAAGGGCGCGCTGGGGAACCCTGACGCGCAAGGGAAGAATCCCTTTGCCCGGAAGGGACCATTGCCCGTCGGGTGACGAGGTCAGGCTGCTGGACATCTGCATCAGAAGCTGAAGGTCTGGAAGGCGTAGGAGACCGATCCCCAGAGAGGTCTAAGGAAGCTGGAGCTGCAGGCTGCTTACGACGAGGAGAGTCCCCCTCGGAGGAAGAAGGCGAAAATTCAAAAAGGCGCCTCTTAGCACCCTTATAGGGAGACGGGAGGCCCTTGCGGCGCAGCGGACGGTGAGCCTTACGGCGAAGGCGGCCACGAGGAAGATCGTCAGGACCATCAGTCCTCCGAAGGGGAGTCTCAGTCAAAGCACTCCCCTTAGAGGGAGGCTTGGCAGCAGAAGAGCCCGCGGGACTCCCTTCCCCCTTCGAAGGATGTACGGAAGGGGGAGGAGAGCCTTCAGCACTATCATCCACAACAGTACCTGCAGAGGATTGACCCGACCCGTCGGAAGCCTCTGCCACCACGACGTCGACGATAGACAGAGGATCTACCTCTGCTATCACCGGCGACTGCTTAACAGCGGCCCCTAACTGGACAAGGTCAATCAGGGCTTCCCTGGAGGGCAGGCCCTTAAGCCCCAAGGAAGCCCAAATCTGAAAAAGATCATCATTAGACAAGGATTCATTAGCAACAACCTCCCCCGGAGGAGGAGGAGGAACTGCCCCGCTATGGGAGGCGACGCCCTCTCCACCAATCCAAGGTCGGGAAACAGAACTAGGGACTGCGCTCCCACTCGGCGGTCTCTCTTTAGGAGCCGAACGAGGGGGAGCTTCGGAGGAGGTTTGGGCGGCGAAAGGAGAGTCCCGAGAGCCTTCCTCCTTCGAGGCAACCCCGGAAGGAGAACGGTCTCTCTTGGACTTCTTCTTACGCCGGCGGCCAAACCTCTCCCACTGGGAGGCAGACCACTCCCTGCACTCACTACACGTATTCTCTTTGTCACACCGTCGGCCTCGACACTGCGGGCAAAGGGTGTGAGGATCTGTGTCCACCGCAGACATAAAAGTACCGCAAGGGCGACCGGCAATACCAGGGCACTTGCGCATAGTGAACAATAAAGGGTGAGGCCAACTTCAAACGCACACACACAAACTGGAAGAAAAAGCAAAAAAAGATTAAGGCTGTCAACGAGGACGATGGACAGACACGTCTGTTCATCGCCGGAGCCAAAAGTGAAGTGAAGCAAATCACCGGTGTGTGGGGGGGGAGGGGTAGCGGGGGTAGTTAACCCTCGTTAAAAACTATTGGCTCGTCATTTCAGCTACGCTGAAAGGTAAACCCAATGTAAATAGCGTGGTTTGTATTTCGGTTACGGAACAACTCACCTTTCCAATGGTGAGGGCGAACGTCCTGGGAAACGTCAACAGGTACGTTCGAGGGGACGTCTGCTCATGTTTTAAAGCCTCTTGTCTCCTTACCGTTTGACATTCCTTCTCCCAGGGGTTGGGGAGCTTGGAAGAGGTCTAGGACTAGGAGAATGACAGATGCGAGCAGACGCACCCTCCACAACACTTAACTTCACTGCACTTTTTGCACTTTCACCCTTTAACTGCTTAACGTCGGACATAAGCTGCGTTCTGTCCGCCGCAAGTGATTCCACTTTAGCGCCCAGCACTTGAATTGCTATCAACATGTCCTTAAGCGTAGGCTCATTAGCAGTTACAGTAGCGGGATCAGGATCTACCACTACAGGGGAAGGAATAGGGTCACTAACATGGGAAGAGGAAAAGTCTTTTGAAGAACGAGAAGAACTTCGTCCTAATCTATCCCTTTTAAGTTTACGCCTATAGCGATCAAACTCAATCCATTCATGCTCTGACAAAAGAACACACTCATCACAACGATCCCCCAAATCACAATCTTTACCTCTGCAATTAACGCAGAGAGAATGGGGATCAAGAGAAGCTTTACCCATTTGGGTCTTACACCCACTCACACACATCCTAAAAGTAATAGGGGGGGGTGGCCATTTTGAAAAATTTTAGAGAGAAATCAAACAAGCAAGGGTCAAAATTTTCTAAATCCAATCGTATTAAAGAATACCCAATGGTAAAATCAAACAAGAAGGAGTCAACAACCAAAGTTTTGTACTTCACCAAATTAAATCAATAAACTGACGAGCAGAATATCCACATGTCGCCGCTAGCGACAGCAGGGAATATATAGGGGTTCCTGGAATGGTTCCTAGGTACATCGCTAGGGCGCAGGGGTGGTACACCTGGCTATCCAATCGGCGATTGGCGCGAGTTTTGAATTTTCTGCCGTGACATCTGGGACGTAAGCTATATATATAACTACCGGGTAAGTCTTATGTTTAAAAAATTGGCTTATTGAGAAAGTCTTTAAAGATTTCCGGTGATCAATCTATTCTGAAGAAGTGTTTTAATTCTTTCATTCTACCTTTTTTTGAGTATTGTTCTCCTGTCTGGTCTTCAACTGCTGATTCTCAGAAACTTACAGTCTATTAAATTTCTTATTCCTGATCTAAATATTAATCTTTGGCACCGTCGCTCAATTAGTTCATTAAGCATGTTGCATAAGATTTTTCATAATTCTGACCATCCTTTACATTCTGATCTCCCTGGACAATTCCATCCTGTTCGTAATACTAGGCTGGCAATTAATATGGAGTTTTTATGATAAAACAAAGTTTTATGAATACTTACCTGGCAGTTATATATATATAGCTGAGTCTCCGACTGCGGCAGAATTTAATCGAAAATCGCGGCAACCGCCTTGTGGTGGTTGTGTGGTTAGATGGTTAACAACCCTTACAGGGTGGTACTTGGAATCATTCCCGTTTTCTGTTCCTCAGATTATCTTTGCCCGACCTGTCTCCTGAGGGGAGGTGGGTGGGCTTTTAAAATATATATATAACTGCCAGGTAAGTATTCATAAAACTTTGTTTTATCATAAAAACTCCATTTCTGGGCTCCGACCTGTGCCGCCCAGTGAAATAGTTCCGACATATTGAGGACTGAGTGTACCCACGGGGTGTGACTTAGTCTCATTCATTCATACCGGGCTGTTTCGTCTCCTCCCCTCCCGTCGCCCCGATTGGCCATCGGTCGGGGGAGGGGGAGGGCCGGGACCACCGGGGACTATCACACGTGATTAGTCGGTATGACTGCACCTTGGTGTAACTTTTGCTTTTAGCTATGGTTGTAAGAATGAGCACTTAAATTAGGAGTGTCCCCACCTACGGTACCTCCTGCTATTATCGTCCGCATAGGACTTATTAATATCCTATATCATTATATTATATTCTACATGAATCATTACCTTCGTCCCGGTACCTCTGGTTGGGTAGTGGGGGTTCCATTGGCTCCCCCGCGCTCTCCCGTGGTACCCTCCCGTCATCAGACATCGGAGCCTCCGAGCTCTTAAATACAAGATCTGTTGACACTGACACAGTTTTGATTAATATCCTCCCTCCGGGAGCCCTATTCAATTACAGACATTAGTTTTAGATCATAACTGGAGTTTTCTATTTATGTATTTTAAGGATGTATCTTAGGTTACTTTAAGTTTACTTTAAGTTACTTTTAAGTTACTTTTAAGTTTACTTTAAGTTACTTTAAGTTTACTTTACCAACCCTGTTCCCCGGCCCCGGAACTAGTTTTGATTATATTTATTCATCACTGTTTTTTGCATCCTTTTTCATCCCTTTTTATTTTATACCTCCCTGGTAATGACGGGATGGTATATTCCTCGCTATGACAATATTATTTCATTGATAATCTTAACTTATTACGGAATTGTTTCAACAATGTCTGTTAATTTTTATAATTTTTTCCCCGGTTACTATACCGGTTCGAAATTTTGTTTATAGCCTTTTGTCCCGATTTCATATCGGTCTATTTTAAGAATCCGGAACACCCGGATCTTTTTAGGTTATTAACCTATTATGGGATACTCACGTATCTGTATTTTATTCTATACTTCCCAAGTAGCGACGGGATAGTGTATTTCAAGCTATGACAATATTATTTCATTGATAACCTTAACTTATTACGGGATTGTTTTAACAATGTCAGTTTATTTATAAGTTATTCCCCGGTTACTAAACCGGTCCTAGAGTTGTTCATAGCCTTTTGTCCCGGTTTCATATCGGTCTACTTTAAGAACCCGGAACACCCGGATCCTTTTAGGTTACTAACCTATTATGGGACACTCACGTATCTTTATTTTATTCTATACTTTCCAAGTAGCAACGGGATAGTATATTTCTCGCTATGACAATATTTTTTCATTGATAACCTTAACTTATTATGGAATTGTTTTAACAATGTCAGTTAATTTATGAAAGTTTTCTCCCCGGTTATTATACCGGTCCGAAATTTTGTTCATAGCCTTTTGTCCCGGTTTCATACCGGTCTATTTTAAGAATTCGGAACACCCGGATCTTTTTGGGTTACTACCCTACTATGGGACACTGTAGGTGCCCCTGTCGTTACTATCTATAATTATAACTTCGGATATTATTTTGGGATTTTCATTTTATTTCCTTTGTGATTGATCGATTTAAACATTTATTCTCGATCTATTTATTTTACATTCCCAACGGAGTTACCTTGTTCATTAGTAACGATATTCCCTCTTTCGGAGCTCGCAGTCTTCCATGACTTCTACCTTGGCGACTCTTTAGATCTGGGTTGGCGGGTTTGCCTGGAGTGTCAGGACAAAGAGATCCTGTGTCTCTTCCTTTTAGGGTTTTCAAGGAAGCACGTGGCTGATGTCGGGCCACGTCCCGTTGTCCCTAAACTTAAAGCTACCTGCCAGCCCTAGCAAAGACTCACAGGTCTTCCAAATCACCAAACCAGTTAAGACTTCTCTTGGGCCGAGAGCGAAGCCCGGCCTGAAACCTACGACCCCGGAGGCTCCCTTCGATCCGGCAGCCCTTTCAAGATTGATGCATGGCCTCTCGTGGCATGGTTAGTTTCAACCTGACCTTTCATTAGAAGAGGCCAGCGACCGATCCCAGGGATGAGGTAGAAATTTATTTCTATTTGAACACGATGTTGTGCTGATATTTATCCATATATATACATATATATATAATTTACGGACCTCTGTAGCTCACTGGCTCAAACCTCGTGTCACATACCGAGTCACCACGATTATAGGATGGAAGATTCCTGGTGCCTCTGTGAACTTGACAATTGAATGGAATTATTGCCCATTAGGGGGAAGTGAGTGCTAAACCAGATAGCCTCATACAGGGTCTCATTTGTTATGGGCTACCTCAACAGCACAATATATCATCCCGGATGCCTCTAGGCTCCCGGAATTCGTCGAAAGCAATCCGTGGAAGGGGGCCTTGCGCTCTCCCTTCAAAGATGGTATGTTAACCATCGAATGGTTTGGCACCCGGACTGTAGAAGATTTTGAATTCTACCCGCCGGGTCTACAGTTCCCTCTCTCTAGTTTCGCATGCCTTACCGAGGAGACACTCGTAAGGTTTGACAAGGTCCCCAAAGAAACCAAAATGTACCCAAAGGGGCAGGCTCAGTCCACCTGGGTCCGGCCCTTAAACGAGTGGGAGTGTGTTAACACTACGTTAACACCTCACAAGAGCCCGTACACGATGTTTCTAGTGGAGGAGTGAACCCCTACTCCGTGTGTCACTAAGATATCGGACCTTGCTCGGCAGGCAATAAACGAGGACAAGCCGTTACCGCAGCTGAAGGAAACGCATCCGACCTCCCTCCTGTCCCTGGGGGATCACGATTGCTGGGCTAACGCCCCGGCGACCTTCACATTGGGTAAATTAAGCGCTGACTGTGCTCCCATTCAGTTCAGTGAGTGGCTACCCAGGCTTCCGGAATCTCTGATATGCCTCGAGCTCGAAGCCTGTATGCGCCTGAGTGGACCTATCAACTCGGCTACAATGGCAGAAAAGACCTCTTTAATGTATGAAGAAGAACCACCTTTTAAGGTCTTGACAAAGTCATTACTTCAAACCTTACTGTCTGATTCCTACGACTTCTTTGCGGCCAGACGTCGTTGCTGTAGGCATGTCTTGTCTGAGGCCACTATCAGACATGAGCCTAACAAGCTCATTAAAACCCCAGTCTGGAGCTGCTAGGGTCAATCAGAGCCTCAAGGTTCGATGGGCTTAGTCCCCAAGCACAAGTTCGAACCGGCCAGCAACCAATCTCGAGGTAGAAAGAGTCTGAGATCTTTCCATTCCTTCCAAACCGGCAGTCCCAACAGGTGGTTCAAACCATCCCGGTGGCACAAGGGAGTCAACCTTTCACTTCGAAGGGTCAACCCCAACAGCAATACGTGCTGGTTCCTCAGTCCCAAGTAGCAACTACTTCCTATGCTACTTCCCCAGCCCTTAGGCCCACCTTTGAAACTCAGGGTGCTTTCCAGGGTTACCAGCGCCCCAGAGGCGCTAGCTCGAGAGGAACTTTTCGCAACAGCTACTCTCGAGGCCGGGGAGGTAAATCCGCAGCAAATCATTGGGGGTTCTCAGGTAGGGGTAGGACTTTACATCTTCCGGAACCGTTGAACGTTCAACATTTGGGCTTTCAGTATAATTTCCAAAGGTCTGGGGTGGAGTTGGATAGAATGGCCCCCTCCACCAACCAGTTTTCATCAACATCCAACGGAAGAGCTAGTCTTATATGAAAACGATTTATTGCAAAAGGAAGCAATAAAGAAAGTAAATCGTTTGTAATTTCAGGATCACTTGTTCAGCGGGCCAAAGAAAGACTCAGAATAGCGAAGAGTAATCCTAGACCTGTCGCTTCTGAATTCTTACATTTAATGCGACAAGTTTCACATGCTGACCATCTCTCAGGTGCGGACCTTGCTTCTCTGTGGGGCCGTCACCTCCCCTATGGATCTTGCAGACGTTTGCTATCATGTTCCGAAAGCAAGGCATTTTCGTCCGTTTCTAGGCTTCAACTAGGCAAACTGCCTCACAGCAACTACAGAGTGATAATCTCTTACAACAGTTTTGGTTCCAAATCAACTTCGAGAAATCTCGTTTAGTCCCGAGGACAAGTTTCAATGGTTAGGATTCAATGGGTTCTATGCTCCCACACTCTGTCTTCCAACAGCCAAGAGGAACGGTATAGCAAAACACAATAAGTTTTCTCAAAGACAAATTGTCTTCCAGAAGAAATCAAGAGAGAATCCTGGGTGCCCTCCAGTTTGCCTCAGTAACAGATATACTACTGAAGGCCAGACTGAAAGATATAAGCCGAGTATGGTGCTCCAGGAAAACGAGTAATATCGAGACAATGGGCTCGACTCCAACCAATTCTGAAGAAAAGACTTCAACCATGGACAAAGGTCAAAATCTGGCAAATCAGTTTCCTTACAATATCCACCCCCAAGCTCGTCATTTACACAGACGCCTCCCTAACAGGCGGGGGGGGGGGGGGGGGATACTCTCAGTACACGAAAGTCCTGGGACTATGGTCGACAATATTCCGCCAACTTCATATCAATGTTTTAGAAGCCATGGCGGTATTTTTGACCTTAAGCACCCGGCTCCAGCCAAAAACCAACATATCAGGTTTCTTCTAGATAGATAGTGGCGGACGCACTTTCGAGGACAACTCCGCTGGAGTCGGAGTGGTCACTAGACCCAATGTCCTTCAGTTGGATTCTTTCTCAGGTTCCGGATCTCCAGATAGATCTGTTTGCAACAAAGTCCAACTACAACTAGAGTGCTACGTAGTTCCCAGCCCGGATCCTCGGGCTTACGCCACAGGCGCACTATCATTAGTCTGGAACACTTAGGAGAGAATTTACCTATTCCCACCAATAAATCTGTCGATGAAAGTGTTAGACAAGCTCAGGACTTTCAAAGGCCAAGTTGCTCTAGTAGTCCCCATCTGGCCCAAGCACAACGGGTTTCCCCTTCTGGTGGAACTGGTTCTCCACCTCGACAGATCCCCAATCCAATACAAACACAAGCAGTACAACTCGCTGTGTGTTAGCTTCCTCAAATTCAGAATGCCCTACCTTTCTGGACTTTATGTAATTTGCAGCTCAAGAGGTGCAGATATTGATCCTCAAATACGTTATTTTTAGAATCAGATAAGAGGGGATCCACCCTTCGACAGTATGATTCAGCTGTTATGAAATTTGCCAGTTTTTAAGGGACTCAAAGGTTGAGACAATGACTATGAATCTGACAGTAACCTTCTTCAGAATTTTATTTGAATCAGACTTCGAGACTTGTACTATTACCACAAATTAAGTCACCCTTGAAGGTTTTACAATTGGCTTTAATATTGCCCTTACAGATTCATACTTCTCATCCATCCCGAGAACCTGCGCCAGATTGAAACCATCAACTCACCATAGCTCAGTTTCCTGGTTTCTGAATGAAGTAATTAAGTTGGCTTCAGACACTCTTAACGAGACTTGCCATTATATTCCATTGGTTAGGAAATCCTTGTTCTTAATGAACCTGACTTCTGGCGCCAGAATATCAGAACTTTCAGCCTTGTCTAGAGATCCAGGTCATATTGAATTTTCTCTCGTCAGGGGAAGTACTCCTTTCCCCTGACAAAAGATTTTTAGCGAAAATGAGGACCCCCAGGACAGACGGTTCCCTTGGAAGATTGTCCCACTTCCGCAGGACCCATCTTTATGTCCAGTAAACACTCTGGAAGCCTACTTAAACATATCTCCCGTTCAGTCCTCGGGGCCCTTACCCATTAGAGAAGGTGAAGAACCATCATCCTGAAAGGACTCAGACAGAAGATTCTGCATTTCATTAACGGGCTACCTAGAATCATTCCCACATCACTCCCTTACGTCCATGATATGAGCTGTAGCTACCTCAGTTAATTACTATGAACTTCACTGGACTTACTAAATATACAGGCCGGAAGTCTCCAACAGTATTTAAATGCCACTGCTTAAAACCTCTGGAAGCCTTATATTTGCTACAGTGGCAGCAGGGAATGTGATTCCTCCTGAACATAGTGAACCTTAATCAACTATGTCTTGCTATCCTCTTACCTGTTATTTTGGATTTTGTTACTTCCTCAGGTATTGTTCCAAGTTTTGGGACCATTTCTCTGGTACTATTTCACTGCGCGGCACAGGTCGGAGCCCAGAAAAGGGATTTTGACGAAGGAAAAATCTATTTCTGGGCGAGAGACCTGTGCCGCCCAGTGAACCCTCCCTTGACTTCCCTCCCAACATGGGCCCCAAACCTTGGGTGCTTTTATGAATAGTACTTACCTGGCAGTTATATATATATAGCTGATTCACACATTTGGAGGAGGGAAACAGACAGAAAAACATAGTTGGGGAAACAACAAAAGAATTGTAGGAGAACAAACACCTTGATTCCTTACCTGCTAAGGTAGCTGACTTTAAAGGTAACTGCCTCTAGAGTCGCTTTCCCTTAGGAGTGTTCAGCCAGGAGTAGACCTGCTACGCTGCAAACAACTCAATCGAGTCTGTCAAAGGGGTAGGACCAACAACTTGACTAGACTTCAGAAAACTACCTTCCCATATAATAAAAACCTGCAACCTTACTAAAGCTAACCACCTAACCTTGCAGAAATAGATATAAACTATCTATCTGGACTGAGGGAACCGTACCACAAGACGAGGACCTCAGACAACCATAAAAAACACAAACCCATACACAAGTACATAAACTAAGGTTGAGTGGGGGTAGTAACTCCTTTGCCTAATACAGAAGCCGCAGCTACGTATGGGCCCAAGGTATAACACTTGTCATAGTCCACTCTTACCTCTCTGAGGTAATGAGAAGCGAAGACAGAGTTGCTCCTCCAGAACGTTGCGTCCATGATCTGCCTAACTGACATATTTTTCCGGTTTGCCAGCGAAGCAGCAATGGCCCTTACTTCGTGAGCCCGTACTTTTAACAGGGCGAAGTTTTCTTCCTCACAAAAGAGGTGGGCTTCCTTAATAGTTTCCCTCAGGAAAAAGGACAAAGCGTTCTTTGACAGGGGCTTTTGAGGATCCTTCACCGAACACCATAAGGAGTTGGAAGCACCCCTCACGCTCTTAGTGTGGGCCAAATAAGCCTTGAGAGCCCTAACCGGGCAGAGGAGGCTTTCCTGTTCCTGACCCACTAGATTCGTGAGGTTAGGGACTTCAAAAGTCCTGGGCCAGGGTTTCGAAGGGTTCTCATTCTTGGCGAGAAAGTCGAACCTCAAGGCACAAACCGCTCCATTTAGGGTGAAGCCTACACGCTTCTCGATTGCCTGGACCTCGCTGATCCTCCTGGCAGTCGCTAGAGTCAAAAGGAAGAGTGTTTTCTTAGTCACATCTCGCAGAGAAGCTTGCGAGATAGGCTCAAACTTCCTGGAGCACAAAAACTTAAGCACCACATCCAGGTTCCAAGAAGGGGGTCTTAAGTGCACCTGCTTCGTTGTCTCAAAAGACCTAATGAGGTCCTGCAAGTCCTTATTCTGAGATAACTCTAAGCCTCTATGCCTAAAGACGGTTGAGAGCATGCTCCTGTATCCTTTAATGGTAGATACAGCCAGCTTAGCATCCTGCCTGAGGTACAAAAGAAAGTCTGCAATCTGGCTTAGAGAGGTAGAGGACGAGGAAACCTTGCGCCTCCTGCACCAAGCTCTAAAGGTCTCCCACTTTGACTGGTAGACACTTTGTGAAGAGATCCTCCTTGCCCTGGCAATAGCTTTTGCCGCTTGTGCCGAAAAGCCTCGAGATCTAACGAGCTTCTCGACAGTCTGAAGGCAGTCAGATTGAGAGCGAGGGGGTTTTGGTGAAATCTCTCGAAGTGGGGTTGTCTGAGAAGATCTGGATTTGCCGGGAGTCTTCTAGGAAAGTCAATCAGCAACCCTACCACTTCGGTGAACCATTCCTTCGCAGGCCAGAATGGAGCCACTAGGATCATTCGTCCCGAATCGAGGAGAGCGAATTTCCTGACAACCAGATTGATGATCTTGAACGGGGGAAAGGCATACATATCCAGCCCCGTCCAATCCATCAAGAAGGCGTTCACTGCAACAGCTTCCTCGTCCGGGACTAGGGAGCAGTAGTTGGGGATCCTTTTGTTTAGACCAGAGGCGAAAAGGTCTATTACAGGTCTGCCCCACAACTTCCAGAGGCTCCGACAGACATGCGGGTTGAGAGTCCACTCTGTGGGAAGGACTTGTCCCCTCCTGCTGAGCATGTCTGCCCTGATGTTTCTCTACCCTTTAACAAACCTTGTCAACAGCTGGGTCTCGTTCTCGTTCGCCCAAAGGAGAAGCTCTCTCGCAGTTGAGAACAGAGAGAGGGAGTGAGTTCCCCCTTGCTTCCTTATGTACGCGAGAGCTGTGGTGTTGTCGGAATTGATCTCCACAGTCTTTCCTGACACCGAGGTTTTGAAGGCCTTGAGCCCTAACAAAATGGCCATCAATTCCTTCCTGTTGATATGCCAACTGATCTGACTCCCTTCCCAAATACCTGAGACCTCTTTGTTCCCTAGTGTTGCTCCCCAGCCTGACTCGGACGCGTCTGAGAATAACACTAGGTCGGGGTTCTTCTTGAACAAGGAGATCCCTTTTCCCAACAGAGCTGGGTCCAGCCACCACATCAAAAGATCCTTGATCTTTGTCGGAATGGGAAAAGAAAAAGTGTCCTCCTGGATCTTTCTGTTCCAAACCTTTGCGAGGAAGTGTTGCAGAGGCCTTAGGTGCAGTCTCCCCAACGCGACAAACTGCTCCAGGGAGGATAGAGTTCCCAGCAGACTCATCCACTCCTTCTCTGAGCATTCCTGCTTCCTCAAAAAGTCTTTGACTTTGTCCAGGTACCTGGTCTGCCTCTCCTGGGAGGGAGAAGCCTGAAAAAGAACTGAATTCAGAACTATCCCCAAATAGAGAATAGTCTGATTCGGCTCGGTCTGAGACTTCCCCCAGTTGACGATGAGTCCCAGGTCCTGAGTCATCGTATAAGTCTTCATTAGGTCCTCCAGACATTTCTCTTTCGACTGTGACCGGATCAGCCAGTCGTCTAGATAGAAGGAGACCCTTATCCCCTCCTGGTGTAACCAGCCTGCCACATTCGCCATTAGTCTGGTGAAAACTTGGGGAGCTGTGCTGAGACCGAAGCAAAGTGCCCTGAATTGGAAGCACTTACCCTGGAACACAAACCTCAGATATCTCCTCGAAGACGGATGAATGGGGACGTGAAAATAAGCGTCCTGCAGGTCGAGAGAAACCATCAAGTCTCCTGGACGAACTGCAGCCAGCACTGACTGAGTCGTCTCCATGGAGAACTTTGTTTTCTCCACGAAGGCGTTCAGAGAGCTGACATCTAGGACTGGTCTCCATCCACCCGAGTTCTTGGGAACCAGAAACAGGCGATTGTAAAAGCCTGGGGAGGCGAGGTCTTGAACCGGCTCTATTGCCCCCTTGACCAACATCTGGTCGACTAGCTCCAGAAGAGCCTCTCGTTTCCCCGCGTCGGTGTACTGAGCCACTAAGGCTAGGGGAGTGTCTGAGAGAGGTGGTTTCTTTAAAAAGGGGATCTTGTAACCTTCCTTGACGACTGAGAGGGACCAGGTGTCCGCCCCTCTCCTTTTCCAAGACTACCAAAAACGAGTGTCTTGCCCCTACTGGTGTCTGGAGGACTTCCATCTCATTTTTTGGACCGGGGCCTAAACGCACCCCTGCTGGTCCTTGGCCCTGACTCTTGTCTTCTCCCCCTAAAATCCGCTCTCGAGGAGATCCTGTCCCGAAAGGGCTGTTGAAACTTCTTCTCTTCCTTCTTCAGAGGAGCAGGAGCAACAGGTAAGGTCTTTCTAGCCGACCAAGACAAAAGGTCCTGAGTAGCCTTCTGAGCCAGAGAAAGGGAGATATCTCTGACCAGAGCTTCAGGAAAAAGATGACGTGAAAAAGGGGCGTAAAGCAGCTCCGACTTCTGGGCAACAGTCACAGATCTAGCAGGGAAGGAGCACAAAAGGGCCCTCTTCTTTAAGACCCCTGCTGAGAAAAGGGAAGCCAATTCATTAGCTCCATCCCTTAAAGCTTTGTCCATGCAGGATATGCTACTCGTCAGGTCCTTCGTGTCCTCCAGGAGTTCAGACTTCCTGGCCAGAGTCCCGAGAGACCAGTCCAGGAAGCTGAAAACCTCAAAAACCCTGAAAATTCCCTTGACGAGGTGATCAAGCTCCGACATGGACCACATCACCTTGGCAGAGTTTAAAGCATGCCTTCTTGCCGAGTCCACAAGAGCCGAGAAGTCACCTTGGGAGGAGGCAGGCACTCCTAACCCCAAAGGCTCCCCTGTCTCATACCACATACCGGCCTTGGAAGTGAGCCGAGATGGTGGAAAAGAAAAGGTGGTCTTGACAGCTTGTCTCCGTTCCTTCATCCAATCATCCACCTTAGCGAGAGCTTTCCTGGCCGAAATTGAAAGTTTCATTTTGATGAAGGCCAAAGACTTAGTAGCTTTCTTCCTGGTAAATTGAGACTGAGGAGAACGAGGGGCCGAAGGTTGAAATTCCTCCCCATAAAGTTCAAAAAGAGAGCGAGAAAGAACCTTATAATCACTAGAAGAGTCGGCAGGTTTTTCTTCCTCTTCCGAAATATCTTCGAGGTCCTGCTCAAGGATAACATCCTGAAGAGTAGGGCTGCCAGCAGTCTGGCACCGAGAGCTGTTTGAATCCTGGCGCCGAGCGCCGCTAACATCCAGTCGGCGAGAAGCGGTATCATCACGATGACGAGAAGCGGTATCGTCACGATGACGAGAAGCGGTATCGTCACGATGACGAGAAGCGGTATCGTCACGATGACGAGAAGCGGTATCGTCACGATGACGAGAAGCGGTATCGTCACGATGACGAGAAGCGGTATCGTCGCGATGACGAGAAGCAGTATCGTCCCGATGACGAGAAACGGAATTGTCCTGAAGATGCAGGCTGCCTTCGCCTTGAAAATGCAGACTGCATTCATCCTGCTTCCTAAGAAACGAGGCAGTAATGTCCTGGCGTTTCGAAAGAGAAACGGAATCGTCACGGCGCCGAGAACGAGAGGCAGTATCGTCCTGGCGCCGGGAGAGGGGGGAAGGAAATTCCTGGCAGCGTGCCGATGAAGAGGGTGTGCGTTGTCGTACGGCCGACGAAGTGAGCAGAGGTTTCTTGGGAGAGATACTAAGATCTCTCCCTTAGAAGAAGATCTCTTAACAGGCAAAGAGACGTCCTTACGTCTGACGGACTGAGAAGGGTGGCTGAAAGCTTGAACTAACGATGAAAGTTGTTCCTGCATAACAACCATGAAAGCTTTAGCAACCTCCGCTGGCTCTCGCGGAGCCGAAGACGGCAGTTGTCGAACGGCTTGACTGGGAGCGCTGGCAGAAGAAGTAGGGAGTCTAGCAAGATTAACTGGGCTAAGGACTCTCTGTTTCGCCCTCTTAACAGGAACAACATCGAAATCGTCTTCCGAAGGATCAGGATCTCGGCTACTCGAACCGGGAGAGGGAGAGCGAGACTGCACATCCCGGTTCCACCCTCTCTTCATTGGTCTTGATTCGTAACGCCAATTACGTCTGGGAGAACGATCAGGCGAAGTCACAAACGTATCCGACACGCCTTTCCTACGGCGGTCAAGAGCAGCCTGGGAGATCGCAACAGGGCTGTCTGAGGCGACGATTGACCGAGGATAAGCACCTCTCACCTCCTTTCGGCTTTCGACGTACCTTCTCCCTTGGTCCTGGGAGCTTGGTAGAGGTCTAGACCTAGGGGTATGACAGATTCGATCAGTCGCCACCTCCACTGCACTTTCACAAGCACTAATTTCACTTACACCCTTACCTTTAAAGGCCTCCGATTGTGCTTTAATGGCCTCTAATTCAGCAGCTAATTTAGCATACCCAGGGTCATCCGTAGGCACAGATCCTGTAGAAGGGGCAGGAGTTACTACATTCGGGGAAGGAATAACTTCCAAAGAGGTTACAAGCAAAGGGTCAATAGATAAATCTAAGCTAGGCTCACTAGCAGACTTTGACTTTGATTTAGCTCTTCTAACTCTATCAATCTCAAGTTTGCGCACATAGCGCTTCATAGCCAACCAATTATCATCACTTAAAACCTCGCATTCCTTGCACCTATGATCTAAAGCACATTCAAACCCCCTGCAACCCATACAGATAGTGTGAGGGTCAACCGACACTTTCGGCAACCTCACCTTGCAAATATCATTCGCACAAATACGATAATGAATTTTTTCACTCATGATAAGAAAGGAAAAAAGACAAAAAACAAAAAACAAACACGATTGCCAAATCCCAACACACTGTACTTCACCAAAAACGAAGTCCAAAAAGGCGATGAAGGGAAAGCGATCCGAAAAAACTCTAAATGGCGGACCAACGATGTTGTCGCTCCGGCCGGCAGAGATAATCTGAGGAACAGAAAACGGGAATGATTCCAAGTACCACCCTGTAAGGGTTGTTAACCATCTAACCACACAACCACCACAAGGCGGTTGCCGCGATTTTCGATTAAATTCTGCCGCAGTCGGAGACTCAGCTATATATATATAACTGCCAGGTAAGTGCTATTCATAAAATCTAATAGTTAGGAATTCTCCATCATGATGCTCAATACTACACAGTATTCTAGAAGTTTTATTCCAGCTGTGACCAGACTGTGGAATGATCTTCCTAATCGGGTAGTTGAATTAGTAGAACTTCAAAAGTTAAAAGTTGCAGCAAATGTTTTTATGTTGAACAGTCTGACATAAATCTTTTTATAGTTTATATATGATATATCTGTTTTTACTGTTTTTAGAATAATTTATTGTTAATATGTTATCATTTATGAATTTCCTTATTTCCTTTCCTCACTGGGCTAATTTTCCCTGTTGGAGCCCTTGGGTTATAGCATCTTGCTTTTCCAACTAGGGTTGTAGCTTGGCTAGTAATAAAAATAATAATAATAATAAAAGGTGGTCGCGAAGTGGTATTCCCTCGCTCTTGACCGTGTGATGTAATAACTCGCTCACGCATTGTAGACGTAAGGCCTGAGTTTGGATGTTTATGCAATCGCTCTGATCTCGTAGGTCGCCATCGGCGAGAGAAGTGCTCCCTGGCACCTCAACCAGTGGATGGATACACCACAGTGCGTATAGCTTTCTCGCCGGGCTGCTATGAGGAATACGGGCTGGCGTTGGCGAACACACTGGTAACTATCACCACATTGTTAAAAGTTCTAACAGCTGTATCCAGCTTACCTGAAAACATAGTTCTATTAACGGATGATGGTTAATGTTTGTGTTTGGACAACTAAGTTCTAATCAGTTCAGTTCAGTTGCTGGGAGAAGGGATTGGCCTTTCCATCGGCACCACCTTAGTTTTCTTCTTTATTCTAGTTCTTTTATTTTCTTCTCTCTTTTTTTCCCCATTCTAGTTCTTTTCTTTTCCTTCTCTCAAGTTTGGACGACAAGGAATGAAATGGCCAAGGTCTTCTGTTTCTGCCCCACATAGCTTACATTATAGGCTTCCTCCTAATTCATGTCTTTTCCAATTATTTAGTCTTAGGCAGTTGGCCCTAGCTCTATACATGATAACTGAACCTGGTTTATTATCATAGAACAATTCTTCCCCTATTTGAAATTTTTTTGATACATATATTTCTAGACTAATTTTTTCTTTTATAACTTCCTTCCATTTTTTACTATCTACTTCTCTAATCTTGACCTTGAGCTCTTCTCTTCTCATTCTACTAAAGACTCTATCATTCATATTCAACATCTTCCATCCATTTCCTAGTCTCTTTCATCCATCCGTTACGCTCATTCTCTTTGAATTCCGCCCCAATTTTCTTCAACAAATTATTTCTACCCTCTTATATCCCTTTCACAAACCTTAGCCTTCCTTCGGCTACTGCTGTATTTGGTGGTGCTCCCAAAATTTTCCTGCATACTCCATTTTGAATTTGCTGTAGTCTTCTTATTTCACTTTCTGTTATTTTTATAATTACTGTTCCATATAATAATCCTGGTAAGGCTACATTTTTAAAATACAGTACATTTTTCCTATCAATATTTTGTGGCAGCTTTTTGCTATACAGTGGAACCTCTACACACGAACGTATCTACATCCGAATTTTCCAACATCCGAAGTAAAATTCGAGCAAATTTTTTACTCTACAGTAAACCCGAATTTTATTTCGACACACGAAGTAAGCAATTTTCGTCGTACCGGTAGTATCCGAATTTTTTGACACGCGAAGTACAATTCGAACATGTTCCTACTCTACACCCGAATGTTTTTTTCGACACCCGAAGTAAACAATACTCGTACGCGTAGTTGGTGCTCATAGCGCCTGAAGTATTTTTTATTTTTGCCGATAGAAGGCAGACCCTCAATTACCGCGGCTCGGTCCTCTGTTCTCGTCAGCTTCTTGCGGTTGTGCCCTGTGCGTTCTGCTATTAACTGTGTTTTAATCTTGATTTTTTATGTGCATTTTTTAACGGTAATTTACGTAAAGTATGGGTCCTAAAAGGCTTAGTTTTGCAAGTGGTAGTGGTAGTGGTGAGAAAAGGAAGAAGGAAATGCTTTCTTTAGACGTAAAGCAGGAAATTATTGAAAAACATATGCGTGGCGTCCGCGTGAGTGAACTTCCTAAACAGTATGGCCGTAATATGTCGACGATCTCAACAATCCTTAAACAGAAGGAAGCTATTAAAGCAGTGAAACCTTCTAAGGGGATCACCATAATTTCAAAACGCCGTAGCCCTATCATAGAAGAGATGGAACGACTTCTGCTAGTGTGGATCAAGGACAGAGAGATCGTTGGCGACACCATCACCGAGACCATCATCTGCGAAGAGATGGAACGACTTCTGCTAGTGTGGATCAAGGACAGAGAGATCATTGGCGACACCATCACCGAGACCGTCATCTGCGAGAAGGCTCACGCCATCTTTACGGACTTGAAGGAGGAGAGCTCTGGGGGTGATGCTGGGGAGAGTTCAACCGAGCCTTCCTCAGATGATTTCAAGCCATCTCGTGGGTGGTTTGAGAAATTTAAGAAACGGTCCGGGATTCATTCAGTTGTTCGCCACGGAGAGGCTGCTAGTGCGGACACAAAGGCTGCAGCTGACTTTGTCAGGAACTTCGAAAGGATCGTGCTGGAAGAAGGCTACGTAGAGCAGCAAGTGTTTAATTGTGCTGAAACCGGGCTGTTTTGGAAGAAGATGCCCAGTCGAACCTACATCACCGCCGAAAAGAAGAAATTGCCTGGGCATAAGCCAATGAAGGATCGGTTGACTCTTGCCCTATGTGCCAACGCTAGCGGGGACTTTAAAGTCAAGCCCTTACTGGCTTACCATTCCGAGAACCCTAGGGCCTTTAAGGCACACAACGTCGATAAGGACCAGCTTCATGTTTTCTGGCGATCCATCTCGAAGGCCTGGGTCACTAGGCAGTTCCTTAAAATTTTAAATCAATCAATCAATCTTTGTGCAATGGGTTAACCAAGTTTTTGGCCCTTCTGTGAAGAAGTATCTTCATGAACAGAAATTGCCTTTAAAGTGCCTGCTGTGCCTTGACAATGCACCCGCTCACACCCCCCCCCCCCCCCCCCCCGGACTTGAAGATGATATCTTCGATGAATTTAAGTTCATAAAGGTGCTGTATCTTCCACCGAATACCACCTCTATCCTCCAGCCCATGGACCAGCAAGTCATCTCTAATTTTAAGAAGCTGTACACCAAGCACTTATTTAAGCAGTGCTTTAATGTCACGCAAAGCACCAACTTAACTTTGCGTGAATTTTGGAGGAGCCACTTCAACATCGTACACTGCTTGAAGATCATAGATCAGGCTTGGGTGGGATTAACTCGCCAGACCCTCAATTCTGCCTGGAAGAAGCTGTGGCCTGATGCAGTTTCTTCCCGAGATTTTGAAGGTTTTGACCCCGAACCTGATCCCGTGGTGGGTGCAGCGGAAGCCGTAGAGGAAATCGTCTCCCTTGGCAAGTCCATGGGTCTGGAGGTCGACGCAGATGACGTTACGGAACTCGTCGCCGAACATCACGACGAACTTACCACAGATGAGCTCAAGGAACTCCATGCTATGTCTGAGCACATGAGTGATGACGAGGAAGGGAGCGAGGAGGTAGAACATGTGTTAGGTTCGGCGCATATAAAAGAGGTGTTAGGAAAATATCAAGACGTGGTCGACTTCATCGACAAATACCACCCAAAGAAATTGCAGGTTTGTCGTGTAGTTTCGCAGTTCGATGATGTTTGGCTAACTCACTTTCGAAACATTCTGAAAAGCCGTACCAAGCAACTATCTATCGATAATTTCTTTAAAAAAACTACGAAGCGAACTCGTGATGAAGGGGATGTAAGTGATTCGAAGAAAACGGCAAAGAGTGAAGCGGAAGAAAGTGAAACAAAGAAAACGGCAAAGAGTGAAGCGAAAGAAATTCAGTCAATTTTAAATGTAGAGAGTGAAAGTGATTAATCATCAAAAAAAAAAAGAAAATGTAAAAAAAAATTAAAATATAAAAATAAAAAAAACAAATAAGCTAAATTATGTTAAAGTTCACTTAGTGTAAGTTAGAATAAGTTACGGTAGGGTATGTTTATCGTAGTTAACCTCTCTACCTCCTCGCCGCCCGTCCGTCTCCTCTATGCGTAGCAAGACCAACAACACCTGTGCTGGAGTTTCTAAGGTAAAGTGACGCTAAAAACCCGTTTCTTATTTATCATTTTTTGCTAATTCTTCTTATTTACATGTCTATTATCTAATTTAGTGTGCAATATTCTCATGGGAAATTATGTGTAGTAGTTTATTAAGAAGTTATCATAGGTTTTTGGGCTCAACCACGGATTAATCCTATTTCAATGTATTCTTATGGGAAAATTCGTTTCTACATCCGAACATTTTCTACATCCGAAGTTGGTTCTGGAACGGATTAAATTCGTATGTAGAGGTACCACTGTAATTGAGTATGTCATATTTATCATTTATCACTTCCTAGTTCAGGTTAGGGATGTAATACAAGCAGTCCTCACCAAAATGGCAGGACCTTTTATCAATCAATGTGTGATACGTTCTTCGACATTGTCAGGGAGGACACACGCCCTAAGTTAGGTTAGGATGTTCCCCTGCAGTTCATCAGTTTTCATTTCCCACACCCAAAGACCCATTCCCCACTGTAATCCCAACACCGGCTAAATACACGATGCTGTCATGCGCTTCCCTTGATCTTTTGTTACCTCTGCCAACAAAGTTGGAAGGAGGTTATGTTTTCGCTCTGTTCATGTGTGTGTTTGTTTGTGAACAGCTTCCTAGTCCCAATTTTAATTGTAGAGTAATGAAACTGGCAGGGATTAACTGCTATGTAAAAAGCTAGAAATTATTAAATTTAGGAAGGTCAAGGTTAAAGGTCAAGGTCTGGGTCAAGCAAAATGTCCAATTCATGTAATCCGCCATAGATGTGGAAATCGTTGTCACAGAAACTTCAAACTTGGTTCATATTTGAGTATATGAAAATACACAACAAATAATACATGTTAAGGTCAAAGATCAAGGTCAAAGTCGAGCAAAATATTGAGAGATAAGATGCCACGGCGGAGGTCTGCGCTCTACTGAGTGCCCCTCTAGTTCTACTGTATGTAAGGTGGTAGTAGTCTATGCACATTTCAATCATGTATATTTCTTATTACTCACAAGATATCGTATAAATAACAGCTTATTTGCAAAACAAGTGACTTCCTTTATGTGTTGTTCTTCACTCCTCATAGGTCTCTCACATCACCCATTAATTCAAACTTAGCTGTTGCCCAGTTAATTACAATTATAATATTAGATAAATAAATATGAGATATAATGACGGAATACAGAGTATTTTGTAAGTTTAACTCAGATCATAGGAATTTATATGGAAACTTTAGTTTTTCTTTTTGTTACTGTAACTCAATGGTTGATTTTCCTCATTCATCATGCATATAAGAGGAATAGTGCACAACACTGTGTGTGTTGCTGAGGCCGTGATTCCTTAAAACCAAGGTGACCATATTTTGAGAATTTAAAAATAGGACACCTAAATTGGAGAGGTAGTTGAAAATATAGACACAACTTATGTGGAGTTATGCACTCGGTGTCACAGCGTGAAGTCCTTCTCAGCTGGGTCTAGATTGTCCAGGACCTACTTCGCTGACTTTTCTCTTGTTTTTAAGTATTTTCATTTTAGATTTTGTTACAAACAGCTGTTAATGAACTTGCGTCAAATGATTACAATATTGCAATAAAGCATGGTTTTGTAGCTTTAAAGAATATTGAAAAATAAAATGACTTGCCATAATATATTGAATAAATTGCAGACAATAAAATACATATGATGAAAAACTCTTCATAACCCTTTAAAAATTTTCCGTAAGGTCGTTTATATGTTATTTTTCAATTATTATATTTTGTCACACAGCTGCCTTAAACCAGTATTTTGCAAAATTTCACTCATATAGTATTTTTTACAAATATTTAAAATACAGGACAAAAGGCATCCTGGGAAGGGTCGATACAGGGCATGGGACTAATGTTAGAAATATGAGGCAATACCATCAAATGAGGGATGTCTGATCACCCTGCTTAAAACATAGGTAAAAAAGAGGAGTAGAGCTTTAACCAAGTATTTGCAATTTAAATGTGAGCCACATTGGACGTAATCACACTGACACCAATAAAAATTAACCTCTATTACCCTTGATTCTTTTGACATTAAATTAGGTTACTGACACGCATATACCCATAGTTCAGTACAGTAGGTTTGTTTTAATTTAAAATAATTTTAAGTTTGTAAGACTAATTTCAAAGCTTCAGCTAACATTGCATCAGAAGTCTTGGCTCATAATACAGACTTATCTGCCTGCAGCAGGTACATTTTGAAGGCCTACTCTAAGATGAAAGTAGGCTTAGTACAATTAAAAATTTTAAAGTAAAACCATATGTAAATTAGTACCAAACAAAGTGCCCAATTACCTGTAGCCCAGTTGTTCAGCTGATGGATGAACACGTTCAACTGATCAAAGGTCAGAGGTCAACTGCGAAAAACGTAAACAAACAAACGTCCAGGCATGGGTATATTTACCATTGGCAAGAGACAAATCTATTGTGTTTGAGCTCTGTCACTGTAAATCACATGATCAAAATTCATAAGCCTGGTAAACTATAGTCATTATCATGAAAAAGTACAGTATTGTTCACAGTTAAACACAAACGGCTCTTTGGTACACTACACCCGAATGACACATCCAGAAACGTTGGGTGTGTTGACAGTTACCCAAATATTGTATATGACTATTGGAATCTATTGAAATCTTTGAGTCAGTAAACGGTTAGCTGGATAGCAACTGTACTGTAACTTAATGTTCAGTTAATATGCATGGGCATGACTCAAGTGAAATAAAAATCATTACAATGCAAGACTTTATTACAGAAATAAACGTAATTTTAATAAGATGTTTACCTAACTGTAAATCTTTAGAACTTTCATCAAATCATTACTATAATTAACGCTTTACTCAAATAATATATTATAATAAATTATTTCTAATTGAGAGACACTGAGTAAATAAATAGTACATGTTTACATTACTCTTGTTATTTTAGTCAAAGTATAACGTATAATAGCTAAATTCTACCCTGCGTAAAGTGAATTTCCATCATTAAATATAGTAATGTTTCTCAACTGGCACCGTAAATAAACATTTTTCTGTTTGGGTGAATAAACAATAATGTTCGTACATATAAAATATCAAAATATTATAAGGATACATACCCTTTAAAATTGCTATAGATTTTATTTACCTTTAACTTCACTCAAACATTTCAACCTTAATAATGAGCTCTAAATTCATACCTACGATATGAGCGGTAAAATATAAAAATAGAAACATATTATTGAGAATGTTTGTGTGAGTGTGTGTTTTGTTTACCTCTCCTCTAAAACAGCTACCCATAATCAGTTCTAAATTCATCTTCAATTGTAATTTCACATACGAAAAGCAGCATATTCCACCCAGACTACTGACCCGGAAACACCCGATTTCACTGAAAAGGTGAATAATCTAGCTATGAATTTAAAATCAATTGAGTTAACGCTTCTAACACTGGTGACCCCAAAATATGAGAAAATAGTATGAAAAGGGAAAAGAGTCTACTAGTATTTAAGTGAACTAAGCCCTCAACTACAATCACTGACAAGAAAATAAGGTTGAACATGCACTTAAGGATATGCCAATTCTTAATATGATATATGAGGGCAACACTGAGGTCATATTGTAAACTTTGCTGATGAAGATCAGAGATGTAGCAGTAAACAAGATTCAAACCATAGTTGTTGACATCGAAACGAGGAAAATTGGGAAATTAGACCCTACTCTAATTATATGCAATGATGAAGATGTAACATTAAATATTTTCATTCAAATGAATCGCTGCCTACTCATGTTTAAAATGTAGAAGGAAAGATAAGTCTGGTATTGAAGAAAAGTTCTGCAGATGGAACTACCCACTTTTTGTTGAAATGTAATCCTTGAGTTCAAAGGCTAGGGCTCTACAATATGGTGACAAAACGGATTTTTAGCAAAGCAAAAAATCTATTTTTTGGGTGATATGGCCATGTCGTCCTGATGGAAGGTTCTTTTAGGCAGCTTTCTATAGGATATTTGGCTAAAGTAATACTCCCAGAGAATTAACCACAGGTTTCCAGAATTCTAACTCCTGGTGCGAGTATCCTTAAAATAACTTTCAAGGATATCCCATAATATTAAGGGACGTATTTCTTGATACGACACGTGGCAATCTTCACCCCCGAATAGATTTTACGCTTTGAGCGGTAAGAGTGACGAAATTGAAGAGGAGCCGTTATCAAGGTTACCCGGTGGATCCCCTCCGAGTACTACTATGGCGTAACTATTCCTTGTTGCATTTAAGCATGGATAGCCGCAGATAGAGTAGTTTTGGGTGGGGTCTTTCATTACGTAGTTGTATACTCCTTTTCGAAAGAAGGGAGGGTCCATCAGGACGACATGGCCATATCACCCAAAACTAGATTTTTCGCTTTGCTCAAAATCGGTTTTTGTCTCAGCCATGTCGTCCTGATGGAAGCTTACTGGAGAATCACTTGAAAGTACTATATCTGTGGATTTGTATAAGTGCCTTTACTTTGAATGAGTTCCTTATATGGTCTCCTAGACCTTTATATATGACATTACCGTTATTTGTCATATCGACTAAGCTCGGAACTAACTTAGGGCTTCCTGCCCCCTGCAGGGAAAGTATCGACTTCGACTATAAGGATTCAAAGTTTGTATCTCCATAGGGATGGACGATAAACCTCAGAGATTAAATTTTTCATCCCTTGGAAATCTGTACTCTGATTTCAAGTTGGGCCCTTCTAAGGTTTAATTAAAACTCCAGTATACTTTATTCGTCTGTAACTGAGATAGCAGCAATAAGACGCAAATACGTTTAGTATTTTACCTTGTAACTAGATTATCAATTGTAGTTACAATCAGGTATGAATCTGATCTGGCATTGAAAACACATCAGGGTCCATGTTTTCTCCTGTCGGAAAAATATGTAATTTCGTCAAAAGGATGCAACTCAATGATGTGAAACCAAATCTGACTAATTTGTACAGATTTTGGAAATGCATGAACACCATGACACAACGTTCACTAGGCACTGGTGTTATCGGTCAGATATGCACCTATATGGAAGTGTGTTAATCATTGTTGTGATTTGCACTAGAGGGTAAATGTACCCATGCACCCAATGCATTGGAAAGTCCCAAAGCAGTTCACTGTTCGTCGCAGGCTTAGACGACGGGTTTTTAAAACTACCCGCCGCCACCACAACATGTCTCATTTTATGTACTTGCTTCGTAGCCTATAGTGTTGGAAGAAGTTTCGTGAAGAAGCAATTTTCTTTGGATCATGAACTACGGGTGAGCTGTCAGGATCCACTCTGCGAATAAGTAGGTGAGCATTGCTCTCAGTTATTTTAGGGATAGATTTTGATCCTGAGGTTTCGCCTTGGAAGAGCTGTCCTTCCTTGAAGTCTGAAGTTCTACGAAGATAGACCTTAAGACACCCTTATGGGCATAGGGAGACATCTTCCTTCAGTGGGCAGATTCTTCAAGGACCCCACCTTTTGGTGGGCAGCTCGTTTTTAGCAAGAAAGTAGGATCGGGGAAAGAATTCAGTTCTCCTTCTTTTGTGAACTGAATATGGCTTACATCACTGATAGGGCCAATATTTCACTAACTCTAGCCCCTGAGGCTATTGCAAACAGAAAATTGACTTTCTGACTTAGCTCTTTTAGAGTACAATCCTCATTGTTTAGTTTCGAAGCATAGTGCAAGACTTTGACCAACGCCCATGTAATGGGCTTTGGAGGGGTTGCTGGCTTTGCTCTAGTGCATGATTTGGTACCTTAAAAAAGGGTTCGCTTGTGAGGTTCGTCTAAAAGGCGTATAGAAGAGGTCTAGTCAGGGCCGACTTACACGTGGTTATTGTAGTGGAAGTCAGGCCTCCTTCAAGTCAGTAAAAGAAGAAAGAGAGACAGAAACCTGTTGAAATTTCTGTGTTTTCACGAGGGTTACCCCTTTCTTCCAAGACAATCCACATCGTCTCCTGGTTGGACTTGACTTGTACTCTACAATGAAGTTGGCCACATTCTTCGAGATACCAAACTTTTGTTCGCTACTAGGGCGAAAAAATTATGAGATGCAGGTTGTTGGTTCTCGAGGATGAAATGTAACAGCCGACTTCTGCACCAGTTTGAATAAGACTGGGTACGGCAGAGGAAACAGCTAAAGTTTCAATTCTAGAACTAGAGGAAACCAATTGTTTTTGGGCCATTTGGGGGCCACTACAGGAGCTGTTTTTCTGCAGGATCCTGCTTTTCGAGGACTTTTAGCAAGAGATTGGTTGGTGGAAACAAATTCGATTCCATCCATTGCAGTCGAGAGACATGACATCTATCGCTTCTGCTTCAGGTTCTCGTAGGGGGCTACATAACGAGGTAGTTTCTTGTTGTCGCTCGTTGCGAAGAGGTCGATCTGCAGTTCCGGGACTTTTATCGAAAATAAAGGAGAATGAGTCTGCATCTAGAGGCCATTCTGTCTGTTGACTTTCGCCTGGATAGAGCATCCGCCGTCACATCGCAGAATTCTTGAAGGTGAACTGCTTGATAAATGCCATCTTCTCTTCCTTGCCAGGCAGAAGATGGCTAACATCACGTGGTTGATGTGAGGTGAACTCGAGCCTTGTCGATTAGACATATTACTATCACCTCGTTGTTGAGAGTCAATCTGATGTGGACTATTCTGCGAGGGGATAGTCTCCTCAACCTCAGGAGGACTGTCATAGCCTCCAAGATGTTGATGTGAAAGTTTTTTGAACTGGAATGATCAATTTCTTGTCCTTTCCTTTCATGCGGATGGCCTCCCATTCTTTCAGGGAGGCTTCCGTGTGTATCGCCACTGATGTTTGTGGTGGTTGCAAGAGAATTGTCTGTGCTAGGCTCTTATTCGTTGACCCCGGCCTTAATGGCGTGCGCAATTGGGTCAGTGTCAACCCTGTTGATCTCTTCGAGCGTTTGATGTGTATCTTCTCCAGACTCCTGGTGCATCCTTTGGCTGTGCTTCTAGCACGAGGTCTCCCTACTGCGAACCGGAGAGAGCCCAGTAATCTTTTCTGTTGGCATTTTGAAATCCTCTGGTGTTGGATTAGTCTCTTGACAGATGCCAATATTTCTCTCCTCTTTTTTAACAGAATGGAGAGGTGGTGTGACTGCAAGTTCCCGTGGATTCCTAACCATTGAAACTTGTGAGCTGGAGAAAGGCGAGACTTCTAGCATTTGATCTTGAGGCCCAGGTGTTCCAGGAACTGGATCACCTTTCCGGCTGCTTGCAGACAAGTAGCCTTGGATGCTGCCCGCACCTGCCAATCAACCAGTTATGCTACTACCTGTACTCCTTCGGAGCGTGGGCGCTGGACGATCGTGTCCGTTGGCTTTGTGAATACCTTTGGGGCTATGTTTAGTCCAAAGAGCATGGCTGTGAAGACAAATTTTGTCTTCTGTAGCCTGAATCCTAGGTAATAGAAGAGGGGGCGACTGACTGGTAGGTGCCAGTAAGCATCTGCCAGGTTTATTGAGACTGTATACGCCCCTTTTTGGTAGAAGGGTCCTTATTTGTTGCACTGTAAGCATCCGGAACTTGTTGTTCTCGATGAACTTGTTGAGTGGAGACAAGTCTAGAATGACTCTGGGTTTGTCAGAGTCTTTTTTGGAACACAAAACAGCCCTCCCTGGAATTTTGATGGACTTCGCTTTCCTCATTACCTTCTTGTTCAAGAGTTCTGAGGTATATTCTTCCAATAAGGGGATTGAAGTGTTTGAAGAATTTTGGAAAGGTGGATTTCGCTCCATTTCCAACCAAGTCCATTCTTAATTTGGCTGTGGACCCAGGGATCAAAGGTCCAATGATCCTGAAAGTGGAAAAGTCTACCTCCTACCTGGAACCTCTCATTGTTTAGAGGTTCCTGAGGACATGTTTCCGTGACCGCGTACTCCTCCACCCTTGGGGGATTTTGGGAGGATCCTCTTTTTGGGCCCTTACCTTTGTAGGGCCGAAAGGTGGTCGAGTGCCTTTCAAAGCCTGGATTAAATACAGGTAACTGGCTACCAGCTGATAAGAGACTGTCTGGAAGGTGGTTTACAGCTGGACTACCATTTGAGGCACTGTGGCCATAGTCACGGTCGGAAATTGTGCAGTTCTAATGATGATTTCCTCTTTGAGGACATGCCCCACTTTTGGAGCAGGTTCCTACTCTTCGTGGTGGTTTTGGTAATGACTTCTTAGACCACTTACTGTGGGAAAGGATCTATGCCCCAGATACATGATGAAATCAGTTTCTGGTTTGTGTTTCACCATTGTTGCAGCAAACACATGCTCTCTACCGGTCCTTTTTTGACCTGAGAAGAGCCTACAAATCCATCACAAGGGTGGGGCGTTATTAAAGTCCTGCACACATTTCTAAGCAGTTCTGATGAGACAGGAAGGCGGCAAGACTATCTTTCGTCTCCTGTTCCCTTCTCAAAGGATGGTTTGTCAACTTTGGAAGGTTATCATTGAACTGCTGGCCTGCTATCTCCAGATCCAACCTCGAGACAGAGAAGGTTAGATGTACCTCTTTCCACTTCTCCTCGCAGGTGGGCGTAGCCAGAGATAATGGTTTGCATTTCTCTAGGATTGGGCAGGGTTTTTCCTCTTCGACTGCTCTCATGACACAGTCTAGGGCTTTCCTCAAAAGGGGAAAGGCTCAGGAGGAAGAAGCAATGAAGGTTGGATGCTTCTTGCTCAATGCTGAGACTTTGGAGTTAGTATATCCTGCCCCTTTCTGGGTCTTGGTAAGGATGGCTTGTGCTTAGTCATGTTCAAGGACAATGACTTCCTTCGGTATAGTCTCCTCACGGGATGTAGGTTCATCTCGCAGTCTCACGTAGTAATCTGGGTACGCTGAAAGCTGGGCCAGAATTGAAGCTCTTCAAGGGGATTGGACCCCAACTTCTAGGAGATATAAAGCTTCCCATTCAACATGGGCATGTGTTCCGTCTACCTCCTGGGGTTGGTTCAGAGCAGTGAGGGAGGTCAGATACTTAAAGGGGCTTAGCGGAGCCCTGGAGCCCCTGGAAGCGCTAGGGCGTTTCCTTCCCTGTACCTCTCTCTTCATCTCTTTGAGATCTTGCTTATTCTCCTCTCGTTCCTTCCGGAACAGTGTCAGCGTCTGCTGGATCGACTCTAGGAGCATTTCGCTCCTGCCGACCTGTCTAACCAGTTGGGGAGTTGGGGCGGAAGAGATTGACGGCATAAGTTGAAATGCCGGCACAGTGAGCTGAGGGACCTCAGTCACCGTCAAAACGGATCCTTTTTCCTCCATGGGTGGTTGAACCACTCCTTATTTAGGGCCTTCTAGCACTAGGTCCTCTCCATTGTCAGTGGACACCTCTGACATCCGATCTTGGTGGATGTCCAAGCTTTGTAGTGCCTGTTGATATCCGTGTCCACTGTCCGTTGAATAGAGGGATGCTGGACCTGTGCCTGAGGCACAAACGTATTCGATTGAGCCTTAGGGAGCAGTAGGCACTACAAAGATTTGTTAGGTAGATAAGGTCCCGGAGAGTTCTTCTGGAAGCCTCATACTCACCTTTGGTGGGTTTCCCTTGCTGTATCACTTGACTCCGTATTGTCAGGGATATCTTTTACAAAGCCGTCGGTCAGCAAGGTCAGGTGATTGGAGTGACCCTTTGGGTCCTAGAACCTCAGGGATCCAGATACGATGCAGCAGGGGCATAAAACCTGTACATCGTATGCCCACAAAAGCCCTTACTCTTGTGGTTGCAGAATACAATTGTACACTTCACCATTGGCTCCTCCTGTAAGGGAGAAAAAAGGGTGAATGAGTACTAGGTTGTTTATATCATTGATATAATATATGCTTAAAATACGGGTGCCAGTACCCCAGGGATCCAGATACAATGCAGCAGGGGGCATGAGACCTGCACATCTTGTGGCCACAAAAGTCCCTACTTTTGTGGTTGCAGAACAGGACTGCACACTTCACCTTAGCCTCCTCCTGTAAGGAAAGAAAGAGTGAAATGAGTATAGGGTAATTTATCTCACTAATAAATTTACACATGCATAGATAGTATACTTTACTATTATTTATCATAGCTTAGGATAGTAAGCTAGAAAAGAAGTAGAAAAGACACATATCTGTGTTTCCCCTCCAGGCAATTGCTGTGACCGCCTACAATATTAATATTTTTGGGCTCAGGCCATATCGTCCTGATGGAAGTTCCTTTAAGGTAGCTTCCTAAGGTATATTTGACTGCGTGATATTCCCAGAGAATTTCACCTTAAGGTATCCAGAATTCTAACTCCTAGAGCGAATATCCCTAAATAAATGTTAATGGGATATCACATAATATCAGAGGACGTTTTCTTGACACGCCACATAGCTATCTTCACCCCGAATAGCATTAACGCTTTGAGGGGGAAAAGTGGCAAGAAAACGAAAAACGAAAAAAACGAAAGGAGAGCCGTTATTAAGGCACCTATCCTATCTCGTTTTGAGTGTGTATATGACGTCATCAACGGCGCCATCTTTATTCCTTATCGCGTAGCTCCATTACTCGGTGTTTTCCCTGTGTTTCTCTCGTGATTTTGGGATTATATTCAACTTTATGATGCTTTCTCCAGCCTCTTCTGCCTCTGGAAAGTTGAGTATTATCTTTACTGTGTATAAATGTAAGCTCTTGTCGTTTTGAATTAAATCAAAAGTGATATTAACGTAAACAAGAGCTATTGCCTACCGGAGGCGTCCTGGACGCTGTCGCTCGCTATGCACGAGTCATTTAGTTAGCCAGAGCGACGATCTCGGTCATTATGTTTTCATAAATCTAGCTATTTAGCTTTCCTACTGGAAATTCTATATATGATGCCGTTAGTATTTTTTCAGTTTCGGCGATTTAGGTAACCGATCCTGGCTTACGCTGGGCTTAGTAGCCTAGGCGTGTGGCCTTAGTACTTTCATGCATGATATATAGATTTCTGAGTGTAATAATTTTATTGAAGCTATAGGCATAATTTATACATGTAAGATATTGTTGAATATTTTTCTTCCAAGATTGTATACGAGAGAGTTTCGGTGATTTAGGTAATCGATTCTCACAGCGCCTAGGCTAGTAGCCTATGGAGCTTTAGTATACTTTCACACACCTCCCCAGTTGTTCTTTTCTCCTCTGGAAATCTAAGATCAATCCCTTTTTCCCTCTGAGTTAAGCCTAGGCTTAACCCTAGTGGTTTTAACTGGATAGTATTCAGGTAAAACTATACTAGGGTGGTTCTGTCCTGGTCCTGTAACCAGTGACTGGTTTTAGGGCTCGGTCAGAACATCAGAGTATTCAGTCTAGGGTCTGTGACCTCCTGGAATAGAGAATGAGATTCCTTTGCTAGGTTATGTGCAGACATAGGAGGCTTAGCCTCCCTAGACCACATCCAAAGGTTTCTGTACGAGATGATTCCTTCTTTCTGTGGTCTAGCAGACTAGTCCTGTGTTGTTATTCTCGGGCTGGAGAATGAGATTTTCCATTGCCTAGCAAAATAACAGCACCAAACTTCGTTCTTGTATTAAGGGAGATGGCAAGTGCTGCCAACCTCCCTCCTTATTAGACAACCCTAGGCTAGGATGAGCTTTCTTGGCTACTGGGGTAAGTCTCATACTAGATTGAAGTTTGTTGGACCCTTTTCCCCTCCCCCCTCTGTCCTTTGGTGATGGCCTAGCCATTACAAACTCTTGGCCACCGTTCTACATCTGTACCTAGTGGAGGTTAGGATGTGGGACTGGCTCAGTCTTCTGCTGGCCGGCAAGAACGTGCCGGCCAGCAGAAGCCTACTCTCTGTCGAGTGAACTCCAGACCTCCCTTGGTCTACAATCCATATCTGCTGGTAGAGCCCGGCATGCTGTGGATAGATGGAAACCTGAATGTTACATTCTCCCCTTCCATATGTTCACTCTTTCTGGATGAAAGGCAGTAAGGCAGTGCCGCCTTACAACCTTAGATCCATGCTGTTTTTCTTGTTATTGTATTGTACCTCCTACCCGGCTGCCGGCTTAGTGGCCGGCAGCCGGGTGGGTGGAAGTTCTCTAGTTCTTTAAATAATTGTCGGCCGGCACAGGTATCACCTGTCATTGCCGGCCGGCAACGGCAGCACACCATAAGATCTGCCGGCTACTACGATTGTGGCCGGCAGCCGGGTAATGACATTTTTCAGTTGCCGGCCGGCAATCTCTCAGAAACCAGCGATCTGCCGCCCAGTAGTTCAAAGATAGTATATCTTTGAACTATATCCAGGTACGTGCCGGCCGGCATAGCATTATATGGTATACAGTAGCCAGTATTTTGCAGTATAGTATATGCTGCATTAAGAAAACTACAGTATATAGTATACTGTAACACTAAGTTTTTTCCAACGTACTTTGTGTTGTCTTGTACAGCCTTTTGGTGAGACCGTACAGTATAAAGGAAGTGAGTTCTTTCTTTATTAAAATTAATATCCCTTATATCAAAACTTTTATAATCTGGTGTGAGCTGCACCTAACTTTCCTTATAGGAAAATATTCTGAAGATTTTTCGAGAATGAGAATTAACCTTAGTTTTAATATCTTGGGAGGTTACAGCAATTGGCTGTGCGGGAAATACAAGTATGTGTCTTTCCTTCTTTCTTTTCTAGCTTAACTGTCATAAGCTATGTATATTTATAATAAGATTAATCTAGTGATATGTTTTCACTTGATACTTATGGATTCTCTTTTCTTTACAGGAGGACCATCCGAAGTACGGAAGCATGTTTTGCAACGTCCGCAGTAAGAACTTCTGCGGACATGAGTTGTGCAGGAGGCACGCACCCTGCACAGTCTCCAAAGGTGGTCTCCGGTATTGGAACCCTCAGGTATGTACTGTTTGTTCTAACCTGATTACCGAGGCATTTGACACCCCTCAGTCGGCGGAGTCAAGGGATGCAGCTAGGGAAAAGTTGCGAACCTGAGTGAGGGGTTTTCAGAAGAACACTACCGGGCCCTATCTTCCAAGTGAGAAGATGAGGGCCTACCTTTTTCCTAAGGCATCTGCGGATGCAGTTATTCCTCAGCCTCATACGCAGATCCCAACAGTTCAGATTCCGGTAGATTCCGAAGTCTCGGACGCCCTACAAGACATCCAACTGGACTATAGGATGTCTGAAGTGTTTGAGTACACTGAAATAGACCTTCTTGCGGAAGATCAGGAAAAGGAGCAGACCCAGGCTCCTGAAACTGAGGAGGAAGAGATCGACGAGCTGTCGGTTTCATCGGTTCAGGCCCCGGAACCAGTTCTCTCGACATCGTCTGCTATCCCAGGTGAACTGGGAAAGACTCTTTCTTCTATTGTTGAAATGATTCAACAAATGCAAAAGAAGAATGACGAAAAGGAAGCTGCGATGTTGGAGATGCGCAGACTCGCAGCATCATGTGGGCCCCAAAAGAAGCTCAACGGGAAGTATCTTCCTTTGTGTTCGGATGTCAACCATTGGCGGTATGCCGAACACATGCCAATGACAACTGGGAAGATTGTCATGTCAGAGAAGTTGGGTTTAGTCCCCTTTGAAGGAGTGGAATTTTGGCCTAACAAGGAGTCTTACCCGGACTGCTATGTCCATCTTAGGAAGGAGCCAGACTCAAAGGAGGAGACGGAGCCAAAAGAGGTCATAGTCTTTGACCATAGTAAGGCACAGGCTTTACTATCCAGCTCAATGAAAGAGGGGGGCTTCACAAACTCAAAGGTACCTGCTTTGAGTAAGAAGCACCCCTCCTTTGTGGCTTCTCCAACTAGAGCCTTTCCCTTTATGGAGAAGGGATATAAGGCAGCCTTGAAGGCGGTTGAGGCAGGGAAACCATGTCCCTCTTTGGAAGAGTTCATGTCCCTGACCTTGCCTATGGACCAAAAAGACTGGAAGGACGTCCACCTTACCTTCTCAGTCGGGAAGTTGGAAGCAGATATTGCCGGACGTCAGTTCAGTGAGGACCTTCCAAAGCTGTCGGAATTTCTCTTGCGTAGAGAGCAAGAGATAAAGGAAAGCCTTGCTGCATTGATGTCATTACAGACTACTCTGGAAACGATGGCAAGTGACCCTGAGAACCAAGAAATGTTCATGGTAGTGGCCAAAACCCACCTGGCCACAGTGACAAAGGACCTTTAACAGTTTTATTAAAGCTAGGAGAGCTTGTAGGGAGTTCGTGTTCGCCTCGGCTTCGGTGAGGCACGAACCCAGAAAACTGATTTCCTCCAGTATTTGGGGTAAGGACCTCTTCCCTAGCGAAGTGGTCAAAGAGGTAGTAGACAAGGCCGCCACGGAGAATAGGAACCTTCTCCAGAAGTGGGGCCTATCTCTTAAGAGAAAGTCTTCCCCGGATAAGGGTCCCCAACCTAAGAGGAAGACGAAGAAGCCTAGGCTATCCTCTCGGCTGGCTAAGCCTTATAGATAGCAACAGCAGCAACTTCCTGCGACCGTGGTGCCTCAGATGGTGGCACAACCTCCAACCATGTACCAGTTGGTACCTCAGACAGTAGCAACACAGTTGCCGGCATTCAACCCAGCGTTTGAAAGGCAGTCAACGACCTTTCGTCCAAAAACTAGAGGAGCAGCCAGAGGTTCCTCTAGACGCCTTTAAGAGGAAGGGGATTCAGGGGAGGACGCGGTCAAAGAGGTAAGACCTCAGGTCCACAACAACAAAAGTGAGATGCTCCCGTTAGGAGGGAGACTATATCTGTTTCGGGGTCGTTGGACCTTCGATCCCTGGGCCCACAGCCTAATCAAGAATGGACTGGGTTGGAGCTGGAACAGCAATCCACCTCCGTTCCCACAATTCTTCCAACACTCTACCCCCGTCCTGGAAGAATATGTTCGAGAACTCTTTAAGAAAAGAGTAATTCGGAGAGTAAAGTCCATCAAGTTCCAAGGGAGGCTGTTTTGTGTTCCAAGGAAGGACTCAGACAAACTCAGAGTCATTCTGGACTTGTCGCCACTCAACAAGTACATAGTGAACTACAAGTTCAGGATGTTGACACTTCAACACATAAGGACCCTACTGCCCAAACGGGCTTACACCGTCTCGATAGACTTGTCAGACGCTTATTGGCACATTCCTATCAATCGTCACCTCTCCTCCTACCTAGGGTTCAAGCTACAACGAAGACTTTATGCCTTCAGAGCCATGCCCTTCGGGCTAAACATAGCCCCAAGGATCTTCACGAAGCTTGCGAACACAGCCGTTCATCAGTTACGCTTAAAGGGTGTCCAAGTAGTGGCCTACCTGGACGATTGGCTGGTGTGGGCAGCATCCAGGACGGAATGCATGCAAGCTTCCAAGAAAGTGATCCAGTTCCTGGAACATTTAGGATTCAAGATCAATACCAAAAAGTCTCGATTATCTCCAGCTCAAAAGTTTCAGTGGTTGGGAATCCACTCGGATTTACAGTCACATCAACTTTCCATCCCTCTGAAGAAGAGGAAAGAGATAGCATGATCTGTCGAGAGACTGCTGGAATCCAAACGGATATCAAGTCGCGAACAGGAGAGAGTGCTGGGCTCTCTACAGTTTGCTTCAGTGACAGATCCCGTGCTCAGAGCACAGCTAATGAATGCAACAGGAGTCTGGAGAAGATATGCATCAAACGCTCGAAGAGATCTGAAGAGACCATTACCGACTCGATTGCGAACGCTTCTCGAGCCGTGGTCCAAAGCTAAGCAATTGATGAAATCGATACTTCTTCAACCACCTCCCCCTTCAATTACCATCCATACAGATGCTTCAAAGGAAGGATGGGGAGGTCACTCTCACCAAAAGAAAGTCCAAGAGCTTGGTCCAATCTATTCAAGACATTTCACATCAACTTTTTAGAAGCCATGGCAGTACTTCTTACAATGAAGAAGTTATCTCCTCGCCACTTGACCCACATAAGATTGGTTCTAGACAGCGAGGTGATAGTGAGATACTTGAATCGCCAAGGGTCGAGATTACCTCAAATCAACCAAGTGATGTTACCCATCTTCCGTCTGGCGGAAAAGAAGAGATGGCACTTGTCAGCAGTTCACCTTCAAGGGTTCCGCAACGTGACAGCGGACGCTTTATCCAGGTTCACACCGGTAGAGTCAGAATGGTCCCTAGACGCAGGATCGTTCTCCTTCATCTTGAGTCAAGTCCCGGAACTGCAGACAGACCTCTTTGGGACGAGCGACAACAAGAAGATACATTGTTATGTGGCCCCGTACGAGGATCCTCTAGCGGAAGCAGTGGACGCTATGTCCCTCGACTGGAACAGATGGTCCAGGATTTACCTGTTCCCTCCGCCCAGCCTTCTACTGAAGGTCCTCGACAAACTGAGATCATTCAAAGGGAAAGCGGCAATAGTGGCTCACAAGTGGCCGAACAGTGTTTGGTTCCCTCTGGCGTTAGAACTACGACTGAAGTTTGTGCCGCTGCCGGATCCAGTTCTTTCTCAGCTAATGCAGAAGTCGACTGTCTTCGCTTCATCACAGAATACCCGGAACCTGCATCTCATGATTTTTTCTCCTTAGCGGTGAGAAAAAGATTCGGGATATCAAGAGACAGTATAGACTTTTTGGAGGAATATAAGTCCAAATCTACCAGAAGACAATATGAGTCGTCATGAAAGAAGTGGGTGTCCTTTGTCAAGGCGAAGAATCCAGAAGAAATCTCGACATACTTCTGATTATCGTTCTTCATCCACCTTCATGAACAAGGTTTAGCAGTCAACACAATTTCAACGTGCAAGTCTGCCTTGACAAGACCTATATTATATGCCTTCCAGGTCGACTTTTCTAACGAAATCTTTAACAAATCCCAAAGGCCTGTGCTAGACTCAGACCATCAGTGCCTCCGAGACCCATTTCATAGTCTCTAGATAAGGTTCTCCACTTTGCTTCGAGGATGAACAATGATGAGTGCGCCTTAAAGGATTTGACCCAATAAGTTGTATTTCTGTTTGCACTCGCTTAGGGGGCCAGAGTTAGTGAAATAGTGGACCTTTCGAGAGGGGAAGGTCATATTCAGTTCTTGGAAGGGGGAGAACTGAATCTTTTTCCGGACCCAACGTTTCTTGCCAAGAACGAGCTACCCACCAAGAGGTGGGGTCCCTGGATAATCTGCCCTCTGAAGGAAGATGTCTCTCTATGTCCAGTAGAGTGCTTAAAGGTCTATCGTAGAACTTCAGACTTTAGGGGAGAAACCTCAGGTTTAAATTTATCTCTGAAGCAACTTAGGGCGAAAATCACCTATTTTATTCGCAGAGCGGATCCAGACCGGACACCCGCATGTCATGATCCGAGGAAAATTGCCTCTTCCTTAAATTTCTTCAATAATATGAACATTGAACATCTTCGCTCATACACTGGCTGGAAGTCATCCAGGGTATTTTTTAGACATTACATGAAGCAGGTGGAGGAACTTAAGAGGTCTGTGGTGGCAGCAGGCAGTGTCCTTAAACCTGTTGCTTAGATCTGCGAGGAACAGTGAAATTAATTGGGACAATTAATTCAAGGGTGTGTGTGTGGTCCCGAACTGGTACTACAGACTAGTGAAAGGCCACTAAGGTGTCCATATGAACTGTTCCATAGACAAAGGTGAAGTAAGCATAATGCATACACATGTGCCAGGCATTTGTTACGCTAGTGTGAATGAACAATATTACAGATATTAACAAAATTCTTAACAAATTGATTATTAAGTGGCATGTATATGTTTCCTTTTCAGATGAAACAATATTTTCTGATATTACTGTTACTTTTATGCTTAAATGTATTTCATCCACATTTTATAAATTCTATAAATGTTGATTGACCTATATATTTATTGATCATCAATAAACTAGTTCTTAATGAACCTTGCATCTTATTCGCCCATGTTCATTTTACAATAAATGTACTGAGGATTGCAATTAAAACTATGGATAATTTTAATATAGAAAATCTTATACGATTGTTCCTTAGTACAAACAAACATTCATCGGTTTAACCAATCCTCATGTAGGATAGACTCTTGTACTCTAAAAGGGGTGATTATTGATATGCAAAATTTGTTCCTAAACAGATACAAACCTTTGTCCGGTGCACAAATCAGGATAGGCATACCGGGGGAGGTGCCAGTATTTCATACCGACATTGGTGAGTTTTATACAAACTTTGCTTTACAAGGTATAGGGTGAGACTGCTATACAGGTTTGTCTGTTAGTCATCCATAGGTAATATGTAGGCCTACTCGATACTTTTTCCAGAGTCTAGTATGACTTTTCCCTGTAGGGGGCAGGAAGCACTAACATAGTTTATGCTTAGAAGTAATGATGTATGACGGTAACATCATAGGTCTCAAGGTCTATGCAGACCAGGAAAAGCTTTCTTGAGGATATGGCACGAAATGAGAATCCACAGATACAGTAATGCTCTGGTAAACTTCCATCAGGACGTCATGGCCTGAGCCCAAAAAACGGATTTTGAGCGAAGAGAAAAATCTATTTTTGGGTGAGATAGCCATGTTGTCCTGATGGACCCACCCTTCCTTTTCATTAAAAGGGCTGAAGGACCCCTCCCTATAATACAGTATCTGTAGCACCTTGTATATCACCACAAGGAATAAAGATGGCGCCGTCGATGACGTCATATATACACTCAAAACGAGATAGGAGAGGTACCTTAATAACGGCTCTCCTTTCGTTTTCGTTTTTTGTTTTTCGTTTTCTTGCCACTTTTCCCCCTCGAAGCGTTAATGCTATTCGGGGTGAAGATAGCTATGTGGCATGTCAAGAATACGTCTTCTGATATTATGCGATATCCCATTAACATTTATTTAGGGATATTCGCTCCAGGAGTTAGAATTCTGGATACCTTCAGGTAAAATTCTCTGGGAATATCACCGTAGTCAAATATACCCTAGGAAGCTACCTTAAAGGAACTTCCACCAGGACGACATGGCTATCTCACCCAAAAATAGATTTTTCGCTTCTCTCAAAATCCGTTTTTTAGTTTCCTTATCAGGGAAAATACAGAGTGGAATAACTCTCGTACGTAGAGCCGGAGTCAGTGGATACTAACACTAACTCCACCACTTGTATAATATTAATACTGACAGGTAATCATTGGTGTTCCGATGATCTAGGATTCATCAGAATGTTGAAGGAATACTTCACCTCAACATTTTTTAAACGGTCTCAACAATGGACTGTGAAAGGATACACAGAGTATGTTGGAAATTTCATACTACTGTATCATTATATACTGTAGTTTCTAACTGCTGTATTGTTATACTGCAGGAATACTGGCTACTGTGTTGTCTTATACTGTAGTTTTGCTGGTATGCTACCGTTAGGATAGTGCCTGGCGGCACTAGCTGACAGAGAGAGAGAGAAAGAATGGAAAGAAGGACTACCGTATTATTATAGTTTAATACAATAATTAGCGGTGTAGGAACTGCTGTCTTTACTGCCTTCTTTCCAGAATGAGGATTCAAATGGAAGGGGAGGAATAAATTGATTCTAGCTTCCATCCAGCCACAATTTCTGTTGCCGGCTGTACTACCGGTTACAGGGTTTATGGATGGCAGTCCAAGAGAGGACTGAAGAATACTCAAAAGTATAATGGGTTTCCCACCAGCAGCCATCAGGGCCGGCTCAACCTTTCCCAGAGCTTAGCTTCCGTTAGGGAGATGGTGGAAGCGGCATCCTAACCACCTTTGTAGGAGCCCAGCCGGTAACCCAGTCAGCCCGGCAAGCGGTGTGATTGTAGAATACCGGCTACAGGAATCGTGATGGCTAGGCCGTCACTAAAGGACAGAAGGGGAAGGGAAAAGGTCTTATATTTTACAGAGAAAGTTGGCGGCAGGTATGCCTCCTACTTTCGGTTGTAAATCAAGAAAACATAGTTTCCTATACCAGCGCCGTCTTGGGCGGCAGAGGAATAATGATTCCCTAGCCTGAGACATTGCTGGATATAAGACATGTCTTCTAGTCCACAAGGGAGAAAGGTGGCGACAATCATACTACCCGCTTTCGGTTGTGGACTAGGGAAGCCAAACTTCCTATGCCAACAACGATGTAACTGGCAGGGGAATGACTATTCCCCCATCGGTAGCGTTGTCGGCATCAAGACAGAATACCCTGAGTTACTGTCGTATTTCAAAGCCGGGATACTCGCCGGCAAAGAAGATCGACAGAAAACACTATCTAAGTCCACTACTCGATGGCGATGACAGAAGATAGGGTTGTCGCCTGGGCTGGCGGCACTCAGGGGGAAGGAAGGGTTTATCCTCATTTCTCTAAAAGAGAAGCGTATCGAATTATACTAGTAATTCTAGGAGATATCTATATCTCCGACCGAATTAATAAAAACGATACAAGAGGTTAAACGGGGGATAACGTTACTAAAGTACACTAAAACGGGTTAGGCTAGCATAACTCGAGTCAGAATCTCGGCTACGCTTGTACCACCAAGGCCTTATCGTATATGATAGAAACGTTTATTAGGAAGAGGAAATATTACATGTGTAAAGCTTATCTTCACTAGTATAATTTTGCATAACTAGCTAGAACTTCTTTATAGCTAATTACTGGGAACGTCGTACTACTAACTAAATAAAGCATTTATGGCGTACGACAGCGGTCTTAAAATGGCCGCCTGCGGGGATGGCAGTGCTCCGCTTAACACACGTAAATTATGGTAATTTAACTGTGAGAAGGGAGCCAAAAATTATATGCAGGAAAGATTAAATACTCAACTTTCTAGAGGATCAAGATGCTGGAGATTGCATGAAACAGTAACCACACCGAGATCAAGTGGGAGAAACACCGTGCTTAAATGGCTACGTTTAAAGGAATAGTTACGCTATAGTAGTACTGGGAGGGGATCCACCGCGTAACCTTGATAACGGCTCCCCTTCAATTTCGCCACTCTTCCCCCTCAAAGCGTAAAATCTATTTGGGGTGAAGATTGCCATGTGTCGTATCAAGAAATACGTCCCCTGATATTATGGTCTATCTTTAAAAGTTATATTAAGGACACTCGTGCCAGGAGTTAGAATTCTGGAAACCTGTGGTTAATTCTCTGGGAGTATCACTGTAGCCAAATATCCCTTAGAAAGCTGCCTAAAGGAACCTTCCATCAGGACGACATGGCTGAGCCCAAAAAGTTATGTTGCAATAGGAAACTTATATTCTTATAACATACATGATAGGTGCCATGTGATCCCCTACTACCACTGTCGAAGGTATGGATATGAAAAAAAAACAAAAGTTCAATGCTGATTTAAAGGATTTAAAGGATTTTAAGGGGATTTAAAGGATTTCAATAACTCTAGCGATCCCTCTCGGGGTATGAGAGTACATTACAAAATATACAAAATTACAATTTGACCTACAATTATAGTGCAAGATGGCAATAATAAGAAGCAAAACTACTTCTATTCACATATCTATACAGTGCTGTACATATATCCATATACCCATATATGTCATATATAATGGGGACCTAAGCCTATATGGACTAGATAAAACTAATAATATATAACTAAAATTGTTCCATTACAATTTTTATGAATTTTGCTAGATTGCACAATTCTCTCTTATTTCTTATTTTAAACAACTGACTAAACTTTATACTATTTGGTCTAGTGTAATAATACATTTTTTATTTACGATTCTCTGAGGCTATTAAAATAAGGACATACCAGAGTAAAGTGGTACTCGTCAGCCTGTTCCTAGGTACTACACATTGGGCATATTTTTGGCCCTTGGGAGGCCGAGTATCACTTATCAGTAACAGGAAGCCTATGGTTACCACATTTAAATCTACTAAGATACTTCCAATTATAATCCAATTCGGTTAAATATTTGCTTAAGCCTAATTCCGTCTTAAGTACTTTATTAGAGCATAACCTATTTTCATTAATTTATCTTTAAAACATACAATTTGCTGAGTGTTTCTTTATTTGAAGAGATACTCTTTAGGTACTTTCTATGAAAAATCTCAACCTGGTCTAGTTTTTGGAACCCCCAAATTTTGCTTCCATATAAAAGAACTGGGGTGACCAAATGGACAAAGAGTTCACATTGTATATCCACTGGTCAGCAGACTATACATTGCTCTCTGGGCCTCTGTTACCTGTTTATATATGGCTTTGCAATATGGACCATCAAAATTAAAAGTTGTACCTAAATATACATAATCATTCACTACTTCCAGCTCTGCATTAATAAACATGAAAAGAGGATGGGATCTGTCTTTGCCTCTGGAAAATGTAACTATTTTTGTCTTAGAGGTGTTGACTGTTAGGTGCCAGGATTTACAATATTCATACACAGCAGTTATAGCAATTTGCAAATCTTCAGCTGATTCAGCCATAACAATAGCATCATCAGCATACAAAAGTACACACATTCTTAATAACACCTCATCATCGTCCTCACTGAGGTTATTCCGTATTTCAGAAGCGCATAAATCAAGTTTTCTGTAATTCCTACCAACAAATTGTTCAAAATCATTTAAATAGACATCAAATAGAAGAGGCGACAGGTTTTCTCCTTGGCTTACACCAATATTACATAGGAAAAAAATCTGAGATTGAATTACCTACTTTGACACAGGATTTAGCATGAGAATGAGAGAGATTACAAGAGAGGAAGTGAGGAGAGCACTAGATGAAACAAGAGTAGGAAAAGCATCTTGTATGGATGGTATGAGAGCTGAGATGTTGAAGGAAGGGGGTGTGACTGTACTTGAATGGTTGGTGAGATTGTTTAATATGTGTTTTTGTCAATGGTACCAGTAGATTGGGTTTGTGCGTGTATTATACCACTATATAAGGGTAAGGGAGATGTGCATGGGTGTTGTAATTCAAGGGGTATTAGTTTGTTGAGTGTAGTTGGAAAAGTGTATGGTAGAGTACTGATTAATAGGATTAAGGATAATACAGAGAATGCAATCTTAGAAGTACAGGGTGGTTTTAGAAGAGGTATGGGTTGTATGAATCAGATTTTTACAGTTAGGCAGATATGCGAGAAATATTTAGCAAAAGGTAAGTTGTATGTTGCGTTTATGGATCTGGAGAAAGCGTATGATAGAGTTGATAGGGAAGCAATTTGAAATGTGATGAGGCTATATGGAGTTGGTGGAAGGTTGATGCAAGCAGTGAAAAGGTTCTACGAAGGTAGTAAAGCATGTGTTAGGATAGGAAATGAAGTGAGCGATTGGTTTCCGGTGAGAGTGGGGCTGAGACAGGGATGTGCGATGTTGCCGTGGTGGTTTAACTTGTATGTTGATGGAGTGGTGAGAGAGGTGGATGGTCGAGTGCTTGGACGAGGAATGAAACTGGTAGACGAGAACGACCATGAATGGTAGGTAAATCAGTTGTTGTTTGCAGATGATATTGTACTGGTTGCAGACGAGGAAGAGAAGCTTGGCTGATTAGTGACAGAATTTGGAAGGGTGTGTGAGAGAAGGAAGTTGAGAGTTAATGTGGGTAAGAGTAAGGTTATGAGATGTACGGGAGGGGAAGGTGGTGCGAGGTTGAATGTCATGTTGAATGGAGAGTTACTTGAGGAGGTGGATCAATTTAAGTACTTGGGGTCTGTTGTTACAGCAAATGGAGGAGTGGAAGCAGATGTACGTCAGAGAGTGAATGAAGGATGCAAAGTGTTGGGGCCAGTTAAGGGAGTAGTAAAAAATAGAGGGTTGGGCATGAATGTAAAGAGAGTTCTGTATGAGAAAGTGATTGTACCAACTGTGATGTATGGATCGGAGTTGTGGGGAATGAAAGTGACGGAGAGACAGAAATTGAATGTGTTTGAGATGAAGTGTCTAAGGAGTATGGCTGGTGTATCTCGAGTAGATAGGGTTAGGAACGAAGTAGTGAGGGTGAGAACAGGTGTAAGAAATGAGTTAGCAGCCAGAGTGGATATGAATGTGTTGAGGTGGTTTGGCCATGTTGAGATAATGGAAAATAGCTGTCTGCTAAAGAAGGTAATGAATGCAAGAGTTGATGGGAGAAGTACAAGAGGAAGGCCAAGGTTTTGGTGTATGGATGGAGTGAATAAAGCTCTGGGTGATAGGAGGATAGATGTGAGAGAGGCAAGAGAGCGTGCTAGAAATAGGAATGAATGGCGAGCGATTGTGACTCAGCTCCGGTAGGCCCTACTGCTTCCTCTAGTGCCATAGATGACCGCGGAGGTAGTAGCAGTAGGGGATTCAGCGCTATGAAGCTTCATCTGTGGTGGATAACGGGGGAGGGTGGGCTGTGGCACCCTAGCAGTACCAGCCGAACTCGGTTGAGTCCCTTGTCAGGCTGGGAGGAACATAGAGAGGAGAGGTCCCCTTTTTTGTTTCATTTGTTTGATGTCGACTACCCTCCAAAATTGGAGGAAGTGCCTTGGTATATGTATGTATGTATACATATTGTATATAATAGTGATGACCTTACCATTAATGCCAAAAGAAATAAGCTGACACCAAAGAGATGATTTATCCACCAAATCAAATGTCTTTTTGTAATATACAAAGGTACAATATTTTCGCTTGTGTTTGGACAGGTATAAATCGATGAGAGAATGCAGAACAAATATATGGTCGAGTGTGCTGTAGCCTTCTACTCCTAAGATACCAGCATCCTCTAAGTAGACAGTAAGGCGATCATTTAGACAAGCTGTAAAGAGTTTGCCAACACAACTTAATAGTGTAAAGCCACGATAGTTATCTGGGTCATCAATAGAACCCTTCTTTTTATACAGAGGTTTGATCATACCTTTACACCAGTCAGATGGCACTAGTCCTGTTGTTAGTAAAATATTAAACATCTTAACTACAATATTTATGACAGACTTGTAACATGTGAAATCACCAACACCATAGTCTTCCCCTACTCTACTATTCACAATTTTTACATCTAAACTTTTACATATTTCTAATAAACTTACCATTGTTATTCATAATTTGATCTTTACTGTATATGTCAGTATCAAATCTCAGCCAATCTAGCTTGGCTTTTGTGTGAAAAAAATCATCCTCAATTAGCTGAATACCTGCGTCTTGGAGAATAGATTCTTCAAGATCGATGAAATCTGTTGCTAAGCCAGTTCTTGAGTTAAAATCGCCTATCAAAACCATAGAGTAATCATAAGCTATTTTGAGATTTATAATGTCACTAGCAAGGTCATCAAAAACATAATTTTCATGAAATATACACCCTTCATGGGGAATGTAAACTGAGCCCAGAATAAAAGTTTCACCTAACAATGCATTGCCTATTTTTAACCAAAATACTGAGTCATATGTCATTTTATCTATAATACTAATTTGGTCTGCCAAGTGTTCTTTTATAAATGCACATAAACCATGCACACCTCCGTATTTGTGCGAGTTGTTCTTCTTAGACATGACAAATGAATAAAAACCTGGAATAGCATCCTCATCCACTTGGTCACATTTTGTTTCAGAAATACATAAAATATCAAATTTGTGTGCAAAATCCTCTAGTATGCACAGCCTTAACTTACTCATAAGACCACAAACATTCAATCCGCATAAAATAAATTGATAAAATTGTGTTCTTCGTGTCCCTGCGCAGAAGGGGGTCTGGTCTTACGATGATAAAGTGTGCGGGAAATGTTTAAGAAATCCCCCTACCAGGAAATGTAACTCACAACAGATAAAATGTATAAAATACACTATAAGTTAAACAAACCCGATTTTCATGTAGTGAATTCAAGAAATCGCAAAGCTTATGATCGGGAATTCAAGAGAGTAGCAGGAAATACGGACCATAGATACTAAAGTATGTCATAAATTTCGGCAATGTGGTTATTCAATCTGTTGATAACAAAATTCAAATTCAATAATTTATGAATGAGAAATATTTCGTCCAAGGGGAACTGGAGACTTTTTTGTTCTCTAAGTGTTCTGATAATGTGGATTTGGCAATAAACGCGTTATGCAGTACAATGTGCAAAACAGCTAAGGAAGGCGTATACGGATTATAAGGAAAGACGAAAAATACAACCACAAAATTAAAGAAACCTTTAAGATTTATCAGTTGAACATACAATGCTTAACAAAACACAAATTGATGGAAGTTGAGAAGGAATTAGATAGCAGAAATAAACTTTTTTTTACTTGACAGAAGAACACCAAAAGTTAGATAGATTAAACTTAAGTAAGGGTATCAAAGATTAGAAAACATGAGGAATATGATTGATAAGAAAGGAGGGGGTTTAATGATACTTTATAGAAATAGCAACAGTCTAGAATTGGAAAAGGTAGAAACTAAAAGTAAAGACATAATGTATGTTAAGTATAATGCATACAATCATACCTTTAGATTATTGATTGTCTATTTTTCAGTAGGAAACACAGAAGACAAAAGCAGGGATAAGACACCATGACAGTATTGTGAATAAATTATGAGAAATCTAAACGATGAAGAGGCATTAATCATATTAGGAAATTTTAACGGGCACTTTTATTACCGAAATTTATATAGGAATGGGATTTTTTTTTTTTTTTTTTTTTTTTTTTTTTTTTTTTTTTTTTTAGATTGGATGAATGATCATGCGCTAGTATTACTGAATGGACATTTTAAATGTAAAGGGGCCCCCGCTTGGGAAAGATTGCATCGAAAAGTGTAATAGTCTACGTACTAGAAAAGGGGCAAATGTGCTAAAATTTTAGGGAAATGAATATAGACGATGAAAAATAAAACTTTGATATCTCGGATCGCAATCTGATCACTATAGAAATGGAATTCAAGCTTGATCAGAATAAAAACTTTAATACAGGATGATGGGAAGAAGTAAAATACTTCAGGACAGATGAAATTAGTTAAGGAGTATATACTACAAGAGTAGAGGAAATTGTGAGAGACAGACAGAATAGAAGGAAGGATCCTAATAATAAAAGAGGCCGCAGAAGAAAAGATGGTAAAAGTAGCCTATAAAAAAGGAGTACTTAATGAAGAAAAATACATGAGCAACCTTATGTGATTTATGAAATAAGAAAAGGATTAACAGAAAGAAAGGAATTAAACAGAAAGAAAATAGATTAAATCAATGTAGATGTGAAAAAAAAAACATTGAAGGAAAGATATGATCAAAGGAATAAAGAAGTGCAAGAATTGATAAAGAAGGAACTTACTATATTTGAAAAAAAGTAACAGAAGAAATAAAAATAGACAAAAATAAAAAAAAAACTTTGGGAAATCATAGGTAGAATGAGGAATAAACAAAAATCCCAAGACATGGTAATACAACTTTATTGAAGAGCAAGGAACTAAGCTAAATAATGAAGATATAAAAGAAGTATTAGTCAAATACAGGAAAAACATATATTGTAAGCATGAAAATAAAATATATTTACTTTGGAATGAAGAAATACGGATAGAATATGAAAATGAAATAGCGCACCAAGAAGATGTCATAAGAATAGATGGATATGATATTGCAGACATACTTAGTGAACACTATGACCTTGTAATGGTCGCAAAAGGGGAAATAAAACCAAAGGAAAGCCAAACAATCACAATAGAAAAAGTAAAGAATTGTCTGAGAAAGCTTAAGGCGAAAAAAAAAAAAAAAAGCAGCAGGACTGGATGGCCTTAAACTCGAGCTCTACAAGGTACTAGGAACAAAACAAAACATGTATTGAAGCCCTACAGAAATGTTACCAAAATAAGTTGGACTAAAAAGAAAAACCAATTACGAAGAAAAAGTCAAGAACAAAGATGGGTGAAAAGAAAAGAAGGCCAATGGCAAAAGCAAATGACCTAAAACTCTTAGCTCTATTATATACTCCATATAAAATATTCAAGATGATGGTGAAAGTGGATATAGAAAATCACCTAAGAATGAATGAGGAAGATAATGAGTGTCAAGCAGGATTTACATGAGGAGGTAGGATAGAAGATAATATCTTTATATTGCAATAATGTGTAGAGAGCTATAGAAACAAGAAACTCCATATAGTAACTGCTATTGACTTTAGTAAAACCTTCGACTCAGTGAAAAGGGGGTATTGATAGGAGTTTTAAAAGAATACAGAATCAACACCAAAATCGCAAATGCAATCGGAAATATTTACCAACGAGATACTACGGCCATTGACTTAGGAGAAGGTATAGTGCAAGAAATGAAGGTTACGGGTGGACTAAAACAGTGTTTCACAGTATCAACTTCACTTTTTAAACTTATTGCAGTGCGTATATTATCCTGAGGAAAATAGAAGAGAAATGAAACAGTTTTAGATATCATTTGATAGAGATATAATAATTATCTTTGCAGATGATGCCTTAGTGATTGCAGAGGACATAGGCTAGATAATGCGAAAAGCAACATCCAACTTTTCGTAAAAAGGGGCAAAAATGTGGGTTAGAAATAAAAAAAAAATAATAATATTATGATTTACAACATGAAAGAAAAGCCAGATCACATAGAGGGAATCAAAGTCGTAGAAAGTTTAACATACTTAGGAATTAAGCTAGACAGTAATAGGAACATTTAAAATTCAGAAAAGGGTAATGATAGAAGAGGCACAAAAAAAGCTAATTTAATATATTCAGTTACAGAGAAAAGTTGCAATAAAGTAATAATAGGAAAAATATTTTGGAAAAGTATTGCTTTGCCATCTATTTTGTATGGAACAAACATTATAAACTTAACAGAAACTGAAATAAAGAGACTACAAAGGATAGAGAATGGGGTTTAAAGGAAAATATTAGGTGCCACTAAGTGGAGAGATAGGGACATCTTCTATGAAAACAAGGGTGATGGATGGAAAGATGCAGTACATAAATCTTCGCCTGAATGGGAAAAATAAATACTGAAAACCATAATCCTGGAAATTCCAAGAAACAACCACAGTGCCTATAAGAATTAAATCTAGATACAAGGTAAATAAGAAGAATGACCAAGATAGAAATAAAATCCAAAAACCAGAAAGTGGGACACTGAAAAATGGAAAGGAGAAATAGAAGGTAATGTAAGCTTAGAAATATATAGAACCTGGAAGAAAGGAATTGAAGAAGAAATATGTGACAATACATTTGCAGCAGTGATATTTTTAGAGCAAGAACTAATACGTTAAAACTAAAAACTGTAAATAGACACAATTGGGCCAATATAAACTATAATTTTCGTGAAAATGAGGAAGAAGATTTTACTCAGTTTTTATTTATTTTTTTTTTTTTTTTGCAGGAATATAGAAAAAAAAGAAATGAAATAAATGAGGTTCAACAACCCTACGAAGAAGACCTAAAGAAAATAATAGGATAATTTTATTCAGCGAAAGATATTTAAAAAAGAAAAAAAAAAGAAATATTAAATCTGATGAGGAGGAAAAGACAAAACAGTATGAGAAAGATAAACTATAGAGGCGCCGTTGCAAAGGTTATGCCTCACTCGTGAACCTGAACCTGGTTGGTCATGTTTAGCGGTAATGAATAGAAAATTTAGAAGTAATGATATATAGGTTAATTGGGAAATTTGAATACACCAACTAAAGATGTGGCGAAATTTCACCGGTTTATACAAAATAGCCCGATAGACTGGGCTGAATCACAAGGTCTTATGGACAAACTTCACAAAACCCTCGGGGAAGTAAATAGAATATGGTTATATTTTAACAACTTTTATTACAAAAATAATAATCTAAGACGAAAAACATGAAAAATGAACCTTTACTTGATATACAAAAACATGTGCGACCAAAAAAAACTATGTCCGCATCGGACTCAAGATTTTAGCAAAATTAATTGAAAATTTTTAAGGTTTTCTCGATAAACCTCTTACCGAGACCTTTAGAATTACTTTACACAATAACACTGATCCCCTGGCACAAGGATCGACAAAATATTTATAGATACAAACTTTACAACCACTCTATCAAGACCTACACGGAAACCGACCTGGGTACACTAGGCGTGGGGAGAGAGAACAATTAGATAGGACTTACTGTGATTGGGGACGTCGGATCAAAGAGGGCGAGCAAGCCTTACAACTTCCGACATCCCTTTTTTGGCGCGATTTGTCCTGAACCTAAATTTCTAGATTGGATTTTTTTATCATGTTACAATAGAATGACGTTATTTTTCTTAATCTTAAATTACTAGTAATTGATTTCTTTAGTCTCAGCGCCTCCCCTACCAGGCGGTTTCTCTTTTTGGTTCTAAACATTCTCGTCTTGAACGATATTCATTCGCCCGCGAGTCCTCTCTTCTCCCTCCAATTTGACGTAGTCGTAGGCGGAGTCAAATGGCGGGAACTTCGATTGATCAGGTCGAAATTCCCGACATCCTCCACGCCCCAAAATAAGGAGCGATGAAACGACGGTCAATTGGATGGAGCTGGACTCGGGGTGGGGGGAGTGACTTACTCCTAGACTCTGTTAGGCTCGCTGCGTAGCGCTCCGCAACGACTCGAACAGAGTACGCACAATATACAACAGCAATGTTACCCCGGGGTAATAAACACAATCAATAATATACATAGTCATACAACAGTTCAAATTAGGCAATGGGCCTAGCAATTCTAATGCACTCGTGTATAATACACATAAGGAACAGCAGAAATCAGTGATAATGTACACACATATTATACAAAATTCGAATGGCAAAGCAAGTAGGCAATGGGCCTAAAAAAACAGAAAATGGCAATGGAAATGCATACATTACAGTTCAAATGCAAAGGCAATTAGGCAATGGGCCTAAACCAAACAGAAAATGGCAATGGAAATGCATACATTACAGTTCAAATGCAAAGGCAATTAGGCAATGGGCCTAAAACAAACAGAAAATGGCAATGGAAATGCACACAATTCAAATGCAAAGGCAATTAGGCAATGGGCATAAAATAATCAGAAAATGGCAGAAATGCATACATAACAATTCAAGTGCAAAGGCAATTAGGCAATGGGCCTAAGACAATTCAGAAAATAGCAGAAATGCATACATAACAATTCGAGTGCAAAGGCAATTAGGCAATAGGCCTAAGACAATCAGAAAATGGCAGAAATGCATACATAACAATTCGAGTGCAAAGGCAAATAGGCAATGGGCCTAAGACAATCAGAAAATGGCAGAAATGCATACATGACAATTCAAATTCAGTCTGTCTCAACTCACAATAATCGAGACTTCTATAGCGCTGCTACATGCAGGCTGTTACTTAATGGAGTACAGGAGGGAGGGTTGGTTCTGTGCAACGCTCGGTCTGTACGCACGAGAGACCATCCCGTCCCCGTTCTCCACCCCCTACGCACTTCCAACTTCCGCAGATTCATGCACACCTCACAAACTCCACCCTCCCTACCTTCCAGATAGGACACGCCCCTTTTTCACTCATTGTTTACAGCTACGTTTTATATATCTTCAGCTTTCAGCAGACAGTCCATTAGTTCTCGCTGTTTCGCGGCAGCCCTTCTCAATGGGCGTGCAGAACGTCTTTGTGCGTTCGTCTGCTCTGATTCAGTTTCATTTTCATTTTCACTTCTTTCACTAACTGCATAGTTCTCACCTTTCTCGTCGTTGTCGTCCGTTCCTGTGGCTGGTTGTTGAGTTGTCGTAGCTGTTGCCATACCCTGGTCGTCCCCAGACGTCTCCGCTATCCCTGGCATTCCGGCTGTCGAACTGTACGCGCCCTCTTCTCCGTCATCGCCGTCGTCGTCGTCTTCTCCTCCATCGTCATCCTCAGAGGGGGCTATTTCTAGGGGAACCAGGTGGCTGACAGCTCGCAGCGATTCGACACCCTCAAACAACACTTTAGCCGAACGTACGACTCCGTCGTCGTCAGGATACGTCTCCACGACACGTCCCAGAGGCCATATCGCTCTTTTCTTATTCTCCTGCTTAACTAGCACGATGTCTCCGGGGTGCAGCTTGGAGGGTTCCCCGGGCCGACAGTCGTGCCGGGCTCTTAAGGCACTCAAGTATTCCCTTCTCCAACGTTCTCTGAACGTTCTTAGTGAATCTGTCAATCTTATGTAACGATCACGTAGCTTGCGAGAGGTGAAGGTTGCGTTGAGATGGTCGTCCGGTAAGATTGGTGCCATGAGGTGGACTTGGTGTCCTCTTATCAAATGGGAGGGGGTGAGGACTTCATCCTCGCGCTCGTCACCGCTGTACATAAGCGGTCGATTATTCACCACTGCTTCTGCTTCTTTCACGAGGGTTAGCACGTGGGCGTCCGGCAGGTACTTCTTTCCGAGGGCTATCTGGAGGGTCCGTTTCGTTACTCCTATCAAACGCTCGAAGAACCCACCTTTCCAAGGTGCACGGGGCGTCTGAAACCGCCACATTATGCCAGTTTTCCTCAGGAACTGCTGGACTTCATCTTCTTCATAGAGTCCCTGCAGGAGGTGGCTGGCAGCCTTGAAGGTTTGATGGTTATCGGACATGATGAGCTGTGGGGCACCATGGGTGGCACTAAACCGTCTAAGTGCCAACACGAATTCTTCTGCTTCCAAAGAGGGACAGAAGTCAAGGTACACGGCTCTGCTAGCCATGCAGGTTATGATAAGTATATATCCTGGCCGTGTCTCAGTGTGAATTGCTGCTGTGTGGTCCACTCCGACCGCTGTGAAGGGTTTTGTGAGGGTGATCCTTTCCTTTGGCAGGAGGGGGGGGGGTGGTGGTGGCTGTCTCGTTAGAGGTTGGAAGGCTAGCTTGCATTCAGGGCATTGCCGCACGGTTCGCTTCGCAATGGAACGTAGACCCGCCACCCAACATATCTGTCGAAAGATACCTATTAGAGTATTCACCCCACAATGCAAATGTAACTGATGTAAATAATCTAAATACATCCTAACTAAATGCCCTTTGGCTGGCAAGAGAATTAACTGATCAGTTTCTCCTACATGGGACACTCGTCCCCTGGTGCAGATGAGATTATCTATTAATACTAAATTCAATTGTCTGACAAAATTAGCAACTTCACGAGGGGGTCTGACTCCGCCCTCTAAGTAGGCATAAACAGCAGGCAAGTAATGTTTTTGCTCTAATTGTACAACAATACTGAACGGATGCCGTTCTATCTTAGCAAACTTTAAAACTACTCTGGCTACTCTCAACAAGAATTGGAACCCTACTTCCCTTTTCAGGATGTCCCAAATCTCGCCTGGGGGGGGTAGGACACATCTCCTCCCTCAACTCCTGCACCGCCGCTACTACGTGAGTTTGATGTAGTGCATCTTCCTCCTTGTAAGGAACAGGCTTTCCAGTGGTCCTGAGGAATTCTGGACCGTTCCTCCACAGGGAGTTAGCTTGCAATTGTCGAGCCGTTGCACCTTGGGATAGGATATCGGCAGGGTTTTGATGACTAGGGACATGGTTCAGACTGAAACTACAAACCTGCTGAATAAAAATAATTTCCGCCACTCTGTTAGAAACAAACACATTTTTATTAGACCTGGCATCGGGAGATGCTACCCATGCCAACGTTACCTTACTGTCGGTCCACATTACTATTTCCCGTGGCTCGATCAGTTCCTTGAGCATTCTTGCTAGTCTGCTGCCTAACAACGAAGCCAGTAGCTCTAGCTTAGGGATCGTCAGCTTGCTCATTCCTTTCGGAGTGATCCTGGTTTTACTCGTAACCAGACTTACCCGATTGCATTCGTCCCTAGTATATGCCACTGCTCCATATGCCTTACTGCTGGCATCGGTGAACACATGAAGTTGTAAGCCCCTTCTTCCTATCGATCTTTGAAAGGTGATGTCGCTCACCGCTTTCAGATCATTCAACAATTCACTTGCCTCTTTAGCCCTTTCTTCTCCTAACACATCGTCCCAACCTACATTATCCTCCCATAGTTGTTGAAGGAAAAGCTTTCCCCTTACAAATAATGGGCTTATCAAACCTATCGGATCATAAATGGAGACTAATAGGGAAAGTACCCTACGCTTCGTAGGCACCCATCCCTCCCCCAACTCACAGATCCTTTTACTTTCTTTCACACACAATTTGTCCACGTCCCGAGCCCATCGCAGCCCGAGCACGTTCACACTCACAGGCTCACTCCACTGTTTCTCGCTATCGAAGGCCAAGTGATTGCTGGCCCACCCTTCTAAGGGCATACCCGCCCATTTTAAGATGTTATGAACAGACTCATGCTCTCGCCTCATATGTTCTAAATCTTCAAACGTGGCTAGATAGTTATCGACATAAAAGGATTTTACTCAATCTGGGCGCCCTTCCTCTTTAAAATGACAATTTAATATCTGTTATAGCAAAAATGGACTAGCTGTGATGCCGAACACCACGACTCTAAAGGCGAAGGTAAGCGCTTGACCAGCTGCCTCGCGCCACAGAAATCGTGTGTATTTGGCATCACGAGGATCTAACAAAACACGATGGAATGCTTTACTTATGTCGGCTAACATGGCATATCGGTTCAACCTAAACCTTATAATTAAACTATATGCTACCTCTACCAAATTGGGCCCAGGTAAGAGACATTCATTCAATGACTTGCAACCCTTTGACTTTGCCGAGGCATTGAACACGATTCTAAGGGGGGTGGTACGGCTGTCTTTCTTAACACCAGTGTGGCATGTAATAACCTTCCACTATGGGATTTTTCACCTCTGATATAAAACCTGCTTCGATATATTTATCTATCACTCCCTGATATTGTTCAAAATATTTCCTATCCTTTCTGAATTTGGTCTGCAACGACTCTAACTGCGCCACAGCGTTACGATAATTTGTTTCTGACCTAGCATTCGACCCGAATGGTAGGCTAACCTAATATCCCTCAGGTTTTCTTACAACGCTTTGCGATACCTTTCGCACGGCCTCGGCCTCGCGAACAGTGTATTGCTCAGATGGGGCGATGCCAACACGGTCTAATCGCCACCACTCATCTACATCATACAGATATGGCTCGTCCGTGATTCTGCACACTCTCTACGTTCTTACTTGTTCGACCTTTTCCCCTTGGAACAGCCACTGTGGCACCTTCCCGTACGGGGACATACCATTATGCGTCAAGAAAAGATTTATCCCATCTACTTTTTCAACACCTATGATAAAATAGCTAAAATAATCAGCCCCAACTAAAATGTGAACGTTCTTCATGGTATCTGATTGGTTTGCTGGATCGGCTAACGTGACTCCCTTGGTCAACAGATGCTGTCTGACCTTTACATAACCCACGTTATGTATCGGGACGTCCACGAGTTCGTGTGCCACCAACTTCATACGCCCGATTCTTTTCCCCATTTCAACCCTGCAACTTACTACATCGTATTGTCCGCTTATTTCCTCGGAACCAAAAGGAGCTATATTCAAGGATACTCTTCCTACCACCGGTAGGCCTAATTGACGGGCAATTTTTGCTGAGATGAAGCTCCTCTGGCTTCCTGAGTCAAGAAATAGGCGGACTCGCTTACTATCTTGCCTTTGTTGAATACCTGCCATGGCTGTTGGCAAGATAGTGCATGGGAGGTCCACATCAGACCTCTGCGCGTTCTTTGCGCTTGTGCATGGTTTAGATTCTACTTTAACTTTGGATGGACGGGGAGCAGTTTGGTTCTGCGCAGGCGTCGCATTTACTGCGGGGCGGGACGTTGTTGATTGACTATTACTACTATGACTAGGGATTGATTGCGGTCTACCCGCATCGCAAATTGCAGTGTGGTGCTTAGCATTACAGTTTCTACAGGAATTTGAAACGGGACATTTATCGCTACGATGGCCTGATTTTTAAAACAAAGACCCCTTTTAAGCAAAATGCGACGTCTAGCAGTTACGTCAGTCACTTGGCGACATCCGTTAGGCGGATGCCGTTCGCTACAAAATGGGCAGGAATTATGGTGGATGGGATGGGTTTTCGGTCTTACACTACTGTCTGGTCTTTTGTCACTCTCAAGACTGTTGCCTCTCTGCAACGCATCATCTTCTAACATTCTTACAATAAAATCTATTGCCTCAAAAAACTCGTCCAACGTATAGTCGTATTTCCTCAAATGTTCTACCACTTTGCGGTATAGTTTTCCCTCTGAAAGTTTTTGATTAATGAGGCTCATGACCATGCCCTGGCCTAAGTCATTGGTACTAAGTCTTTTGATTTGTTCAATAATGATGGTCAACTCAAAACGGAACCTTTTGAGTTCTACTGGGTTTAGTGACGGCACAAAGATGTTGGCTAATTTACGGTGCAGAATCACGAGTGTCTGGTGCACGTTGCCATACTGCTTATCTAATAGGTCTAATGCTACACTATAGTTCGCGGCGGTTACACTTAGAGATTTGATGATCCTAAGCGGCTCTTTGCCCAACGTCCCCAATAAATATGTGAATTTAGACACTTCGTCTAAATCAGCTCTTTGATCCACGTGGATCGTGAATAGTTCACGGTACGATGCGTACTCTGGCACTTCCCCTTCAAACGTGGGGAGAGGCAGCGGCTTCAACCTGGGGAGGGCAACATTCCCCGTTGAAGGGCCTTTCACTTTATCTATTCTATTATACAATAGGGTGGAAGCACGTGTAGCTTCACCTAACATATGCCTAATTCGGGCTTCGATATTAGATTCTAATTTAACGCGCTGGCTTTTGTATAGCTCTTTAAGCTGTCGGACCTCTGCCTGCAACTCCGTTACCAAATTCTGGTAAACGGACTCGGAGTAGGTCTCTATCAGCGCCCTTTGCGTTTCGCTTAGTAAATCCTCCAGTAGGCCCATCGACGCCTCGATATGAACGATCGTGGACACAGCCATCTTAATTAACTTTACTTTACGTTTGGGGGGGGGGGGTTTGGCAAGGCAAGGAAAGGAAGGTAACTTTACGTTAGGAAGGGACTCAAAGAAACTGACCCACGTGGGCGATCGCACATCGGGACGTAGACGAACCTTTAATTGTTACTTCTCTCACACCCTTAAAAGCTCATATTCTAATTAGTCCCGTCCGGCTCTGGGAAGCACTTGTGATCCGGTTCGAAGGACCAAATGTGGCGAAATTTCACCGGTTTATACAAAATAGCCCGATAGACTGGGCTGAATCACAAGGTCTTATGGACAAACTTCACAAAACCCTCGGGGAAGTAAGTAGAATATGGTTATATTTTAACAACTTTTATTACAAAAATAATAATCTAAGACGAAAAACATGAAAAATGAACCTTTACTTGATATACAAAAACATGTGCGACCAAAAAAAACTATGTCCGCATCGGACTCAAGATTTTAGCAAAATTAATTGAAAATTTTTAAGGTTTTCTCGATAAACCTCTTACCGAGACCTTTAGAATTACTTTACACAATAACACTGATCCCCTGGCACAAGGATCGACAAAATATTTATAGATACAAACTTTACAACCACTCTATCAAGACCTACACAGATACCGACCTGGGTACACTAGGCGTGGGGAGAGAGAACAATTATATAGGACTTACTGTGATTGGGGACGTCGGATCAAAGAGGGCGAGCAAGCCTTACAACTTCCGACGTCACTTTTTTGGCGCGATTTGTCCTGAACCTAAATTTCTAGATTGGATTTTTTTATCATGTTACAATAGAATGACGTTATTTTTCTTAATCTTAAATTACTAGTAATTGATTTCTTTAGTCTCAGCGCCTCCCCTACCAGGCGGTTTCTCTTTTTGGTTCTAAATATTCTCGTCTTGAACGATATTCATTCGCCCGCGAGTCCTCTCTTCTCCCTCCAATTTGACGTAGTCGTAGGCGGAGTCAAATGGCGGGAACTTCGATTGATCAGGTCGAAATTCCCGACATCCTCCACGCCCCAAAATAAGGAGCGATGAAACGTCGGTCAATTGGATGGAGCTGGACTCGGGGTGGGGGGAGTGACTTACTCCTAGACTCTGTTAGGCTCGCTGCGTAGCGCTCCGCAACGACTCGAACAGAGTACGCACAATATACAACAGCAATGTTACCCCGGGGTAATAAACACAATCAATAATATACATAGTCATACAACAGTTCAAATTAGGCAATGGGCCTAGCAATTCTAATGCACTCGTGTATAATACACATAAGGAACAGCAGAAATCAGTGATAATGTACACACATATTATACAAAATTCGAATGGCAAAGCAAGTAGGCAATGGGCCTAAAACAAACAGAAAATGGCAATGGAAATGCATACATTACAGTTCAAATGCAAAGGCAATTAGGCAATGGGCCTAAAACAAACAGAAAATGGCAATGGAAATGCACACAATTCAAATGCAAAGGCAATTAGGCAATGGGCATAAAATAATCAGAAAATGGCAGAAATGCATACATAACAATTCAAGTGCAAAGGCAATTAGGCAATGGGCCTAAGACAATTCAGAAAATAGCAGAAATGCATACATAACAATTCGAGTGCAAAGGCAATTAGGCAATAGGCCTAAGACAATCAGAAAATGGCAGAAATGCATACATAACAATTCGAGTGCAAAGGCAAATAGGCAATGGGCCTAAGACAATCAGAAAATGGCAGAAATGCATACATGACAATTCAAATTCAGTCTGTCTCAACTCACAATAATCGAGACTTCTATAGCGCTGCTACATGCAGGCTGTTACTTAATGGAGTACAGGAGGGAGGGGTTGGTTCTGTGCAACGCTCGGTCTGTACGCACGAGAGACCATCCCGTCCCCGTTCTCCACCCCCTACGCACTTCCAACTTCCGCAGATTCATGCACACCTCACAAACTCCACCCTCCCTACCTTCCAGATAGGACACGCCCCTTTTTCACTCATTGTTTACAGCTACGTTTTATATATCTTCAGCTTTCAGCAGACAGTCCATTAGTTCTCGCTGTTTCGCGGCAGCCCTTCTCAATGGGCGTGCAGAACGTCTTTGTGCGTTCGTCTGCTCTGATTCAGTTTCATTTTCATTTTCACTTCTTTCACTAACTGCATAGTTCTCACCTTTCTCGTCGTTGTCGTCCGTTCCTGTGGCTGGTTGTTGAGTTGTCGTATCTGTTGCCATACCCTGGTCGTCCCCAGACGTCTCCGCTATCCCTGGCATTCCGGCTGTCGAACTGTACGCGCCCTCTTCTCCGTCATCGCCGTCGTCGTCGTCTTCTCCTCCATCGTTATCCTCAGAGGGGGCTATTTCTAGGGGAACCAGGTGGCTGACAGCTCGCAGCGATTCGACACCCTCAAACAACACTTTAGCCGAACGTACGACTCCGTCGTCGTCAGGATACGTCTCCACGACACGTCCCAGAGGCCATGTCGCTCTTTTCTTATTCTCCTGCTTAACTAGCACGATGTCTCCGGGGTGCAGCTTGGAGGGTTCCCCGGGCCGACAGTCGTGTCGGGCTCTTAAGGCACTCAAGTATTCCCTTCTCCAACGTTCTCTGAACGTTCTTTGTGAATCTGTCAATCTTATGTAACGATCACGTAGCTTGCGAAAGGTGAAGGTTGCGTTGAGATGGTCGTCCGGTAAGATTGGTGCCATGAGGTGGACTTGGTGTCCTCTTATCAAATGGGAGGGGATGAGGACTTCATCCTCGCGCTTGTCACCGCTGTACATAAGCGGTCGATTATTCACCACTGCTTCTGCTTCTTTCACGAGGGTTAGCACGTGGGCGTCCGGCAGGTACTTCTTTCCGAGGGCTATCTGGAGGGTCCGTTTCGTTACTCCTATCAAACACTCTAAGAACCCACCTTTCCAAGGTGCACGGGGCGTCTGAAACCGCCACATTATGCCAGTTTTCCTCAGGAACTGCTGGACTTCATCTTCTTCATAGAGTCCCTGCAGGAGGTGGCTGGCAGCCTTGAAGGTTTGATGGTTATCGGACATGATGAGCTGTGGGGCACCATGGGTGGCACTAAACCGTCTAAGTGCCAACACGAATTCTTCTGCTTCCAAAGAGGGACAGAAGTCAAGGTACACGGCTCTGCTAGCCATGCAGGTTATGATAAGTATATATCCTGGCCGTGTCTCAGTGTGAATTGCTGCTGTGTGGTCCACTCCGACCGCTGTGAAGGGTTTTGTGAGGGTGATCATTTCCTTTGGCAGGGGGGGGGGGGGTGGTGGTGGCTGTCTCGTTAGAGGTTGGAAGGCTAGCTTGCATTCAGGGCATTGCCGCACGGTTCGCTTCGCAATGGAACGTAGACCCACCACCCAACATTTCTGTCGAAAGATACCTATTAGAGTATTCACCCCACAATGCAAATGTAACTGATGTAAATAATCTAAATACATCCTAACTAAATGCCCTTTGGCTGGCAAGAGAATTAACTGATCAGTTTCTCCTACATGGGACACTCGTCCCCTGGTGCAGATGAGATTATCTACTAATACTAAATTCAATTGTCTGACAAAATTAGCAACTTCACGAGGGGGTCTGACTCCGCCCTCTAAGTAGGCATAAACAGTAGGCAAATAATGTTTTTGCTCTAATTGTACAACAATACTGAACGGATGCCGTTCTATCTTAGCAAACTTTAAAACTACTCTGGCTACTCTCAACAAGAATTGGAACCCTACTTCCCTTTTCAGGATGTCCCAAATCTCGCCTGGGGGGTAGGACACATCTCCTCCCTCAACTCCTGCACCGCCGCTACTACGTGAGTTTGATGTAGTGCATCTTCCTCCTTGTAAGGAACAGGCTTTCCAGTGGTCCTGAGGAATTCTGGACTGTTCCTCCACAGGGAGTTAGCTTGCAATTGTCGAGCCGTTGCACCTCGGGATAGGATATCGGCAGGGTTTTGATGACTAGGGACATGGTTCAGACTGAAACTACAAACCTGCTGAATAAAAATAATTTCCGCCACTCTGTTAGAAACAAACACATTTTTATTAGACCTGGCATCGGGAGATGCTACCCATGCCAACGTTACCTTACTGTCGGTCCACATTACTATTTCCCGTGGCTCAATCAGTTCCTTGAGCGTTCTTGCTTGTCTTCTGCCTAACAACGAGGCCAATAGCTCTAGCTTAGGGATCGTCATTTTGCTCATCCCTTTCGGAGTGATCCTGGTTTTACTCGTAACCAGACTTACCCGATTGCATTCGTCCCTAGTATATGCCACTGCTCCATATGCCTTACTGCTGGCATCGGTGAACACATGAAGTTGTAAGCCCCTTCTTCCTATCGATCTTTGAAAGGTGATGTCGCTCACCGCTTTCAGATCATTCAACAATTCACTTGCCTCTTTAGCCCTTTCTTCTCCTAACACATCGTCCCAACCTACATTATCCTCCCATAGTTGTTGAAGGAAAAGCTTTCCCCTTACAAATAATGGGCTTATCAAACCTATCGGATCATAAATGGAGACTAATAGGGAAAGTACCCTACGCTTCGTAGGCACCCATCCCTCCCCCAACTCACAGATCCTTTTACTTTCTTTCACACACAATTTGTCCACGTCCCGAGCCCATCGCAGCCCGAGCACGTTCACACTCACAGGCTCACTCCACTGTTTCTCGCTATCGAAGGCCAAGTGATTGCTGGCCCACCCTTCTAAGGGCATACCCGCCCCTTTTAAGATGTTATGAACAGACTCATGCTCTCGCCTCATATGTTCTAAATCTTCAAACGTGGCTAGATAGTTATCGACATAAAAGGATTTTACTAAATCTGGGCGCCCTTCCTCTTTAAAATGACAATTTAATATCTGTTGTAGCAAAAATGGACTAGCTGTGATGCCGAACACCACGACTCTAAAGGCGAAGGTAAGCGCTTGACCAGCTGCCTCGCGCCACAGAAATCGTGTGTATTTGGCATCACGAGGATCTAACAAAACACGATGGAATGCTTTACTTATGTTGGCTAACATGGCATATCGGTTCAACCTAAACCTTATAATCAAACTATATGCTACCTCTACCAAATTGGGCCCAGGTAAGAGACATTCATTCAATGACTTGCAACCCTTTGACTTTGCCGAGGCATTGAACACGATTCTAAGGGGGGTGGTACGGCTGTCTTTCTTAACACCAAAGTGTGGCATGTAATAACCTTCCACTATGGGATTTTTCACCTCTGATATAAAACCTGCTTCGATATATTTATCTATCACTCCCTGATATTGTTCAAAATATTTCCTATCCTTTCTGAATTTGGTCTGCAACGACTCTAACTGCGCCACAGCGTTACGATAATTTGTTTCTGGCCTAGCATTCGACCCAAATGGTAGGCTAACTTAATATCCCTCAGGTTTTCTTACAACGCTTTGCGATACCTTTCGCACGGCCTCGGCCTCGCGAACAGTGTATTGCTCAGATGGGGCGATGCCAACACGGTCTAATTGCCACCACTCATCTGCATCATACAGATATGGCTCGTCCGTGATTCTGCACACTCTCAACGTTCTTACTTGTTCGACCTTTTCCCCTTGGAACAGCCACTGTGGCACCTTCCTGTAGGGGGACATACCATTATGCGTCAAGAAAAGATTTATCCCATCTACTTTTTCAACACCTATGATAAAATAGCTAAAATAATCAGCCCCAACTAAAATGTGAACGTTTTTCATGGTATCTGATTGGTTTGCTGGATTGGCTAAAGTGACTCCCTTGGTCAACAGATGCTGTCTGACCTTTACATAACCCACGTTATGTATCGGGACGTCCACGAGTTCGTGTGCCACCAACTTCATACACACGATTCTTTTCCCCATTTCAACCCTGCAACTTACTACATCGTATTGTCCGCTTATTTCCTCGGAACCAAAAGGAGCTATATTCAAGGATACTCTTCCTACCACCGGTAGGCCTAATTGACGGGCAATTTTTGCTGAGATGAAGCTCCTCTGGCTTCCTGAGTCAAGAAATAGGCGGACTCGCTTACTATCTTGCCTTTGTTGAATACCTGCCATGGCTGTTGGCAAGATAGTGCATGGGAGGTCCACATCAGACCTCTGCGCGTTCTTTGCGCTTGTGCATGGTTTAGATTCTACTTTAACTTTGGATGGACGGGGAGCAGTTTGGTTCTGCGCAGGCGTCGCATTTACTACGGGGCGGGACGTTGTTGATTGACTATTACTACTATGACTAGGGATTGATTGCGGTCTACCCGCATCGCAAATTGCAGTGTGGTGCTTAGCATTACAGTTTCTACAGGAATTTGAAACGGGACATTTATCGCTACGATGGCCTGATTTCGTGCAATTAAAACAAAGACCCCTTTTAAGCAAAATGCGACGTCTAGCAGTTACGTCAGTCACTTGGCGACATCCGTTAGGCGGATGCCGCTTGCTACAAAATGGGCAGGAATTATGGTGGATGGGATGGGTTTTCGGTGTTACACTACTGTCTGGTCTTTTGTCACTCTCAAGACTGTCGCCTCTCTGCAACGCATCATCTTCTAACATTCTCACAATAAAATCTATTGCCTCAAAAAACTCGTCCAACGTATAGTCGCATTTCCTCAAATGTTCTACCACTTTGCGGTATAGTTTTCCCTCTGAAAGTTTTTGATTAATGAGGCTCATGACCATGCCCTGGCCTAAGTCATTGGTACTAAGTCTTTTGATTTGTTCAATAATGATGGTCAACTCAAAACGGAACCTTTTGAGTTCTACTGGGTTTAGTGACGGCACAAAGATGTTGGCTAATTTACGGTGCAGAATCACGAGTGTCTGGTGCACGTTGCCATACTGCTTATCTAATAGGTCTAATGCTACACTATAGTTCGCGGCGGTTACACTTAGAGATTTGATGATCCTAAGCGGCTCTTTGCCCAACGTCCCCAATAAATATGTGAATCTAGACACTTCGTCTAAATCAGCTCTTCGATCCACGTGGATCGTGAATAGTTCACGGTACGATGCGTACTCTTGCACTTCCACTTCAAACGTGGGGAGAGGCAGCGGCTTCAACCTGGGGAGGGCAACATTCCCCGTTGAAGGGCCTTTCACTTTATCTATTCTATTATACAATAGGGTGGAAGCACGTGTAGCTTCACCTAACATATGCCTAATTCGGGCTTCGATATTAGATTCTAATTTAACGCGCTGGCTTTTGTATAGCTCTTTAAGCTGTCGGACCTCTGCCTGCAACTCCGTTACCAAATTCTGGTAAACGGACTCGGAGTAGGTCTCTATCAGCGCCCTTTGCGTTTCGCTTAGTAAATCCTCCAGTAGGCCCATCGACGCCTCGATATGAACGATCGTGGACACAGCCATCTTAATTAACTTTACTTTACGTTTGGGGGGGGGGGGGGTTTGGCAAGGCAAGGAAAGGAAGGTAACTTTACGTTAGGAAGGGACTCAAAGAAACTGACCCACGTGGGCGATCGCACATCGGGACGTAGACGAACCTTTAATTGTTACTTCTCTCACACCCTTAAAAGCTCATATTCTAATTAGTCCTGTCCGGCTCTGGGAAGCACTTGTGATCCGGTTCGAAGGACCAAATGTGGCGAAATTTCACCGGTTTATACAAAATAGCCCGATAGACTGGGCTGAATCACAAGGTCTTACGGACAAACTTCACAAAACCCTCGGGGAAGTAAGTAGAATATGGTTATATTTTAACAACTTTTATTACAAAAATAATAATCTAAGACGAAAAACATGAAAAATGAACCTTTACTTGATATACAAAAACATGTGTGACCAAAAAAAACTATGTCCGCATCGGACTCAAGATTTTAGCAAAATTAATTGAAAATTTTTAAGGTTTTCTCGATAAACCTCTTACCGAGACCTTTAGAATTACTTTACACAATAACACTGATCCCCGGGCACAAGGATCGACAAAATATTTATAGATACAAACTTTACAACCACTCTATCAAGACCTACACGGAAACCGACCTGGGTACACTAGGCGTGGGGAGAGAGAACAATTAGATAGGACTTACAGTGATTGGGGACGTCGGATCAAAGAGGGCGAGCAAGCCTTGCAACTTCCGACGTCACTTTTTTGGCGCGATTTGTCCTGAACCTAAATTTCTAGATTGGATTTTTTTATCATGTTACAATAGAATGACGTTATTTTTCTTAATCTTAAATTACTAGTAATTGATTTCTTTAGTCTCAGCGCCTCCCCTACCAGGCGGTTTCTCTTTTTGGTTCTAAACATTCTCGTCTTGAACGACATTCATTTGCCCGCGAGTCCTCTCTTCTCCCTCCAATTTGACGTAGTCGTAGGCGGAGTCAAATGGCGGGAACTTCGATTGATCAGGTCGAAATTCCCGACAAAAGATGTTGCCCGATATATTAAACAGGCCCTGGAAGTTAGAAGTAAAAGTATGCAAGCTGTGCTGTATGTGTATGAGTTAACTAATAGGCCTACCAATTAATTTTCTGCAGATTGCAGCGCTTTGCACCTACTACTCTTCGTTTAGTAGTGCGTCCACGGAGATAAAATGACGCCTATCAACCCGGTGTATAGTAAATTGTGTTAAAATTTAGTAATCTGAAACTCAGTCGGTAATTATGTCTTTCATCGCGGAATTAACAGCTCTCGGCAAAGAGCTTGGTTATGAAGGCGAAGACCTTAGAAGATTTGTAAGTGATGAACAAAGTGCTTCAAGGGATATTAGAAATAAGGAACGAGAATTAGAACGTGAAAAACTAGAAGCTGCTCGTGAGGAAAAGGAAAGGGAACGCCAGGAGAAAGAAAAGGAGCATGAATATGACCGTGAAAAAAAGTGAGACAGATAGAGCTCAAGAGATTCGTTTGTATAATATGCAAGAATCTTTGCAAAAACAGGAGAATGAGAAATTTAAACTGCAAAAAGAAATCAGGGACTCGCCAGATAATACCGGAGGTTCCGACACTGAAGGTAACCAGGTAAGAGTAAAAGTTAAAGGTCCTTCATTCCTGATTTTGATGAAAACAAAGATGATATTGATGCATATCTTAGGAGGTTTGAAGTTCTTGCTAGTGCAGCTAAGTGGCCTAAACTGGATTGGGCTATAATTCTAAGTTCACATTTAAAGGGTGCAGCTTTGGAGGTTTATGTTAGACTTTCACCTGAGGATGTTTTGGTTTCTGAATCACTTATGAAAATATTTGATTGTACTGAGGAAGGTTTCAGAGTAAAGTTTCGGTCAGTTAAACCTCAGAAGAATGAGCTAGTTGAACAGTTTGTGTCTAGATTAAGACCTCTTGAAGAGGTGGATTGAAATGTCAAAGTGTGAAATGACATGTGAAGACTTAACTGATTTATTTCTTATGGAGCAATTTTTGCAGAGTTGTGGCAGGCAGTTGCAGGTACATCTGAGAGAGCGATTACCATTATTGCTTAACAAAATGATTGAAATAGCAGAAAGTTATGTTCAAACTCATGGAGGTTTATTTCATAATTCTAAATATTTTTCTACAGTACGAAGTAACAGAGTTGATTTATCCGGGGAAGCGCTTCCTGAGCAGACGGCTAAACCCATTAGATGTCCACCTTCTATTAAGTGTTATAAATGTGGACAAGTGGGTCATAAGGCTTTAAATTGTCTAGAACATGCAAAAGAATCCAAGAAAAATGGTCATGCTGCAGCAGGAGAAGTTGTTTATTGGAACAGAAAGGGCCTGTTGCGGATATAAATAATGAAGTGTTTAAAAATGATCACACTGAGTTGGCAAGTGTTGCTTCTGATATGCCTGTCGAGGAGGGTATTTTATACGGAAACCCAGTGAAAGTTTTGAGGGACTCTGGTTGTACAACTGTCGTAGCCAGAAAAGACTTGGTGCCTGTTGAACGTTTTACTGGTAAGAGCAGTAGGATTCGATATATGAACAAGAATCTTGTAGAAACTTATCCTTTGGCAGAAATTTACATTCAATCACCATTTTTCCCGGGTACTAGCCTACCATTGCTGTGTGCATGGAGGACCCTCTTTATGATCTCATTATAGGCAACATCCCTGGAGTAACAAGGTTAGAGGAACCCACATCCGGCACTGTATAACGAGATCTGGTGCAAAGAAATCAAAATCTACATTCCAAAAGCTGAAAACTTCAGACTCTAAGGGCCCGGCCACACCAAGCGCAGCTAGCACCGCGGTTAGCGGGAAGAGGTTCCCGCGGCAAATTGAAACCTAAGGTATCTTATGTAGGTGGCCAGATAGGAGGCACAGGAAGCCTCTAACCGCTACAGTTGCCGCCAAACTATGTTTCATGTTTTAAAAAATCGTGGTGGTTCGAGCGTCTTCACCCAAGATGACACCATTTTTCATCAGTTCCTGAAGAGGTACGCTTCCAGTTGTTCGTTTCCAGCCATAACTAATCAACAATTTATTGGGAGGTGTTTCAGAGAGCAAAAATAAATTAAATAAATGGAAGCTATAGCAATCAACTGCAAATGGATAGTAATAAAATAGTGGGTAGGCCTACGTCATTTTGTGCTTTGCAACCTGTTTAATCACCATTTAGTTACATATAAATATATATATATATATATATATATATATATATATATATATATATATATATATATATATATATGTGTGTGTGTGTGTGTGTGTGTGTGTGTGATGTAGAGAAATTTCAAATGTAAGAAGAATCGTATGTACATTTAAACAATATATCTTATGAAAATGCTAGTTAATTCTGGAATGAAAGGGACAATGGTTTTTCATAAACTTTATCATATTTGAAGCAATTATAATAACTGGTAAGAGAGAGATTGAGGTTGTCTATAGTTCGACGTTTGTTTTTTGAGCCTGAATCCAGGAAGGATGTTGCCATCAAAGAATCAAAAGACTTGTGAAATAAGCAGATATTCATTAAATCTGTCAACGTACAAACGAGACTGGCGACATTAATTTCAAAATTAACTTATTTTCCCTTCTCTATTTATTAAAATCATGAATCCAGACTCTTGTGTAATTTATTGTTCAGATTAAAATAAAAATTTTCAATCGGAAGTAATTTCCTACTCAAACACCATCGTCATGTTTACGAGGAAGGCTATCTTTGAAAGCTGGGAGTGAGGAGGCAAGAGAGGTGTGGCGGTTCCGGTGTGGCCACCCAACATTTTGTCGCTGGCCTGCCGCCTGAATTATACCGCTACCGCGCCGCTCATCACGCTTGGTCTGGCTGAGCCCTATGATTTCTTGGGACATGGATTCAAAGGAAATCAAGAAAGAGCAAGAAGAGGATCCAAGCTTAAGATCTCTGCGAGATGATGCAAGAACTGGTAAAGCTATTACTAGAGATGGAAAAGGTAAGGCAGTTTTGGAGAAAGGATTGTTGTTCAGAATATATTCAGACCGAGGTATTGAACACAAGCAACTAGTATTACCGTTTAAGCTTCGAGAGGGTGTGATGAGCATGGCATATGAAGGAATACTTGGAGGTCATTTGGGTGCTGAGAAGACCTTAGGTAGAATAAGGCAGGAATTTTACTGGCCAGGTATTGGGGCAGCAGTAGAGAGATTCTGTCAGTCATGTGACATTTGTCAGAAAATTTATCCTAGAGGAAAAGTTGGAAAGGTACCTTTGGGAGAGGTACCGCTCATTGACACTCCTTTTAAACTTGTTGCTGTTGACTTGATAGGACCTATTTTGCCAAGAAGTAGTTCTGGTAACACATATATCCTGACCATGGTTGATTATGCAACCAGATACCCTGAAGCCATAGCCTTACCATCTATCGAAACTGAGCGTGTAGCTGATGCCTTGTTGAGTTTCTTTTCCAGAGTCGGGATTCCTGAAGAAATGGTGACTGATAGAGGTAGTCAATTTACATCGCAGATGATGGACGAAGTTAGGGGTCTTTTGTCAATCAAGCATCTTCCTACGACCCCTTATCATGCCATGGTGAATGGTCTAGTTGAAAATTTCAATGGAATGTTGAAATCTACGATTAAAAACATGTGTGCTGAACAACCTACTACTTGGGATAGATACCTGCCGGCAGTTCTCTTTGTATACCGAGAGTCTCCACAAGCAAGCATGGGGTTTTCCCCTTTTGAATTACTATATGGGAGAACGGTGCGTGGCCCTTTAGCTATTCTGAGAGATTTGTGGGATAAGGAGAGAAATGAGGAAGAGGTAAGAACTACTTAAGATTGTGTATTCAACCTCCAAGAAAGATTAGAAGAAACTTGTAAGTTGGCCCAAGAGGAATTGAAGAAGTCGCAAGGTAAATATAAATTCTTTTATAATAAAAAGGCTAAAAATAGAACATTTAAAATTGGCAGTGAAGTTCTCTTACTATTACCCAAGGCTAATAATAAATTGTTACTTCAGTGGAAGGGTCCTTTTCCTGTTGTTGGTGTGAGGGGGAAGATGGATTATGAAATTCAAATAAATGGGAAAAGGAAACTTTATCATGCTAACTTGCTTAAAGCTTACATTCCTAGGAATAAAAGTTCTGTAGAAGTTCGAGAAAGTGGAGGTACAACTGCAGTGGTCGAGGAGGATCCACCGGAGGATTTCTCACCCCTACTAGTGCCTGATACTGGACTTTCCCCTACTTGGGAACAAACCAATCTGAATAAGGAATTACAGGAAAATCAAAAACAGAATCTGGAGGCTCTCCTTAGCCGCTACAGAGAGGTAATGTCGGACATTCCCCGGCGCACTCACATGATCAAACACCAAATCAGGTTGGTTAGAGAAGAAATTGTTAAAGTAAAACCCTACAAAATTCCCTATGCTTTATACAGAGATGTGAATTCAGAAATAGAATCTATGAAAGCTTTGGATGTTTTTTAGCCTTCAAGTTCTCCATATTAAGCCCCTATGGTAGTGGTTTCGAAACCTGATAACTCAAAGCGAATTTGTCTAGATTTTAGAAGACTGAACGCCTTAACTATTTTTGATAGTGAACTTATGTGTGACCCAGAGCAGATATTTGCCAGCTTAATTGGAAGTATATACTTCTCTAAGATGGATTTATCCTGCTGATATTGGCAAATTCCTCTGGATGAGGATAGTAAACAGTATACTGCATTTCAAACAGATTTAGGACTATACCAGTTTAAAGTGCTCCCATTTGGACTTGTGAATGCCCAGCCACTTTCATTAAGATGATGAGAAGTTTATTTGCAGGTTTAGAGGTTCATTCAAAAACTTGGGATGAGCATTTGTATCTTTTGGAAGAAGTTTTGAGTAGACTAAAAAAAATCTGGACTAACAGCTAAACCTAGGCATACTAAATGTTTCTTTGGCATGTATTCAGTTGAATATTTGGGACATGTTGTAGGCGAGAATAAAATGTGGCCTAATAAAGATAAAGTGGAGAAAATAGTTGGTGCAAAACATCCGAGGACCAAGAAGGAATTTTGGGGATTATGCGGTTATTATCGCAAATTCATTCCAAATTACTCTACCATCGTGTCCTGTCTTACAGATCTCACCAAGAAAAATCAGCCTAATGACATTTTGTGGAAGGAAATGCATGACCGGGCGTTTGTTGCTCTTAAGAACAAAATTGCTGCCGAGCCTATTCCTTTACTTCAGATTTGCAGGCTGAATTCGTATTATGTACAGATGCTTCGAACGTTGGATTGAGTGCCATACTTCTGCAAGAAGTTGATGGAGTGAAGCGTCCGGTTGCATATGAAAGTATAAAATTGCTACCGAGGGAAACTAAGTATGCTGCAGTGGAGAAGGAGTGCCTTGCCATAGTCTGGGGGATTCAGAAGTTTGCAGTCTATTTGTATGGAAGATCCTTCATTCTGGAGACTGATCACAAGCCCTTGCCTTATCTTCAGACTGCTCAAAAATCAAATCCAAAATTAATGAGGTGGTCATTAAGTCTACAACCATATCACTTCAATATAAGTCTGTCTGTCTGTCTCAGATTGCCTTACCATTGTGTAAGACATGGGCTCTTGTCGTAGGCACCCCGTAAACAATATGAGTTATAAAGGGCTCAGAGAATGTTGGAGCTGATTATTTGAGCAGATGTGAAACTGATAAATAAGTTAAGTACAGAAAATTGTTATTTTCTTTTTTTAAGGGGGCATGTATTGTCACCGTGTGTTCATATATTTGCTTAGTATTTAGGTTGTTACTATATTTACATCATAATAAGTAAATTTATATGTCTATAGGTATTTCCGAGTTAAAGCCGAGTTAAAGACCCAACTGTAATTACCAACAAATTCTTGTTACCGTAATGAAGATTGGTTGTGACATCTTGTTTTAGACAGTTGTTTAGTTACTGTTTCTCTTTCGCTCAAAATCTATTTTTGGATGAGATAGCCATGTTGTCCTGATGGAAGGTTCCTATAAGTAGCTTCCTAGGGTATATTTGACTACAGTGATATTCCCAGATAATTTACCTTTAGGTCTCCAGAATTTTAACTCCTGGCACGAATATCCTTAAAATTTCTCTTAAGGATATCGCATAATATCAGGGGACGTATATCTTGATACGACACAGCAATCTTCACCCCGAATAGCGTTTTCCCTTCGAAGGGGAAAGTGGCAAAATAAAAGGAGTGCCGTTATAGGGGTACCCTTCCTCCGTTACTATTTTGAGTATCCAGATGGCACTGTACGTCGCCGCCATGTTTATTCCTTGTAACGTTGAGCAAGGTGCTACAGATATAGTAGTTTCGGGAGAGATCCTGTCAAGGCCTTTTCTTATAGAAAAGGAGGGCGGGTCCATCAGGACGACATGGCTATCTCACCCAAAAATAGATTTTTCGCTTCGCTCAAAATCCATTTTTGGGGCTCAGGCCATGTCTTCCTGATGGAAGGTTACCAGAGCCTTATTTAGGAAGTACTGTATGTGTGGATTTTCCAAATGGGCCTTAACCTCAGGACAATTTTTCCTTGGTCATCCAGACCATAGAGACATGACGTTACCGTTATACGTCATTACTGCTAATCATAAACCATGTTAGTGCTTCCTGCCCCCTGCAGGGAAGAGTCATACTAGACTTAGGAAAGAGTCTCAAGGTTGGCATATACCATATGAACAAACATAGCATCAATAGCATACAGGTCTCCCTGTATGCGAAGCCAGGTAAAGTTTGTACTTGAATAAGAACATCCAGAGCATACAGGTCTTGCCGTATGCATAGCCAGATAAGGTTTGTACTAGTGTAAGAACAAAGATTTGTATATACCATATGCGTAGCCAGGTAAATTTTGACTCATATAGGACAAAGGTATTAACTATATAACCTGTTCATATATACATATGCAGATTATTAAAGGAAAATAATACTCAAGCATATCTTTATTGAAATGAAATTTGGGGTGAAATAAGATGCAAATACCCATCAAGTATTTATTGGCAATAAATAACCAGCAAATCAACATACATAATGTTAATAAATGTAATAAGAAACATGTATATTACAATCAAGATCAGAAAATGTTTATTTCACCTGAAAGGGAAAATATTAGTGCCACAAAAACTGAAAATTTATTAAATTTTCTAATATGCATTTCTGTGATAATGATTCTTTTCACACGGTGTAAGAACACATGGCACAAGTGTTATCTCTGTTTCTTCACCTTTAATAACTTGAACAGTCCATAGTGCCACCTTGGTGACACTTATCTTCAAGTATTGCACTGTGAAGTGTCAACACCTTCACCCATACTTTGACAGTCCCAATCAATTCACTGTTCCTCGCAGCGCTAGACGACAGGTTTCAGGACACTACCTGCCGCCACCACAAATCGTTTCAACTCTTGCACTTGCTTCGCATAGTGTTTATAAAACACTCTAGATGACTTCCATCCAGTATATGAGCGAAGACGCTCTAAGTCTATGTATTGGAAAAAATTTAATGACGAAGCAATTTTTTCTCGGATCATGACCTGCGGGTGTACTGTCAGGATCCGCTCTGCGAATAAAATAGGTGATCTTCGCCCTTAGTTGTTTTAGGGATAGGTTTGACCCCGATGTTTCTCCTTTAAAGAGCTGTCTTCCCCTGAAGTCTGAAGTTCTATGAAGATAGACCTTTAGACACTCCACTGGACACAACGAGACATCTTCCTTCAGAGGGCAGATTCTCCAGGGACCCCACCTTTTGGTAGGTAGCTCGTTCTTGGTTAGAAATGTTGGGTCAGGAAAGAGATTCAGTTCTCCCACTTCTGTGAACTGAATATGGCCCTAATCTCTGGAAAGGGCCACTATTTCACTAACTCTGGCCCCCGAGGCTAGAGCAAACAAGAATGACTTTCTGGGTTAAGTCTTTTAGAGAGCAATCCTCATTGTTCAGTGTTGAAGCATAGTGTAGGACCTTATTCAAGGACTATGAAATGGGCTTCGGAGGTGCTGCAAGCCTAAGTCTAGCGCAAGCCTAAGGGATCTTGTTAAAGATTTCGTTTGACAAGTCTACTTGGAAGGCATATAGCAGAGGTCTAGTCAAGGCTGATTTACACGTTGTTATTGTATTGGCTGCTAAACCTTGTTTATAAAGGTGGATAAAGAAGGCTAAACAAAAATCTGTGGAGATTTCCTTTGCTCTTTTTGACTTGATGAAAGCAACCCACTTCTTCCAAGATTACTCATATTGTCTTCTAGTAGACTTGAATTTGTATTCTTTTAAGAAGTCTATACTGTCTCTCGAGATCCCAAACCTTTTCTTTACTGCTAAGGAGAGAAAATCATGAGATGAAGGTTTTGGGTTTTCTGTGATCAAGCGAAGACAGTCGACTTCTGTACTTGTTGAGTCAGTACTGGGTCTGGCAGAGGGACCAGCCTCGGCTTCAGTTCCAATACTAGAAGGAACCAATTGTTCTTTGGCCACTTGGGACCCACTAGAGCTGCCGTTCCCTGAAAGGATCTCAACTTGTTGTGGACCTTCATTAAGAGGTTGGTTGGAGGAACAGGTAAATCCAGTTCCATCTGTTCCAGTCGAGGGACATGGCATCCACCGCTTCCGCTAGAGGGTCCTTGTAAGGGGCCACATAACGAGGTAGTTTCTTGTTGTCACACGTCGCGAAGAGGTCGATCTGCAGTTCTGGGACTTGGCGCAAGATGAAGGAGAACGATCCTGCGTCTAGGGACCATTCTGACTCTATCAGCGTGAGCCTGGATAGAGCATCCGCTGTCACTTTGCGGAACCCTTGAAGGTGAACTGCTGATAAATGCCATATTTTCTTTTCCGCAAGACAGAAGATGGCCAACATCACTTGGTTGATTTGGGGTGATTTCGAACCTTGACGATTCAAACATCTCACTATCACCTCGCTGTCCAGGATCAGTCTTATGTGGACTGAATGGTGAGGGGATAGTTTCTTCAACGTGAGAAAGACTGCCATGGCTTCCAGAATGTTGATGTGAAAGGTCTTCAATAGAGAAGACCAAATTCCTTAGACTTTCTGTTGGTGGGAGTGACCTCCCCATCCTTCCTTTGATGCGTCCATATGGATGATGACTGAAGGTAGAGGTGGTTGCAAGGCACGGACCTCTTCAGGTTCTTGGCCTTCGACCATGGCTTGAGAAGTGATCGTAGTCGAGTCGGTATTGGTTTCTTAGAGCTCTTCGAGCGTTTGATACGAAACTTCTCCAGACTCCTGATGCATCTTTTAGCTGTGCTCTTAGCACCGGGTCTGTCACTGATGCAAACTGAAGAGAACCCACTACTCTCTCCTGTTGGCGTAATGATATCCTGTCGGATTTCAGTAGTCTCTTGACAGATCCCGCTATCTCTCTCCTCTTCCCTGGGGAATGGAGAGACGGTGTGATTTTAAGTTCCAATGTATTCCTAACCCTTGAAACTCCTGAGCTGGAGATAATCGAGACTTCTTGACGTTGATCTTGAATTCCAGATGTTCCAGGAACTGGATCACTTTCTTGGATGCTTGCATGCACTCTGTCTCTGATGCTGCCCACACCAGCCAATCGTCCAGGTAGGCTACCACCTGGACACCTTCTAGGCGTAGTTGTTGAACGACTGCATCTGTAAGCTTTGTAAAAATCCTTGGGGCTATGTTCAGTCCGAAGGGCATGGCTCTGAAGACATATTTCTTCTTCTGTAGCTTGAATCCTAGGTAGGAGGAGAGTGGGCGATTGATTGGAATATGCCAATAGGCATCTGCTATGTCTATTGAAACTGTGTGCGCCCTTTTTGGCAGCAGGGTCCTTATGTGTTGAAGGGTTAACATCGTGAACTTGTAGTTTTCTATGAACTTGTTGAGTGGCAACAAGTCCAGAATGACTCCTTCTTGGGAACACAAAACAACCTTCCTTGGAATTAGATGGACTTTGCCCTCCTTATCACCCGTTTGCTCAAGAGTTCTCGGGTGTATTCTTTCAGGACGGGGGTGGAGTGTTGGAAGAATTGAGGATATGATGGTGGAGCTGTCCTCCAGCTCCAACCTATTCCGTTCTTGATTAGGCTGTGGGCCAAGGAATCGAAGGTCCAGCGATCCTGAAATTTTTGGAGTCTTCCTCCTACCGGAAGCATCTCATTGCTTTGACTGTTCGGAGGACTTGCCTCCTTGACCGCGTCCTCCCTTACCCCCTCTTCCTCTTAGAGGGCATCTAGAGGAGCCCCTTTTTGACCCTCTACCTTTAGGGCGAAAGGTAGTGGTCTGCCTCTCATAAGCAGGAGTAAAAGCTGGTGACTGTGCAACCATCTGCTGAGGCACCATCTGGTAGGTAGGCTGGGGTTGTGCCACCATCTGGGGCACCGCGGTCATAGGAACTACGAGAAGTTGTTGTTGTTGCTGTTTTCTGACAGGGCGAGAGGGCAACCTAGGTCTCTTCGTCTTCCTCTTTGGTTGGGGACCCTCATCCGGGGAAGACTTCCTCTTTGCCGACATGCCCCATTTTTGGAGAAGATTCCTGTTCTCCGTGGCGGCCTTGTCCACTACTTCTTTGGCCACTTCACTCGAGAAGAGGCCTTTTCCCTGAATATTGGAAGTTATCAGCTTCCTAGGTTCGTGTTTTACTGCAGCCGAAGCAAACACGAACTCCCTACATGCGTGTCTGGCCCTAACAAAGCCATATACAGTAGGTCTTTGACCAGTGTTACCAAATGTGATTTGGCCACAACCATGTAAATATCTGGGGATCTGTTGTCACTTGCCATTGCCTCCAAGGTAATCTGGAGGGACAGAGATGCGGCAAGTCTCTCCTTTGTCTTTTGCTCTCTACGCAGAGAAAGTCGGACAGCTTAGGGAGGTTCTCGCTGAACTGGCATCCAGCAATATCCACCTCCAACTTCCCCACTGAGAAGGTAAGGTGTATTTCCTTCCAGTCCTTGTTGTCCGTAGGCAGAGCTAGGGATAAGGGTCTACACTCCTCGAGTGTAGGGCAAGGTTTTCCTGTGTCCACTGCCTTCATTACCGCCTTAAACCCTTTTTCCGTAAAGGGAAAAGCTAGTTTAGCTGAAGCAACAAAAGAGGGGTGTTTCTTGTTAAGGGCTGGCACTTTTGAATTAGTGAAGCCCCTATCTTTCAGACTACTTGCCAACAGAGCCTGAGCTTTATCATGGTCAAGAACTATGACCTCTTTTGGTTCTGTCTCCTCCTTGGACACAGGTTCTGCCTTCAAGCGGACGAAGCAGTCTAGATAAGACTGAAAGCTTGGCCAAAAGTCAACATCCTCAATGAGGACAGCCCCCAGCTTTTCTGAAATGAAGATCTTCCCATTAGTAATTGGCATGTACTCTGCATGCCTCCAAGGGTTCACCTCGGAGCAAGAAGGAAGATCTTTCACATTGAGTCTCTTCTGAGACCCGCGAGACGTTGCGAGATGGTCCATCCTTCTCCTTAGTTCAGTGTCCCTTTCTTCGTTCTGCTTACGAAGACTCTCCATCATAGACATGAGACTGTCCAAAGATTTCTTCATGTCATCTGTCATCCGATGGAGGAGCAGAAGACATAGAGGGTACTGGTTCTGGAGCCGGAACTGACGAAACAGACTCCGATTCGACGTCATCCTCTTCAGTCTCGGGAGCCAGGGTAGACTCCTGTTCTAGAACCTCTGCAAGGAGGTCTTTCTCGGTGTCCTCAGACACCTCCGACATCCTCTCATCTAAGTGGATGTCCTTCATCGCGTCCGAGACATCCGTATCTACGGAAATCTGAACAGAAGGGATCTCAGGCTGAGGCTGTGGTATAACGGCATCCGCAGCTGCCTTAGGGAACAGATAGGCACCTATCCTTTCATTCGGAAGGTAAGGCCCCGTGGCATTTTTCTGAAAGCCACGAACCCATCTGCGCAGCTTACTCCGTGCTGCATCCCTTGACCGCTGACTTGGGGTCATGAAAAGCCTCAGTAACCAAGGCTTTGCACACATTGCAGTCTTGGGGGTCCCAGTATTTCAGAGGTCCCTTGGAGATGGAGCAGAGAGAGTGAGCCCTGCACTCTACATGGCCGCAGAAGTCCTTGCTCCTCACATTGCAAAAGACTCTCAGGCACTTAGGGTCGTCCTCCTGTAAAGAGAGGAAAACTAAATAAGTATGCGGTAGTTCATCTCAACTGATAAACTATATAAATATTATTATTAATATTTTTGCATATTTACTGCATATAGCTTAGGATAGGCAAGCTAGAAAAGAATTAGGAAAGACATATACTTGTGTTTCCTGTCCAGCCAATTGCTGCGACCTCCCCCAAAATTAAAACCTAGAGTTTTCCTATTCAGGAAACCCAATGGAAGAGTTCTAACCTGTAAGGATAGGTAAGTGTAACTTAATACTGACTTTCCAAAGGTTTTAATAATGAGGGTAAATTGTAACTGATCATCTATCAGTATGTGGAAAGAAATCTTTTCTTTCTATATGTAATAGGTCTCAACAATAGACTGTGCATGGATACACAGGGTATGTTGGAAAATAACTACTGTATAATTTTATACTATAGTTTTCTGTCTGCAGTATGATCTATACTGCAAATATACTGGATACAGTATAATCATATACTGTAGTTTTAGCCGGCATGTTGCCGGCAAGGCTAGTACCTGGCGGCACAGTCCAGCCAGTGTCTTGCCGGCTGGGGTAGTAGCCGGCAGCATCAACCCGGCCAGCACCCACTAGCCAAGTTAATCCTTCCGGATGCCGGCGCACTGGTCCAGCCTGCGCCTTGCGGACTGGGGTAGTGGCCGGCAGCATCAACCCGGCCGACCGACAACTGCCGGCTAGGTTAGTATCCGGCGGCACTAGCCGATACAGAGAGCGAAAGCAAGGAGTGAAGGGTTCCTTATTAAAAGTGTATTAACAGTAAATAAGGGTGTAAGTACTCAGTCTTACTACCATCCTCCAGAATGAGGGTTCAAATGGAAGGGGAGAATGTATCATTCAGGCTTCCACCCAAACACAAACCATTGCCGGTCTCTGCCGGCCACTGGTAAGTGGATGGCAGTCCAAGAGAGGACTGAAGAACACTCTACAGTATAGGGGTCTCCCACCGGCCGCTGGCCCAGCCGGCACAGCTTTCCCCGGAGCCTTGCGTCCATAAGGGAAGGCTGAGAGACTAAGCCACTGCATGTAGGAGCCCCGGCCGGCCCCACAACCTGCCGGCAAGCGGTGAGATTGTAGGACGACAGCCAAAGGGTTGTGATGGCTAGGCCATCACTAAAGGACAGAGGGGGAGAGGGAAAAGGGTCTTGTATGAGGTGTGGAAGGAGCCGGAAGGATTGCCAGTCCTACCACACCCTTAAGAAACTGTTTCAGTATCGGCGCCATCCTAGGCGGCAGGAGAATATTTATTCTCCAGCCTAGGGTCTGCCAATACAGTTAATGGGACGGTGGCAAACTTGCCGCATCCTATCAACAAGGGAGAAACAGAGTTCCAGTGCCGGCGCCATCCTAGGCGGCAGAAGAATGTCTATTCTTCAGCCTAGGGTCTGCGAGCACAGGACTACATCTACTAGACCGCAGGGAGAAGGTGGCGGCATCATATCACCACTTCAGGTGCGGCCTAGGGAGGTCTAGCCTCCTATGCTGGCCGCCTAGCCTGGCAGGGGAATGACTATTCACTCTGCCGGCCAGCTGTCGGCAAAAGACCATATACTCTGAGGTTCTGACCGAAACCCAAAGCCTGCTATCTGCAGGCCAAGGGAGGAGACAGAAAACCCTAGCCTAGTCATGCCTGAGTGTCTACTTCAGGCAAGACCAACTAGGGTTGTAGCCTAAGGCTACGCTCAGAGGGAAGGAGGGATTACCCTTAATTCTCCACTGGAGATGAGTATCGATTTATATAATAATTATAGGAGATATCTATCTCCGCCTGAATTGATAAAACGATACACGAGGGTAACCGGGGAACATGTATGAAAGTATACTAAAGCCACTAGACTAGTAGCCTAGTAGCGGGTGAGAATCGACTACCTTAATCGCCGAAACTCTCGTATACGATCTCAGAAGAAGAATATATATATATATATGCAATCAATGTATCTTACGAGTATAAATTGCCTAAATAGCTTCATTTAAATGTTATTACACTAGGAATGTCTATTATATCATGCTTGAGAGTAAACTAAAACGCATAAGCTAGGAAGCCTAGCGCAAGCAAGGTTCGGTTACCTAAATCGCCGAAACTATCAAGAATACAATCGGCATAATATAATTAACTCCTAGCAATGAAGACTGAATAACTTCAATATTTTGAAGCTATTAATACCGGGAAAGTCGTTCAGGCTAACTAAATAACTCATGCGTAATGAACAACAGCGCCCATGACGCCTTCGGTTCAGGCAAAGCTCTCTCACTTAAATCAACCTAATTTCACTGTGAGGCAAGAGCTAAAATTTATACAATGTAAAGATCAAATACTCAACTTTCCAGAGGCAGAAGAGGCTGGAGATTGCATGGTAAATCCAAAAAGTAAAGCGTACACAAAAGAGCAATAGGGAAAATCACCCAGCTGTAGCGCTACACTTACAGTATAGGAATAAACATGGCGGGGACGTACAGCGCCATCTGGATACTCAAAATAGTAACGGAGGAAGGGTACCTTGATAACGGCTCTCCTTTTATTTTGCCAGTTTCCCCTTCGAAGGGAAAACGCTATTCGGGGTGAAGATTGCTATGTGTCGTATCAAGATGTATGTCCCCTGATATTATGCAATATCCTTAAGAGAAATTTTAAGGATATTCGTGCCAGGAGTTGGAATTCTGGAGACCTAAAGGTAAATTCTTTGGGAATATCACTGTAGTCAAATATACCCTAGGAAGCTACTTATAGGAACCTTCCATCAGGACGACATGGCCTGAGCCCAAAAATGGGGATCAGCAAAAATAACTCTACAGTGCATTCGTGGTGCTGTTGTACGGAAGAGGTCGAGATCCCTGCCACCTTGGATTTTATACATCAGCCCTACTTGAAAGTGCTCTATGCCGATGTTGGTTGTTTACCGTCACCGAAGTATTGGTGCTTGGTGTTTAGTGGTAAATGTTACGGTAATCGCAAAATGTGCACTGGTCGCTATGATCGAGAGAGAGAGAGAGAGAGAGAGAGAGAGAGAGAGTGTTTATTGGCCAGTCAAAGTCACGAAAGCATGTTTGAGGGTTGTGACCTTATGCACAAGGGATAAGTGACCGACCGCACGGCAGTATCCGCGAGTGTACTCGGTATCTTTTCCCAGTAATTTGATTATTATTAAATAAGATACCTATTGCTTATATATATATATATATATATATATATATATATATATATAATATATATATATATATATATATACTGTATATACATATATATATATATATATATATATATATATATATATATATATGTATGTATATATATATATATGTATATATATATATATATATATATATATATATATATATATATATATATATATATATATATATATATATATATATATATATATATATATATATATATATATATATATATATATATATATATATATATATATATATATATATATATATATATATATATATATATGTAAAATCAGATTGTAATCATTTTTATATTTGTTACGTACGTTATTATTGATGAAATGAACACCGTTCTTATTTATTGATATTTGTTTGACATTTATTATACTCTCGTGACAATTCCATATTATTCACTTTTACTATCAATTAAATGTTATATATATTTTTGCTAATGTTATAACTAAAACTTTAAAAAAAAACTCGTATACTTGTTTATCACCACTTCATCTACAACATTTAAAAGACTAAAAGAACCTTCAAGTGCTATTGCATAGCTTGTGTTTGATATATATTATTTAGTGAATAGTACTCGTGACAGTTACTGCAATGTAATTGTTCAGTGGCTACTTACCTCTTGGTAAAGGTAGAAGAGATTCTTTATTATTATTGTTATTATTATTATTATTATTATTATTATTAGGTGGAATACCCTGATTCGGAGACCGAGGTCGCTCCTGCTCCCCCAGCAACTCCTGCACCGTCCGAGGAACCTGTTCCTTCGACTTCTGCCACCCCGGACCCTCTTCCATCGGCCACTTGAGAGGTCTTCAAAATGCTTGAAGCCCTCATGGACAAGAAGCTGTGCGAGACTCAGGAGCAATTCCGGACGACTCTCGTCGGCTTCAAACAACCGAAAAAGATTTCGGTTAAGGACCTCCCCACCTGCTCGGAAGCTAACCCATGGAGATACGCCGAGCATATGCCAATTACAACTGGCAAGATTTATATCAGTGAAAGGTTGGCTCTATTTTGTTGGAAAAAGTGGAGTTTTTCCCAAATTTCGAGGCTTATCCGGACTGTTACGTCCGGCTCAGGTCCGAACCAGCCTCAAAGGAAGAGACCGAACCAAAAGAAGTAATTGTGTTCGATCTCGCGAAGACCCAAGCTATGTTAGCTCAGGCAGTGAAGAGTCGGGGTTTCACTAACTCCAAGATTCCGGCGCTTAGTAAGAAGCATCCAACCTTCGTTGCGCCAAATACTGCGACCTTCCCCTTCATCGAAAAGGCCTTCACAGCGGTCATAAAGGCAGTGGAGGAAGGGAAACCTTGTCCTGCACTGGAGGAGTGCAAACCCTTCTCCATTACTCTTCCCCCCGATGATAGGCACTGGAAAGACATCCAGTCGACCTTCACGTTAGGAAAACTGGAACCTGATGTGGCCGGTCGTCAATTCAATGAGGACCTCCCAAGGCTGAACGATCACCTCCTTCGTAGGGAACAGGATACGAAGGAGAGACTCGCCGCTTCGCTGTCCCATCAGGTAGAGCTCGAACTCATGGCCGGTGATACCAGAGTCCCGGACTTTTACATGGTCCTCGCTAAGTCGCACCTGGCGACCGTAACCAAGGACCTATATAGCTTCGCTAGGGCTCGCAGAGCCTGTCGAGAATTTGTGTTCGCCAGCGCAACGGTGAAAACACGAACCCCGGAGACTGATTTCCTCCAATATCTGGGGCAAGCATCTCTTCCCGTCTACCTTGGTGAAAGAGATAGTGGACAAAGCTGCCACGGAGAATAGGATCCTTCTCCATAAGTGGGGCATGTCCCGAAAGAGGAAGTCCTCTCAAGATGATGGCCCTCAGCCTACTAGGAAATCCTCGAAGCCAAAACCCCCATCAACGTCAACCGAGACGACAGTTTCCAGGTCCCGCTACTCCCCAAGTGGCTACGCAGCCGCAACAGACCTTTCAGTTGGTCCCCCAGCCGGTGGTGTCGCAGTCGCCGGTCTTCACCCTTTTCTACGAGCAACACTCGACTACCTTTCGTCCCAGAGGTAGGGGCTCAGGCAGAGGTTCCGGCAGAGATTCTTCTCGCCGTCCCTCCAGAGGCAGAGGAGGAAGGGGAGCTAGCGGCCGAGGTGGCAAACCCTCGGGACACCAGAAGCAATGAAGTGCTTCCGGTGGGAGGAAGACTCCGCCAATTCCAGGATCGTTGGACCTTCGATCCCTGGGCACACAGCATCGTCAAGAAGGGACTGGGCTAGAACTGGACTCAACCACCCCCATCCTTCCAGCAATTCTTCCAACAGTCAACCCCCCTCCTGGAAGAATATGTCCTGGAACTCTTGATCAAGAAGGTGATCAGGAGGGTAAAGTCAACCAGGTTCCAAGGGAGACTCTTTTGTGTTCCCAAGAAAGACTCAGACAAACTCAGAGTCATTCTAGACCTATCCCATCTCAACAAGTTCATTGCGAACAACAAATTCAAGATGCTGACTCTGCAACAAATAAGGACCCTTCTGCCTCAAAGGGCCTACACGGTCTCCATAGGCCTGGCGGATGCCTACTGGCACATCCCAATGAATCATTACGTTTCCTCCTACCTAGGATTTCGACTCCAAAGGAAAAGTTACGCCTTCAGGGCCATGCCCTTCGGGCTCAACGTGGCTCCACGGATCTTCACCAAGCTGGCAGACGCAATCCTCCAACAGCTATGTCTTCAGGGCCTCCAAGTGATGGCCTACCTAGACGACTGGCTAGTCTGGTCGACATCGCCCGAAGATTGTGTGAGAGCCTGCAACAAAGTCACCCAGTTCCTAGAGCATCTTGGCTTCAAGATAAACGCCGAGAAATCTCGCCTCTCTCCAGCTCAGAAGTTCCAATGGTCGGGAATCCATTGGGATCTTCAGTCACACCACCTTTCCATTCCACAGAAGAAAAGGAAGGAAATAGCAGGGTCTGTCAGAAGGCTTCTAAAATCCAAACGCATCTCAAGATGACAGCAGGAACAAGTCCTCGGCTCTCTACAGTTCGCCTCTGTGACAAACCCAGTGCTTCGCGCACAGCTAAAGGATGCCGTGGGTGTCTGGAGACGTTTCGCATCCATCGCTTGAAGAGACCTCAAGAGACGGATTCCAAACAGACTTCGATTACTCTTAAAGCCGTGGTCAGAAGCAAAGGCCCTGAAAAGGTCCATTCCTCTTCAACATCCGCCTCCATCGATCAACATCCACACAGACGCTTCACTGGAGGGTTGGGGAGGTCACTCCCACCAACAACAGGTTCAAGGAACATGGTCTCCCCTATTCAAGACGTTTCACATCAACATCTTGGAGGCCATGGCAGTTCTTCTCCCCCTGAAGAAACTCTCCCCGCCTCCCTCGATCCACATTCGTCTGACTTTGGACAACTCGGTGGTAGTCAGATGTCTCAATCGTCAGGGCTCGAGATCGCCCCAGATAAATCAGGTACTTCTTCCGATCTTTCGTTTGGCAGAAAGGAAGAAATGGCACCTATCTGCAGTTCACCTACAAGGATTCCGCAACGTGACGGCGGACGCTCTATCGAGGACAAGCCCAATAGAGTCGGAATGGTCTCTAGACGCAAGGTCATTCTCCTTCATCTCTCACCAAGTCCCGGAACTTCAAATCGATCTCTTCGCGACGAGCGACAACAATCAACTTCCTCGATATGTGGCCCCGTACGAGGACCCCAAGGCAGAAGCAGTGGATGCCATGAAACTGGATTGGAACAGATGGTCCAGGATATACCTGTTCCCCCCTCCCAAACTTCTGCTGAAAGTCCTCTCCAAACTGAGAACCTTCAAAGGGACAGCAGCTCTAGTGGCTCCCAAGTGGCCCCGGAGCAATTGGTACCCCCTGGTCCTGGAGCTGCAGCCCACGCTGATTCCCCTACCGGGTCCAGTTCTCTCTCAACAAGTACAAAAGTCGACTGTCTTCGCTTCATCACTGAAAGTCAGGGACCTTCATCTCATGATTTTCTCTCCTTAGCCGCAAAGAAAAGGTTTGGGATCTCGAAGAAAAGCTTAGACTTCCTCGAGGAGTACAAGACTGAATCTACCAGACAGCAATACAAATCTTCCTGGAGAAAGTGGGTCTCATTCGTCAAGGCAAAAAATCCTACGGAAATCACCATTGATTTTTGTATGTCCTTCTTCATTCACCTTCATGGACAAGGCTTAGCGGCCAACACGATTTCCACCTGCAAATCGGCCTTGACTAGACCACTCCTATACGCCTTCCAGATTGATCTGTCCAGTGATATCTTCAATAAACTGCCAAAGGCATGCGCTAGACTACGCCCAGCACCCCCACCAAAACCTATCTCCTGGTCCCTGGACAAGGTGATCCATTTTGCTTCTAGCCTGGACAACGATTTGTGCCCTCTGAAAGACTTGACTCAAAAAGTTATCTTCCTTTTAGCTCTCGCCTCGGGAGCCCGAGTCAGTGAAATAGTGGCATTATCAAGAGAAGAGGGTCATATTCTGTTCGCAGAGACAGGAGAGCTTACCCTCTTCCCCGATCCGACGTTTCTCACTAAGAATGAACTACCCACCAAGAAATGGGGCCCTTGGAGAATCTGCCCCCTGAAGGAAGATGTCTCTCTATGCCCAGTGGAGAGTCTTAAGGTCTATCTTCAAAGAACTTCAGATTTCGGTGGAGGACAACTCTTCAAAGGAGAAACATCGGGTAGCAACCTGTCACTGAAACAACTAAGAGCGAAAATCACCTACTTCATTCGCAGAGCGGATCCTGACAGTACACCCGCAGGTCACGATCCTAGAAAAGTCGCTTCTTCTCTGAACTTCTTCCAGAGTATGGATTTCGAAAGCCTCAAGAGCTTTACAGGCTGGAAATTATCGCACGTTTTCTTCAAGCACTACGCAAAACAAGTGCACAAAGTTAAGCATTTCGTGGTAGCCGCAGGTAGTGTTATGAAACCTGCTGTTTAACTCTGCATAGAACAGTGAGTTACTTGGGACTTTAACTCTACGGGGGCCTGTGTTGACCCTTTTGTGATACATAGTGATTTAATGGACACTTAGTGTTTCAAATAGACTGTTCTTACCAAGGTGAAATGTCATAGACTTTACATGAGTGCCACATGCCCTAGGGCATGATGTGTTTTCTTTGAATTTTTAAAAAAAGACTGGCGTTCCTCTGGAACTTGTGTTTCTAAAAAGTAAATTTTCTTTTCAGAATCAAAATTAAAGTCTTTATTTTCTATGTATAATATTCTTTTATTATTGTAATTAAACTCTATATTCATTATTGTAATTACTGCCATAATGATCTGCAATCCTAGAAATAAAATGTCTATTTTATTCCATGTGCATCTCTCTTCGCTCCTATTCTTTATCAAGAAATATACGATTGTTATAGTTTCATTTATACTTTTTCCCTGAAGCACGAGAAGAATAACATAAGTAATTATGTTATATGCTCACTCATGCCTTGATAATATTCCTATTAGAATATTAACCTTTGTCCTGTCTCCGAGACCAGATCGATCTCTGCTCCAGGGGGAGTAGTAAATGTTATTTACTTACCTATGCTTGATAATATTCCTACCCGAATATTAACCTTTGTCTTGTCTCCGAGTCCAGCGTGAACTCTCCGCAGGGTGAGTAGCTCTTCAATGATCGCTTCGAGATGTTCCTATTGTCCACCAGGACTTCCCTGCCAGGGGGGCAGGAAGCTAGTTCATCATAGAATCTCTAGTAAGGACATGTTCTATAATACTGTTCGAGGCCCTTGGCACTTGGATTAAAAGGGGAAAAATTCCACGATACATTAATTCTCTGGTACACTTCCATCAGGACGTCATGGCTTGAGCCCAAAAAACGGATTTTGAGCGAAGCGAAAAATCTATTTTTGGGTGAGATAGCCATGACGTCCCGATGGACCCTCCCATCTATTCTAGTTCAGCCTTCCAGGCCCCTCCTCGACCTGCTGTATCGTGGATATTAGCAGAAGCTGAGCTCAGGATGGGGACGGACGTGACGTCATTTAGCAATGGCGCCCGTTTGTTTACGTCTCGAGTACCAAAAGCAGCCACGGATGAGAGTAACTTCGGAACGGCTCCTCAGTTACTCAGCCACCTTTCCATATCGAAGTGTTAACTATATATGGGGTGTAGATAGCTATGTGGCGTGTTAATACATGCGTCCCCTGTTGATATACGATATCCTAGAGGGAAACCTTTAGGGTACTCGCACCAGATGTTAGAATTCTGTGATAACCTTTAGTTTAATTCTCTGGGAATATCCACTGTAGTTAAATATACCCTAGGAAGCTACTGAAGGAACCGTCCATCAGGATGTCATGGCTATCTCACCCAAAAATAGATTTTTCGCTTCGCTCAAAATCCGTTTAATAGTGTGCACTGGCCAATTTTGTGGAAAGTCCTGCGATATTATGGAATTCCTCTTAAATATGTAAATTTGATTAAGTCTGTTCATGAGCATAGCAAGGGCAAATTTAATGTTAGTGGAGTCCTATCAAATGAATTTCCATAAAACAATGGAGTACTCCAAGGGAATGTGTTGTCACCTATGCTGTTTATCCTCCTTGTGGATTTTGTAATGCGTAGAGCTGTTGGAGATGGTGGAGAAGGATTGGACAGGATTGATAATAGAAAATTAGCTAACCTAGAGTATGCTGATGATGCTGTCCTTATTAGCAGAATACCACTGGATTTACTTGCTTATCAGAATGCACGAAATATCACACGAGGTTAGGCTGAAGATAAATAGAAAAAAGACAAGAGATGATGAGAACGGAATATGCAATGAAAGATGAAATATCATTGGAAGAAGAAAGAATTAATGAGGTAGAATCATTTAAGTATTTAGGAACTATGATCTCTAATACAGGGTCATTAGAATCGGAGTTTAGTGAACAATTGAAAAAAAAAACCGACAGTGGTTAGTTTAGTAAAATTTGGAAATCAAATCGCCTGAAATTACTTATAAAAACCAGACTATAGATCAGTTTAGTGAGGTCTGTATTACTGTATGGACATGAGTCGTGGTATGACAATAAAAAAATCTCCAACAGCTTTAGCAGATTTGAAAATAAAGCCCTCAGAAGAATATTGGGAGTTAAATGGTAGGACAGTATTAGAAATGAAACTATAAGATAGATTACTCGAGTACCATATGTGGATGAGATCATGGTGAGGGTTAGATGGAGATGGTTGGGTATGCTCTTTGCACTCCCTAAGAGAGGTTCCACAAGGCACTAGAAGAGTTGTGAGACCCAGGCCTACATAACTGAGAACTATGAAGCGTGAAGTGGGAGATGATGAGTGGAGAATTATTGAATTAAAACCTCAAGATAGAGATGACTGGCGATATCTAACCAATGCCCTTTGCGCCAATATGCTTAGGAGGAGATGACGATAATTTTAAAAGCAGTAACAATATTAAAACATGTTTCTTATATAAACTATAAAAAGACTTATGTCAGCCTGTTCATCATATAAACATTTGCTGTAAGTTTGAACTTTTGAAGTTCTATCGATTCAAGTACCCGAATAGGAAGATCATTCCAAAACTTGGTCACAACTGGAATAATACTTCTAGAATACTGTGTAGTATTGAACCTCATAACGGAGAAGGCCTAACTATTAGAATTAACTGCATTCCAAGTATTTCGAATAAGATGGAATTGTCCAGGAAAATCTGAATGTAAGGATGGTCGGAATTTTGAAAAATCTTGTACAATATGCATAACGAACTAATTGAACGTCGGTGTCAGAGATTAATATTTAGATCAGGAATACGGAATTTGATAGACCGTAAGTTCCTGTCCAACAAATTAAGATGAGAATCAGCAGCTGAAGACCAAACAGGAGAACAATATACGAAACAAGGTAGAATAAAAGAATTAAAACACCTCTTCAGAATATATTGATCCTCGAAAATCTTGAAAGACTTTCTCAATAAGCCATTTTTTTTTTGCAATTGAAGAAGAAAACACAGACCTAATGTGTTTCTCAAAAGTACATTCACTGTCGAGAAGCTAGAATAGTCCTCTACTGTAGGATCTAAAACTTTCAGATATACGGCCCCAAATATATACAACAAGCTCCCACTAGACATCCAAAGGACAAGCTATTTATGCGTTCAAGCAGAAGCTGAAGACTTTTGTGCTTTCTAAGTGCTTTGATATTAAGTATTTGAAACTCAGAACATGCTGTGTGAAACTCGAAGTAGGTCCTGTAGTGCATAGGGTTTTCATGTGTGATAGGACCAGTAAAACAGATCTTAAACCCAAATTAAGTACAGTAAGTAAAACACATTTACACACTTGAATAAGAACAATCAGAGATTTCAGACCTTTGCCAATGAATGTTGCCAAAACTTTAACCAAGGTGAAGGTGCAATGCTGATCCAGAATCGTAATCTTGATTCGTATCACCTCCAAATATTCATGGTTTCTCCCGATGCATAATATCTATCTATTGTTAAAATTTGGTGGAAATCCAATGTGTCAATTTGTTTTGACGTAATCTTTGAAATTGCAAAAAATGCAAATCTGGATCTGAAATCCGGATAATCTCCAAAAGTTAATGGAGTGGTCCATGGCCTAAGATCTATCTGTGATGACAATTTCGTCAAACTCCGTCAAGTAATTTTAACGCCATCTTTAAAATTGTGAAAAATGTAAATCTGGATCCGGATCATCTCCAAAATTTAATGGGGTCGTCCATGACCTAAGATCTATCTGGGTGGAGAATTTCGTCCACATCTGTTGAGTAATTTTTACTTAATCCTGTTCACAGACCAAGACAAATAAATAAATTGATAGATAAATAGATAAACCGACTAGAAAATATAACCTCCTTAGCGGAGTTAATAATTGCTGCACTAGACAAAATGTTCAAGTTTGGTAAAGCAATAGTTAATTGGTGAAATTTTACTTTGATTTCTTGAGATAGCATCCATTATGAAATCCCTCAAAACATACAAAATGAGATTTTAATGACATTTGAAAAAAAAAATATATCAACATAAGGGATGGCCTACATATTGGATAGCCTATATACACATTTTGAGAGACTCATTTGGAACAATCATTCTCGAATTGATCTAAGCCCCAAGTGAGCATTAAGCTGACAAGAACAAAATAAAGATAATTCTATGTTTGATAAATAAATCACGATGACGTCCTTCATGAATTTGCATCCTCTTTTCACGCAATTCAAAATCTCTTTTGCAGCCTATTAGGTAACGATAGACGGGCGAACTGAGATAATTTAGATAAGGGGCACATGCTCTATTCATCACAGATTAGTTATCAAATGCTTCAAAACTTATCATGCTTATCTTTCCTGTGTATCATTTTTCTTTTTAATGTGAAAAATGTTTTCGATATCACCTGGATGATTTACTATCAAGTGGACACGTGGCTTGTTTTCACCAAGCATAACTCTCGGCGCAGTTTGTATTCTGAAGTTTTCTAAAGTAAAATGAAATAAGGAGTGTTGCCAGATATAGTGATATACTTCCTGCTAAATGCGAGTCTTATAAAACTCAAACGTGTTCAACCGTATAGTGAATGTACAGTATATTCAAAATAATTGTTTTACATCTTAAGCACTTTCAAGGTCACACACCGTGTTGTATGTGTGTCACTTTACAGCTTTTTTTTTCATTTTTTTTTTTTGAGAGGGTGGTGCCCGAAGAGTGGATCCCTCCAATCTCCCCATAGATCTCTAGACTGCCATCAACATTGGTCCCTATTTAAAGCTATGTGAAATAGAAAGGTTTCCCAAGACCCCAAGAGTCATTTATAGACTAAGCAAATACAAGCTAAGAGCTTTATGGCTCTCTTTTTAAATATATATATATATATATATATATATATATATATATATATATATATATATATACAGAGCTTCTAATTATTTAGCCAGCTAATGCCAGACATTAACGTATCAAAATCCCAGGAGAAGAAAGGGTTTGAAACAAAGATTCAATATCAAATTCAAAATCCTGTTTATTCAAATTTTTTACCACATATGAAAATAAAACCTCTAGTTTGAAAAGAAGTAAAACCAGGCATATTACAAAAGAACAGCCAGGACCCAAACACCTCCAACACAGAAAGAGCAACAGGAAGGGACAAAGAGCCACACTTATCAATGACACATCCTCAGACACAATTGTAAATACCATGGAATAAAAAAAGGTCAAGAGATAGACTGCAGACACACGTGACTAAATGAATTAACCATAGGTATTAATTAACACGCATGTTTAAGGTCATAAATCATGTGGAATAATGCACAATATCTTGTGCCAGATGTTATCAAATTAAAATAAATTTGATGTTTGGAAGACACTAAACAGCAAAGTTCCTTACAATTAATTTACATAATGGTCACCCTTGCCAGTTAGAAGGATTACATGAAACACAGACGCGGGAAGCTGATGCACAGTGATGAAACACTTCTAGTCTTTTCTAAGCTCAGCACTACAGGAAACATTCTTACCAAAGGGTAAATCTGGATGGCAATATCATATCTGCAGTGTTTGAAGTGGTTGAAATCAACATGGAGCTTTAACATAGGCTAATTATTGCAAAGTAATAGCCATTCTTTGCCTCTATCATCTATTTCTCTACCACCACTCGAATTAGGACGAAGTAGGAATTTGTGGAACAGTGATATACACTGTAATTTTCTTTCTAAAGTAAACTCATGTTTTGCTACTTATCCCTCTGAGTTACTCTGGGTATAAAAAACAAAATATAACTATATGTGAACAATAGAGGGTACAGAGTTACTGGAAAACTAATTTTTCTTTACTAATACACACACACACACACACACACACATATATATATATATATATATATATATATATATATATATATATATATATATATATATATATGTATATATATATATATATATATATATATATATATATATATATATATATATATATATATATATATATATATATATATATATATATATATATATATATATATATATATGTGTGTGTGTGTGTGTGTGTGTGTGTGTCCTCGAGTTATGGACGAGATCTGTACTTTTTACGATGTGTCGTAAGTCAATGTTCAACGTAACTTAGATTTGAAATGCGGTACATGACATACTGTACATACATACACACACATACATAATGTTTATACATGATATAATTAAAAATAAAAAAGAGAAAACAATCCCTTACCATTCATAAATTACTGTACCCTATGCATACAAATTCATGCATCCTATACAGTAGTGTAGCCTATCTACATTAAAGTAGCAGTACATAATAAGTAAAATATAGAACAATTCAATAACTTTATTCTCCTTTATCGTTTCGCTTCACTATGCCCACTTTCAGCTCAATCGTAATGGCTCTCCTCATCTTGGATGCACTGCCACTGCCACCAGAAGAGTTTTCCTTTTGTATTCTGGACATGATGTTCATTAAATAGAGGCACAAAAATTCCCCAGTAATAGTAGCCCTGAAATCCTGAATGTATATCGTAAATAAAGATGGCAACCTAATGCTAGAATTATGCATAATGCACTACTCTGTGGCTAGGCAACGGCATTAGTTGTTTTCCATGTCGGCAAGTAGTTCGTCATATTAACGAACCAAACATCATAAATCGAAATTAAATAAGGTAACGAGAGTATAGAATAAAGTTCCTACATTCTCACATATAATAAGAATTTTTTTCTTATTTTCTAATTTTATTTCTTATTCAGGTATTTTTTTCACTCTAAAATTGCATGAACATACAATAAGAACTTTTTCTCATTTCTGATTTTTTTTTCTTTTTCTAATTTGGTTATTTCTATATATATTATCAAGTAGAATTACACCACACCACATACTCTTTATTCATCAGTCTGATAAATGGAAGGGGAGGGGACTTCGTTATCGGTAGTAGGTTGACTAGGGCACCAGCCACCCATTGAGATATTACCACTTGAGAGTTATTTCCCTTCTACAGGCCAGACAGTACTACATTGGATTCCTCTCTCTGGTTACGGCTCATTTTGTTTTCTTTGCCTACACATACACTGAATAGTCTGACATATTCTTTCCACAATTGCCTCTCTCAGACACCTGATAACACTAAGATTACCAAAAATTCTTCTTCGATCAAGGTGTTAACTACTGCACTGAAGTTGCTCAGTGGCTACTTTTCTCTTGGTAAGGGTAGAAGAGACTCATTAGCTATGGTAAGCAGCTCTTCTAAGAGAAGGACACTCCAAAAACAAACCAATGTTCTCTAGTCTTGGATTGGGCCATAGCCCCTGTACCATGATCTTCCACTGTCTTGGGGTAGAGTTCTCTTGCTTGAGGGTATACTCGGTCACATTATTCTACCTTATTTTTCTTCCTCTTGATTTTTTGACGTTTTATAGTTTATTAATGAAAGATGTAGATTTGTGTTGTTACTGTTCTTAAAATATCTTATTTGTTAATTACTCCTCTTGTAGTTTGTTTATTTACTTATTTTCATTCCTCCTTTCCTCACTGGGCTATTTTCCTTGTTGGAGCCATTAAGCTTATGGCATCATAATTTTCCAACTAGGGTTGTAGCTTAGCTAGTAATAATAATAATAATAATAATAATAATAATAATAATAATAATAATAAAACAGTTGATGCAGCCCCAAATGTCGGTTGATCGATCAGCTGTTGTTTTGTTTATGCGCTCCAACAGTAGTCGTAGATAAGTTTATTCGGAAGAGCTTTTTATCGAAAGGAAATTATTCTGCAAGACATGAGTTGACGTCATTTTGAAATGTTAGACCTAATATTTTAAACCAGGTACACAAGTCAATAACAAAATGTCAATAATATCAGTATCGCCGATCGAGAGCAAGCCCGCTAATTCTAAACTGGCAATTGCTGACGAATTCTAAATATTACCTAATCAATGAATAAAGCTTGGCTGGTGGGTGCCAGATACTATGACTTGTCAAGTATTGGGTGCCAGTTAAAAGGACTTTATATATATATATATATATATATATATATATATATATATATATATATATATATATATATATATATGTGTGTGTGTGTGTGTGTGTGTGTGTAACGCCAAAGCCTCTGTACCATGATCTTCCACTGTCTTGGGTTGGAGTTCTCTTGCTTGAGGGTACACTGGAGCACACTCTTCTATCTTATTTTTCTTTCTCTTGTTTTATTAAAGTTTTAATAGTTTATATAGGAGATATTTATTTTAATGTTGTTACTCTCCCTAAAATATTTCCTTTTCCTTTTTTCCTTCCCTCACTGGGCTATTTTCCCTGTTGGAGCCCCTGGGCTTATGGCATCCTGCTTTTCCAATTAGGGTTGTAACTTGCAAGTAATAATAATAATAATAATAATAATAATAATAATAATAATAATAATAATAATAATAATAATAAAAGGTAAGTTCTAATTCGCTGCGACAGAGGTGTAGGCTACCCATTTCTTTTGAAGTTTTTCGTCTTTTGGGAAGCGATAGAAAGAGATATCTTTATCTTATTTCCCTCTACTATAACAACCAAAAACAACACATACATTAGGCATTTTGAAATATTTTTTTTTTCGTGGGCATATGACAGCAAATTAAATGATCAAAACGATTAACAAGTATGGACTGACTCTGCTTCACCCAGGTGAGTGGCGAACTAAGCCGCCAGCATACGTCACCCCGCAGGCTCTAGCGGCTTAATCCCCGTCAGTGACCAGACCTAACATATATAGACCTTGATGAAAACCTAAACAAATAAAAGTCACTTTACGTCAAATTAAAAATATGTATATCAGATGTTTTCACGCACAACACGCAATTCAACAACCACAGAATGAGAACCCAGGAAATCCAGTGGTTAACAGCAAACTCATCATTATCATATCTTATCGCACCAATTGTGTATCCAATGGATGCCTCTGCCATTTGTTTCTCGTACATCTACATATTTAGATAGGAGAGCAGATTATGCTGGCAAAGCTATGAATTCAGGGAGTGGCTATGGGGTAAGAATTGCTCATAGAATTATTAATGAAATCTCTACTGGAACAAAGAAGAAGAAACCCATACTGGCACCCATAAAAAAAAAGAGAGATGGATCTGTTATAACAACAGAAGATGAAGAAAGGCAACGTTAGATGGAAGACTTTAGTGGGGTCATGAATAGGAAATACGAAGGAAATAATTTGATTGATATAGCTAAAGCTGTTGATACATTGATATGTCCATAAATGAATTCAGTGTGTTTGAAGTCGAAGCTGTCATTAAAAAACTTAAGAGATGGAAAGTTCCTGGATAAAATGGAATAACTGCTGATATGATATTGGTTGCAAATGAAGTGACTCCCAATATACTTACAAGATTATTTTGTAATGTGACTTGAAGAGGCAAAGACCTAATGAAAGGGGCTAGGAGTGTTGTTGAAAAAGAAAAAAAGATCTAAAACATCACACTTTCCTCATGAAAAGATATAGTACGTTCATTCTAAAGAGACTAAAGCGAAAGAGTGATGAACAAGCCGGATTTCGAAAAGGTAGAAGTTGTACTGACCGAATTTTCATTTTAAGACACGTTGTACAGCAATGCGTAGACTGCAGAAATTCACTTTTGATGGCATTTGTAGACTATGAAAAAACCTTTGATAGTGTACACCGGCCAATTTTATGGCAAGTCCTGGTCATTAAGGAGTTCCTCTTGAATATGTAAATTTGGTTAAGTCTGTTCATGAGCATAGTAAGTGCAAAGTTGATGTTAGTAGAGTCATATCAAATGAATTTCCAGTGATCAGTGGAGTACTCCAAAGGAATATGTTGTCACCTATGTTGCTTATCCTCCTTGTGGATTTTGTAATGCTTAGAACACTTGGAGAGGGTGGAGAAGGACTGGATTGGTGATAGAAAATGACCAGACATAGAGTATGCCGATGATGCTGTCCTCATTAGCAGAACACCATAGGATTTGCAATGCTTGCTCTTCAGAATTCCTGAAATATCACATGAGCTTAGGCTCAAGATAAATTGAAAAAAAAGATAGAGATGATGAGAAGGGAGTATTCAATGGAAGATGAAATATCATTGTATGGAAAAAGGATTAATGAAGAAGAATAATTTCAATAATTAGGAACTAGGAGCTGTAATTCAAGGTCTTTAGGATTTGATTTTAATGAAAAATAGAAAAAGTCAATCAGGCAATGACTAGGTTGAGTAAAATTTGGAAATAAATCACTTTAAACTACATTTAAAAATCAGGCTATATATCAGTTTAGTGAGATTAGTGTTACTGTATGGACATGAGTCTTGGTATGACAAGGAAACCATTTCCAACAGATTTTGTATATTTGAGAACAAATCTCTTGGAAGATCATTGGGAGTTAAATGGCAAGACAGAATTAGAAATGAAACTATAAGAAAGATTACTCGAGTACCATATGTGGATGAGATCATGGTGAAGGGTAGATGGAGATGGTTTGGCCATGGTCTTTGCATTCCCCAAGAGAGATTAGTTCACTAAACTTTTAACTAGACTCCACAAGGCACTAGAAGAGTTGGAAGACTCAAGCCTACATGACTGAGGACTCTGAAGCGTGAGGTGGGAAATGATGAATGGAAAAGTATTGATATATAAGGTTAAGATAGAGAGGACTGACTAAATCTAACAGAGGCTCTTTGCGTCAATAGGCATAGGAGGAGAGGATGATGAGGTCTACATCAGAACATCCAGTTGCTAGTAGGCATCAGCGGAGGATGTGGTCCATGGTCTGGGGCGATTCACCACAGGGGCAATAAACAGTGATGACATATCCCCACTCCTGAAGTTTCTCTCCTATTTTCCTGACCTTGGATCTTCCTCTGTTTAAGGTAGTCCACTCCTTTCTGTTTTTGGATTTTCCATAAGGTAGGTGTTTGCTAGGACCAGGCAGTGCTTCATTGGTTGAATCACAGTCACTCCCTTTCATTTCATCAATCTGCAGGCAGCCTGGTTTAGATGTTCAGGACACTCTCCAGCCATAAAGATTTTGCTTGATTTTAGTCACCCTCTTGTTGCCCAATATCCATAAAGTTGATGCCTTGGATCATTCATCTGTTTGACCCTTTCATTTTTTATAATAGCATCTCGTCGAATTTGAGGTGGTGCAATACTGGCCAGTCTATAGAGATGGTTGCCTTCAATATGACAGTGATTACTCGACAGGCTCTATTAAGCTCTGGATTCACTTTCTTTGCGGGGCATGATCTTTCCCATACTGGTGAACAATATTCTTTAGCAGAATAGCAGACTGCTAGAGCTGTTTGCTTAGGGTTTTTTGCATCGGCTCCCTAGCTGGTGTTGGCTTATTTGCTAATCAGGTTGAATCTTGTGGACAGTTTTTTTCTTTAGTTTGTTTGTGTGTTCTTTAAAGCTAAAAATTCTGTCAAGAGTAGCACCTAGATATACTGGATAGGGGTGGGCATCTAATTCTCATATCTCCCATATGATCTTTAGTTTCTAGTTAGCTTCGTGATTGTTAAGGTGGAATGCACACACCTGCGTTTTGCTTGGGTTTGCATTGAGGTACCATTTTTTATAGTATACTGAGAGAGATGATAAAGCTCTTGATAGTCTCATTCCTATTTCTTCAACTGATTGTGACTGTGTGGCAATGCAGAGGTCATTTGTGCATATGAATCTTCGTATATCCTGAAACTCTGGTTGTTCATTTATATAAATGTTAAACAAAATGGGAACCAGTACAGCACCTTGTGGGATTTTTCTATTGGGTCCTCCATCTGCTCTTCTTGCTGTCCATTTTCATGAAGAACCATAGATTAGCAAGGAGTGACTCTATAATTCATACTATGTTGGCATCTTCGACTATTCGGGCCACTTTTAGGAGCGCCCAGTGGTTGACCGTGTTGTATGCAAATATAAGGTCTACAAAAGCTGTCCCAGTGATTTGTTTCTTCTCAAACCCATCCTTGATATACTGAGTTAAGTTCAGAACCCGAATGCAGCATGATCGGTCTGGTCAGAAGCCTGCTTGGTCAGGTGATAATTTTCCTTCAACATTCGGAGATATTTGTGTCATTATGATGCGTTCATATAATCTATATCAGAAGCTGAGGAAGACCTTGATATGCCCATGAATAAATTCAGTGTGTTTGAAGTCGAATCTATCATTAAAAACTCAAGAGATGGAAAGCCCCTGGATATAATGGAATAACTGCTGAGGTTATTTTGGCCGAAGATGAAGTGATCCCCAGAATATTTACAAGATTATTTTGTAGAATGTGGTATGAAGAGGCAAAATCTGATGAATGGAAGCTAGGAGTGCTGGTGAAAATGACAAAAAAAGAGGAGATATGACTGATTACAATAATTACAGAGGCATCATACTTACACCAGTTGTCATGAAAATATATAGTATGCTTATTCTAAAGAGGCTATAGAGAAAGATTGATTAAAAGCTGAGAGATGAACAAGCAGGATTTGGAAGAGGTAGAAGTTGTACTGACTGAATTTCCATTTTAAGACATGTAGTACAGCAATGCGTAGAATATAGAAATTAACTTTTGATGGTATTTGTAGACTATGGAAAAGCCTTTGATACTGTGTACTGGCCAATATTGTAGAGAGCCCTGTGTTATTATAGAATTCATGTTAAATGTGTAAATTTGGTTAAGTCTGTTCATGAACATAGCAAGTGCAAAGTTAATATTAATGGAGTCCTATCAAATGAATTTCCAGTGAACAGTGGAGTACTCCAAGGGAATGTGTTGTCACCTATGATGTTTATTCTCCTCAAGAATTTTGCAATTTATAGAACAGTTAGGGATAGTGGAGAAGGATTGAACTGGATTGGTAACAGGAAATTACTGAACATATAGTATGCTGATGATGCTGTCCATATTAGCAAAACACCACATGACTCATAAAAGTGTGCTCTCCAGAATGCATGAAATATCACATGAGGTTGGGCTCAAGATAAATAGAAAAAAAAAAGACAGAGATGGTGATAACGGAATATGCAAAGGAAGATGAAATATCATTGGAAGGAGAAAGGGCTAATGAGGTGGAATAATTTAAATATTCAGGAACTATGATCTCTAATACAGACAATGGCTAGGTTAAGTAAAATTTGGAGATCACATCGCCTGAATTTACATATAAAAATCAGACTGGCCTATATATCAGTATAGTGAGATGGGTGTTAGTTTATGGACATGAATCGTGGTATGACAATGAAAAAATCCAACAGATTTTGTAGATTTAAGATTTAAATTCAGTTCTCGCTTTAATCGGCAGCCAGTGTAAATTCATTAGTATAAGGGTGACCCTTTCTCTAGGTGGGTCACCTTTATCAGTCTTGCTCCTCTGTTTATTATATTTTGTAATTTCTTAAGTTTTACTTTTGATAAGTTTTAATAGATGGAGTTGCAGCAGTCAATCCTGGTAAATACACAGTTTATCACAAGTTTCTATACAGAATTATCATCCAGGTAGTGTATATATATATATATATATATATATATATATATATATATATATATATACACCATATATATATATATATATATAAATATATGTATATATACATATATGTATATATATATACAGTATATATATATATATATATATATATATATATATATATATATATATATATATACACACATATATATATATTTATATATATATATATATATATATATATATATATATATATATATATATATATATATATATAAAAGCAACATTTCATAGATGATAACAAGGCCAATAGAATTGGCCTTGGATGATAACCAGCTCAGGATAGAGACGACTGACAAAATCTAATCGATGCCGTTTGCGTCAACAGGCGTGGAAGATGATGAGGATGATATATATATATATATATATATATATATATATATATATATATATATATATATATATATATATATATATAGGCCTATATATTAAAAACAACCAAGTCCTGGATACTTTGAAAGAAATAAACACCGTCACCCTAGTTGGAAAAGCAGGATGATGGAAGCCCAAGGTCTAAAGCATGGAAAATAGCCCAGCGAGGAAAGGAAATAAATAAACTATATGCGAGAAGTTTTGAGTAAAAAAATTTAAAACATCTTAAGGTCAATAACGGAGAAACCTTGGACGCTGTAGGTTATACAATTTTTGTTTGTTATATAAATTTTTAAGTAATTAGAATATCATGCAACGTATTTGTTAATTGTCAAGTCAATGCAATCATGACATTTCATAGCAGGAAGGTAAACTTAAAAGTATCATGCACAATGTATGTATGTAATGAGAAACATTACCTCAATGTGCGCTTAGACGAACGACTACTAATAATTTTGGTAGAAGTCAGATAATTCAGATTTCGTTTGTTGTGGTGTGAAGTTTAAATGTTAGGACGACTCAATGACGGTAAATATTGCATATTTTTCCTTCATTGGATATGTAACGTTGTATTTTTATATATATTATAGGTATAGATCCGATAGTGATTATATGTTAAGGATTGGTGTAGTTTCTGACAAGAGATAATTTGAAAACTGGTTTAGCTTGATAGGAGAGGCTCTCGTAATTGGGAATGTTAAAATACTCTGGTATACTTGCCCAAAACATACATTATCCTCTTCAGTTCTGTATAGATGTGGACATTGGATTATTAGAGTTGAATTGCAGTTTCATAATGCTTTAGTTTTAAAGAATATGTTACCGCACCCTTACTATGCATCTACCTAGCATAGGAGGAGGACCACAGCCGGTATATTTCTTTATGTTGGGGAAAGAAGACTGGTACGTTGTGTATCTATATATTTTGAACGATTCGATATGACAAAAATCCATAGGTTTTATGTAATGGTAGTCGACACTTGAACTCCAAAACTATAAAGTTACAACAAAACTGAATATCAGTGTCTATAAAAAAAATTCAAATATATGATATTCCCATAATAGTATTATTGTAGTGTACTACAGGGCAATGTAACCTAGGAAAAAAAACTACTTATTCTTATAGAAAAAATTACGCTCTCTTTGAAAATGACACTCGTTCCCGTCGCAAATGAATAGTTTCAGAAATATATATATATATATATATATATATATATATATATATATATATATATATATATATATATATATATATATATCTATCCTACGATAATGGAGAACTTGGGGTTTTGGATGGGGAAAACATACTGGGAAACGATATATAATTGTAAAACAAGCCTTTTCTTCTCTATACATTACCTTCTTGAATGTATAATAAACGGAGGAAAATACAAAACAGTATAGTTGGATAAACTTTGGAGGCGCTGTTGCATTCGGTTAAATCACGTTATTCACTTTAGGAAAACATATATTTTCTGTTCGAAATCACACCCTGTAATACAATACAACTTTACCCCGATAATTTATAGCCAGATACATGAAACCTACATTTATGGTGTAGGTAGTTAGTTGGAACAGGTGTCAAGTTGATGTTCTTTTTGGGGAGAGACTATTTATGTCTAAATTATGAGATTAAGTTATTTTTTATGAAATGTGATTTATTATTACCTTGCTAGGTTTGAAGCCAATTAGTAGACAAAGACAGGGTTGAGACTTATTTTCAAGGCAAGATAAGTATATAGCGGTTTGTACTGGGGTTGGTTGTTCCAGAGGTAAATTTTTACTATGACTTACCAGGGCCATTAATTACAATATGTAAAAGACATGCATACAAATGAAACAAATAAAAAAAATTGGCTGAGGAAAATATTAGTATATATTGGACTACTTACTTATGGGTATGCGAGGGTGCAAAGAGGCTCAGATGACAATATTTGCTGTGGAGTCAATATGTCGAATGACTTGTCCATTTTTTAACAAATATTAAAAATAAGATATTGAATAACTCGTTAATTATGCATTTCCGCCGAAAAGTGCATAGAAGAAAAAGTGACTGAAATGTGTAGCTGATGTTGTTTGTAATGGCAAATATCGCCTATGGCCTGGTAAGTGCTTGTAAAAATTTACCGTTCCAGAAGGGTGTAGGAGACAACACCCCCCTCCATGTGTAGCTAAGTAGATAAGGAAATGACTCCTAGGTTACATTAAGTGGGAAACCTTAGGTTAGGTGGTGTTCTTGTGCTTAACTTTAAATTTGATAAATAGAGATTTACCCCAACTATTTGTATCAATAGTTCAAAGTACTTATAGATACACCAGGATCACTTTATTTTCTTAATCATGAATATTGTGTTATAGTAGATATTTACCCACAATTTATTATTGTTTCAACCAACTACAAGGGTTCCATAAGTTTATGGACCCCCTTAAACCAAAATAATTATTGGGACCACAGTGGGAAACTGGAATTTTTGGTTGGCGAAATGCCAAAAACGAGTGATTTCTATCGATGATAATGGTCAGAAATACATAAAAACACATGAAATCCAGTTCAAAAGATATATCATAATTTCAAAATTTATGACTAAAAAACTACCATTTACAAGGGAAACAAACATAAGAACCCCACCTAACAAAATGTTTCCCACACAACCTAACCCCTAACCTAGGAGCTGTATCCTTACCTACCAGGGGCTGGACCCTGGCAACCCCACCTTATCTTGCAGTATCCTTACCTACTCCCCTTACACTGTCGTATCATTACTAGTATCTTACAATGCTGTGTACTTATCTAACCTCCCTTAGATTGCCGTATCCTTACCTACACTCCCTAGACTGCCGTATCTTTATCTACCCCCTTTAGTCTGTCGCATCCCTACCTACCACCCTTAGACTGCCTTATCTTTACCTATCCCACTTTGTCTGCCGTATCCTTACCTACCCCCCTTAGACAGCCGTATCCTAACCTACCCCCCTGAGACTGCTGTATATTTGCCTACCCCCCTTAGACTGCCATATCCTTACCTACCCCCCCCCCCCTTAGACTGCCATATCATTACCTACCCCCCTTGGACTGCCGTATCCCTACTTACCACCCTTGGACTGCCTTATCCAAACCTACCACCCTTAGACTGCCTTATCCAAACCTACCCCCCTTAGACTGCTGTATCTTTGCCTACCCCCCTTAGACTGCCGTATCCTTACCTACCCCCTTAGACTGCCGTATCTTTGTCTACCCCCTTTAGACTGCCATATCCCCACCTACCACCCTTGGACTGCTGTTTCTTTACCTATATTCTTAGATTGCCATATCCTTACCTACCCCCCTCAGAATTAGACTGCCGTATCCTTACCTACCCCTCTTAAACTGCTGTATCTATACCTACCCCCCCTTAGACTGCCATATCCTTACCTACCCCCCTTAGACTGCCATATCCTTACCTACCCCCCTTAGACTGCCATATCCTTACCTACCCCCCTTAGACTGCCGTATCCTTACCTAGATAATTCATTAGATACGGATGACGAAAATCTTTCGAGGGCAGCTAGTCCAAACTTTCACTTGGAACAAGAGAGAAGACAGTCGGAGCATACCTTTTGGTAGGTCCTCTCTTGTATGAGGGCTAGCAGTAGGCTATCTACTCCTGGTACCACCACCCAGGAAGGGAAGTAGATGGTTCTCAATGAGATCTTTGAGACCCAAAAGCCCCTAAGATCAGTGTAGCCCTGCTCTGGTTTAAAGGCCTGACAGCCGCCAAGAGGAAAGCTATCGCTCAGATAGCCGGAACTTCTCGTTTCTTGAGGGCAGGTTCCTCTTCACAGTCTTTGTCACTTCCTTTTGTGTTACAAAAGAAGTACTGTGAGATCGAGGGGAACCACATTCCACCATGTCTGTCGACCCGTCATTGGAGTCTTTGACGAAGGGTCTTCAGGCTTGAACCCTCTCCGCTTTGAGAGCCTCCCTCTCGACAGTTGAGCTCCTCAATATACAGTAATACCTTGAGATACAAATTTAATTCGTTCCATGACTGCCGACGTATCTAAGAAAAATTGTATCAAAATAATTTTTTCAATATTAAACTTACCCAATAATCATGTAGCTGTCAACTCCGTTGCCCGACAGAATTCTAAGGGAGGGATACGCCAGCTATCACTATACTAGAAGGGGGTGTACTCACAAGCGCCACCTGTGGCCAGGTACTACAGTACTTGTTGTTGACGCCACCTCACTTTTTCCTCTGTCGTGCTTCCGGCAAGACGTTCTTGGATACGCTTATGATTTTGGAATATTGTTCACGGTTTGGTGAAGTATTTCTCTAAAATTTGCATAGCTATTCGCTATACTGGAAACTTCTATATTAGCTTAGTTAGCTTTTGGAATTACATAATTTGATTAATTATGGTGACGAAGAGAGTATGAACTCTCTTTCACCTTTAAATGGCCGACCCTTCCCTTAGACGGAAGTGTTGGTGTCTAAGAGAGTATAGACTCTCTTTCTTAATTTTGCTTAACAAAAGTTATAGATTTATTTTTTATCTCTCCGCCTCTTATAGGCCTCTTCGATTAACTTCCTTTTATTATAAACTTATTAAAATTAATTTTTATATTTGTTTATATTCGACCTTCCTAATAGTAGGCGGTCTTTTCTTGGTACCGAAGTTAACTAACATTGAGCCCGTCATTTCGGTTTTACCTGTTAACATATTATGCTATTTTAATGTCTTTGAAAGAATTTCTTTGATAGTCTCGTACTGTTTTCAAAGTTGAACTAACGTTTTGTTTTGTCTCTGCAGTTGTTGACGTTCAGAACGTTCAACTTGCGCTCTATCGTTACGATAGAGAAAGATTTTCACGGTTTCACGTTGCAGTAAGAGTAACTGTGTCTAGCGTTTTGTTCATTCTTTCTTAACTTAATGGTTTTAATCCTAATAAAGGAACTTTTCTTTTGGGAAATATTTCAGTTTTTTCCTTTAACAATAATATGTTTTAACGATATATATGATTGGGCTCTTCTCTCAGGTTCTAAGTCAAGAGAGAGAGATAGAGACGGAGGGAGAAAGAGGAGGATAAACGTTTCATTCAAGCGAGTAACGTTGTTATCGTTTTTGCTCTTCTCCCTAGTCTCTTTAAGGGAAGAAGGTAAACGTTTCTAGAATGATCTAGTGTTTAGTCTCTTTCCAGCCACTGAATTATTTATCTTTCATTAGATTTTTCTGTTACATTGTAATTCTGTTTTCGCAATTACTAACTTTTGAGAAAGGATAGACTTGCGTGTTTCAGGTACAAACCACTTAAAGTTTCGAGTTCAGTGAAATAAGTGCAAACAGAAAATCAATATGATAAGTGATTAGCGCAAAGTGTGTCAGTGTTGTGCGTGAGGGTACTTCTGTGCGCGCCAGTCGTCCTCCCAGTCCGGGACCTCTTGCAAGCTCCCAAGACAGGGGAGAAGCAATGTCGAAGGGCATAAGGGTTCAGCAGGCCTTGATCGGCGCACAGAAGTATCCTCGGTGGTTGCGGGCGTGTCTTACCGAGACCGTCACTCCCACCCGCAGACGATTGAGCCCTTATTTTGCTCGTCTGCAGAAGAAATTTAGGGGAGAAAACGCTGGTCTCAGGTCTCAAGACCTCTTAAACGTAAAGTCCAGACCTATGCCAGACGTACGAAATTAGAGTTCAACAACCCGGATGCAGTCATTGGGTTAGCTCTGACTCTCCTCAGTCATCAGTTGAATGCACTCCGCCTAAGAGGAGTAAGGTTCTGCCGCAACAGATCTGCTGTTAAGGCTTTACCTCAGCAGACCTTAGTGTCTGCCGACCCCAAGTTGACTCTACTGCAGTCCATGCAGTCACAACTTTCGGTCTTGATGCGTGAGTGTCGGGCTGAGAAGGTTGCGCCTCCGCCTGCGCTCGCTCCGCCTGCGCTCGCTCCGCCTGCGCTCGCTCCGCCTGCGCTCGCTCCGCCTGCGCTCCCTCCGCCTGCGCTCGCTCCGCCTGACCGCAGTACCGCCTGCCAGGCGTACGATGTTGAGCCACGTTATGAGTTTACTGATCCCAGTGGTGTGCAGCTCCCTCCGCCTTTCTTAAGGCAACCTCAGCAATGGGAACAGGAGGCTTATACCTCTCTTCCTCCGCTTCCACTTGCTGTTCCACCAGTGAGGCAACACTCGATTGAGGTACAACAACCTCTCCCATCCATGAGTCAGTCTCCTCAGCTCTCGCTGCAGCGAGCTCAACCCTCCTCAAGGCAAGCACTTAGCCTTGCGCCTCAGGAGCCTCAACTTGCGAGACTTTTACTGCGTTCTGCGCAGCCACTACCTTTTCGCTCTCAGCTCACACCGCAGGAACCTCAACTCGTTCCTCAGGAACTTGCTACTGCGCATCCGCCAACCACTCAGCAAGCGCAACCCTTGAGTTCAGCCACTCATGCCAGGAGTCAGCCTCCTCCACCCATGCGCCTACCTTCTGCTACTTCCTTTGATCAGCCTTTGCAGACTGAGCCTCAGGTGTTCCCTCAACAGAGTCTTGAAGAGGATACCACAACTATTGTTGTTCCAGCTCGTTCTGACTCTGCTGTTCAGCATACCTTACCTCCATTTTCAAACATTATGATAATGGAGGTTATTTGTATTACTTATAAAATATATTTGTATTCCTTGCAATATATTTTTAACAATATCGCAAAATATGGCAAAAATATGAATCATGAGTTATGAATGTAAGGTAAATATTATGTTGATATTAAAACCCCATGCAAGCATGCATAAAGCACTCTAGCACTGGTCATGGAATTTCTGAGAAATGTTAAACGCCATGCACACGCTCTGCTTACCTTACAGCATGCTCTACATACAGCATGCTCTGCTTACAGCATGCTCTGCATACAACATGCTCTGCATACAGCATGCTCTGCATTCAGCATGCTCTGCATACAACATGCTCTACATACAGCATGCTCTGCATACAGCATGCTCTGCATACAACATGCTCTGCATACAGCATGCTCTGCATTCAGCATGCTCTGCATACAACATGCTATGCATACAGCATGCTCTGTATTCAGCATGCTCTGCATACAACATGCTCTTCATACAGCATGCTCTGCATACAGCATACTCTGCATACAACATGCTCTGCATACCTTACCGCATGCTTCTCAGTCACACATCTTTGGTTGTTGCCAACTCACTAGACTGTCAAGCAGTTTCATAACGTTGCCTTCTAGTCTTCTGCTTTTGCACCAGTGAAACCCTCACTGAGAGAACTTAGCTTTTCTAGGATATGGTCCCTGTAGATGAGAAAGTTCTTTTCTCCCTCCTTCTGATATTCCTTTGAGGACTCTGTCATTTGGAGGGAGCCTTTAGCTGCGTAGCCTCCTATGGACTTTTATTTAAGCATAACATGCTTCCAGGGAAGGTAATGGTTCCACTTCAGTCGCTAATCCCGTCTGTTACCACACCTGCTCCCATAGACCTTGAGCTGTGTTGCAAGACATGCAGTCCAAGCTTAGTCCTTGTTAGAGGATTTTTTTGTTTACGGAGTCAATGTGTCACGGGGAAGACGTTCAACAACCAGCAGAAGTGACTTGTTGTGACGCAGTGCGGCAACCTCAGCAACCCGATAAGGAGTTGTCTGTACGACCCAGACAGTCTAGACAGATTCGGGTTGTCACTGTACTTCCTCGCTTGCCATGGTTGACAGTTCACAGACTGTGCAGCAGTACCATGATCTTGTGTCCGGCTCCGTCAGACGACTGGCTTTTAAGAGCTCCCACAAGTCGTCGCTGTCTGGAGATTTTCAAATGGACTATGGATCTGACCAAGGAACTGGGCCTCCTGGTCAATTTTGAGGAGTCTCAGCTCGTCCCATCCCAGACCATTGTCTCCTTGGGTATGGATCTTCAGAGTCGAGCTTTTAGGGCTTTTCCGTCGGCCCCAAGGATCTTCCAAGCCCTAGAATGCATCCAGAGCATGCTGAGAAGGAACCGATGCTCAGTCAGGTAGTGGATGAGTCTAACAGGGACACTTTCATCGCTGGCCCTGTTCATCGTGTTAGGGAGACTCCACCTCCCCCCCCTTCAGTATCATCTAGCTGCTCACTGGAAAAAGGACATGACGCTAGAGACGGTCTCAGTTCCTGTTTCCGAAGAGAGGAGGTCTTCTCTCGCGTGGTGTAAGAACAGCTTTCTTCTCAAGGAAGTCTACCTTTGGCTGTTCAGAAACACGACCGCCGTCTCCTCTCGGACGCATCAGACACGGGCTGGGGTGCGACTTTGGACGGACAAGAATGCTCGGGAACATGGAATCAGGAGCAAAGGACACTTCACATCAATTGCAAGCTTTACAAAGTGGTGGAGGTGGACTCTGACAACACCACAGCCCTGGCTTACATCTTCAAGCAGGGAGGGACTCTTTCGTGGAAGTTGTTCTAGATCGCAAGGGACCTACTCATCTGGTCTAAAGATCGAAAGCTAACTGGTAACGAGGTTCATTCAAGGCGGTATGAATGTCATGGCAGATCACCTCAGCCGGAAGGGTCAGGTCATCCCCACAGAGTGGACCCTTCTCAAGAATGTTTGCAGCAGACTTTGGGCCCTGTGGGGTCAGCCAACCATAGATCTGTTCGCTACCTCGATAACCTAGAGACTCCTGTTGTATTGTTCTCCGATTCCAGACCCAGCAGCAGTTCACGTGGATGCTTTTCTGCTGGATTGGTTCCATCTCGACCTGTATGCATTCCCGCCGTTCAAGATTGTCAACAGGGTACTTCAGAAGTTCTCCTCTCACAAAGGGACACGGCTGACGTTGGTTGGCTCCGCTCTGGCCCGCGAGAGAATGGTTCTTAGAAGAACTGCAATGGCTGGTCGACATTCCCAGGACTCTTCCTCTAGGAGTGAACCTTCTAAGTCTACCTCACGTAAAGAAGGTACACCCAATCCTCCACGCTCTTCGTCTGACTGCCTTCAGACTTTCGAAAGACTCTCAAGAGCTAGGGGCTTTTCGAAGGAGGCAGCCAGAGCGATTGCCAAAGCAAGGAGAACATCCACTCTCAGAATCTATCAGTCTCAAGGGGAAGTCTTCCGTAGCTGGTACAAGACCAATGCAGTTTCCTCAACCAGTACCACTGTAACCCAGATTGCTGACTTCCTGTTATATCTAAGGAAAGTAAGATCCCTTTCAGCTCCTACGATCAAGGGTTACAGAAGTATGTTGGCAGCGGTTTTCCGCCACAGAGGCTTGGATCTTTCCACCAACAAAGATCTACAGGACCTCCCTAGGTCTTTTGAGACCTCAAAGGAACGTCGGTTGTCCACTCCAGGCTGGAATCTAGACGTGGTCCTAAGGTTCCTTATGTCATCAAGATTTGAACCTCTCCAATCAGCCTCTTTTTAGGACCTCACATTAAAAACTCTTTTCCTCGTGTGCTTGACAACAGCTAAAAGAGTAAGTGAGATCCACGCCTTCAGCAGGATCATTGTTTTCACATCTGAAACGGCTACATGTTCCTTGCAGCTCGGTTTTTGCTAAACGAGCTTCCTTCACGTCCTTGGCCTAAGTCGTTCGAGATCCCAAGCCTGTCCAACTTGGTGGGGAATGAACTGAAGAGAGTACTTTGCCCAGTTAGAGCTCTTAGGTACTATCTAAAAAGGTCTTAACCTTTACAAGGACAATCAGAAGCCTTATAGTGTGCTATCAAGAAACCTTCTTTTCCAAGTTCTAAGAACTCAGTTTCTTACTATTCAGGCTTCTGATTAGGAAACACATTCTCATCTGAAGGAAGAAGACCTTGCTTTGCTGAAGGTAAGGACACATGAAGTGGGAGCTGTGGCTACTTCAGTGGCCTTCAAACAGAGCCATTCTCTGCAGAGTGTTATGGATGCAACCTATTGGAGAAGCAAGTCAGTGTTCGCATCATTCTATCTCAAAGATGTCCAGTCTCTTTACGAGTACTGCTACACCCTGGGACCATTCGTAGCAACGAATGCAGTAGTAGGCGAGGGCTCAGCCACTACATTCCCATAATCCCATAACCTTTTAACCTTTCTCTTGAATACTTTTTATGGGTTGTACGGTCGGCTAAGAAGCCTTCCACATCCTTGTTGATTTGGCGGGTGGTCAATTCTTTCTTGAGAAGCGCCGAGGTTAAAGGTTGTGATGAGGTCCTTTAGTATGGGTTGCAGCCCTGTATACTTTAGCACCTTTGAGTTGATTCAGCCTTCCAAGAGGAACGCTGCGCTCAGTAAGGAAGACGATCTTATTAAAGGCAGAGTAACGGTTCAAGTCGACTTCCTTACCAGGTACTTATTATTTCATTGTTATTGTGGATAACTGATTATATGAAATACGGGATACTTAGCTATCCTTTAGTCTTGTACACTGGTTTTTCACCCACCCCCCTGGGTGTGAATCAGCTACATGATTATCGGGTAAGTTTAATATTGAAAAATGTTATTTTCATTAGTAAAATAAATTTTTGAATATACTTACCCGATAATCATGATTTAATTGACCCACCCTTCCTCCCCATAGAGAACCAGTGGACCGAGGAAAAAGTGAGGTGGCGTCAACAACAAGTACTGTAGTACCTGGCCACAGGTGGCGCTTGTGAGTACACCCCCTTCTAGTATAGTGATAGCTGGCGTATCCCTCCCTTAGAATTCTGTCGGGCAACGGAGTTGACAGCTACATGATTATCGGGTAAGTATATTCAAAAATTTATTTTACTAATGAAAATAACATATTCCCATTAGAATTAAAAGAAACAGAATTAATCCATTCCAAGGGTAAGAAATTTACCCAAATCAGGCTCAAATTAGGCTATGCTCAAATTACACTCAACAATAACTAAAGGAAGATAAATACAACAGTAATGACACGGAAATTGATATATAATAAATGTTAACGATAAAAAAAAATAGAGTTGTACTCCCCGCCTACATGGGCTAATCATTTCCACTATCACTTGGACTGTGTGGTTGTTTTATAAGAAAGCAATCAAGAGAGGTCTGCTTTTGTCTCCTTTTTTTTTTTTTTTTTTAAGATGTTTCTGAAGTGGTTTAGGCATGTATCATTATAATAAGCACTCCCTCTCCCTGTATGCAATATCTCAGGGTGTCTTTTCAACAAAATGAGATACTTTTTGCCACATGCCGAGGATCTCATGAATTTCTCTTGAAGTTAGCACCTCCTCTTCCTTGACCTCCTCCTCACTGCTGAGTTCTTGCATCACCTCCATGTGGGCAATCTCTTGTAACTCCTTCAGCTCCTCCGTTGTGAGTTCTTTAGCATGTTCTTCAACCAACTACGCAACGTCCGCCTCATCTACCTCCAGCCCCATGGAATGACCAATAGAAACAATTTCCTCTTCAATGGGTAATTTTGGTGTTTGATTGTGCTTGGCAACAACACTTGGCCATAGCTTTTTCCAGGCTAAGTTCAAGGTTCTCCTGGTAACACCTTGCCAGGAGAGATGGTCAATTTAAGGCAGATTACAATGTTGTAATGATCTTTCCAAAATTCTCTTAAAGTGAGGTTGGTGTTTTCAGTAACCTTGAAACACCGTTTGAATAGGTGCTTTGTGTAGAGTTTCTTGAAATTCGATATCACTTGTTGGTCCTTAAACCGAAGGATAGATGTCGTGTTGGCTCTCAGATACAACACTTTAATGAAGTTATATTCATCCAAGATGTCATCCTCAAGACCTGGAGGATGACCAGGAGATTGTCCAACAGAAGGAGACATTTAAGCGGTAGACCATTTTCTGTTAGTATTTCTTAACAGCAGGCCCAAAGGCTAGGTTCATCCACTTGATGAAGAACTGCCGTGTTACTCAGGCCTTAATATTAGCACGCCACATGACCTGTAGCTTTTCTTTCAACACCTTATGGGATTTAAAGGACCTGGGGTTCTCGGGGTGGTACACCAACAACGGCTTCCCCTTACAATCACCGGTAGCGTTAGCGCAAAGGGCGAGAGTAAGCCTATCCTTCATAGGCTTATGTCTGGGAAGCTTCTTTTCCTCAGCGGTGATATAGGTCCTCCTTGGCATTTTCTTTTTCCAAAATAGCCCTGTTTCTTCACAATTTAATACCTGATGAGGTATGTAGGCTTCCTGGGCAACAAGAGAATTAAAGCGTTGAATAAATTCTACAGCAGCCTTCACATCTGCACTTGCTGCTTCGCCATGCCTAACGACTAAGTGGATGCCAGTTTGTTTTTTGAAATCTTCAGACCAGCCACGGCTGGCTTTAAACTCATCTTCAGTGCCTTGCAGTGACTCTCCTCCCTCCTCAGCTGCATCCCATTTATGGTCATTGAAGATGGCAACAGCCTTTTTAGAAATTATAGTTTCTCTAACCGAGTTACTAGCCAGTTCCCTTTCCTTTATCCATATCAGTAGGCGCTCCATCTCATTATGCAAACCAAAACGCAACTTTGACATAATAGTTACGCCTTTAGAAGGCTACACCTTCTTTATTGCGTCCTTTTGTTTGAGAATGGCAGATATGATGGATGCATTGCGGCCGTATTCAGTGGCCCAATCACAGATTCTAACATCTCGTTCATGCTTTCCTATTATCTAATGCTTTATTTCCATTGAGATAATTTTCTTGGTGTTTTCTTATCCCCATTCTTATCCTTAGACTTAGGACCCATGGTTCACACAATAAATGTTAATAAATGTTAATAATATAAAGGAAAACACATGAGAATCGTAAACACACAACAACACAACTTTTTCTATACGACAACAACGAACACACTGGGAAAGAGAAGTTCGGGTGCCGAGTGAGCGTTCTGACTGATCAACTCTGGTAGCCGAACGAATATCTGCCACCTACCGATGGTGTTGTGCGATTTTTGAAATCGTATCTCAAAAACATTGTCGTATCTTAGGGCATAAATATAGATACAATGTATCGTCGTATTTAAAAAAAAAATAGTATCTTATTGCATTCGTATCTCAAGATATTACTGTGGAGAGAGGCTCAAATTATACCATACAGGCTGTTTTGTGGCTCGACCTATGGTTGTGGTCATTGGGCTACATTGTGCACTCCCACGATCTTTCGAAGGAGTCCACGAGGCCCTTGGAATCTCTCCTATTGTCGGGTACCCGAACTCTTGAGTTTTTATTGCACCACGTCGTCAACTTGTAGGCGAATGCCATACTCGAGAGGAGGGATACCATCATAGGGAAATTCCACAACCAGTTGCCGAAGTTGGAAGTCTCACACTTGAGGAATTCCATTCTTGAAGGTGGAGGTCCTCTGGACCTTTTTAGGTGTCGAAGCATCCCTTTCAGTTCAAAGGCCAGAAAGGGAGCAAGTCCTTCAGCGGGAAGAAGGAAACTAAAGGGAGCGGCAGAGGTGGTCACTCCTGCTAAGAACGGCAATCCTTATCACCAACCACTTGTGGGAGGATGCCTGCACTGCCTCTGGTAGAGGTGGCAGTATCACGGGGCAGATCCCTGGACGATCAAGTTGATCGCCATAGGGTATCGTGTCCCGTTCACTCAATCTCTTTCTCCCTCCTCTGACTCGGGATCCAGTCCCGTTAAGCTTCTATACGAAGGGATCCGCAAAGGAGCTGGCCCTCAGGGCTGAAGTTAAGACCATGTTGCAGATGGGCGCTCTCCAAGAGGTCGTGGACGGGTCTCCAGGCTTTTACAGTTGAATTTTTCTGGTGAAAAAGGCAATTGGAGGTTGGAAACCAGTCATTGATTTCTCTCCCTTGAACAAGTTTGTTTAACAGACTCCGTTCAGGATGGAGACGGCAGACACGGTCTTCCAGGCAATTTGACCAAGGGACTTCATGTGCACACTGGATCTGAAGGACACATACTTCCAGATTCCAATCTCTCCGCCTTTAAGGAAGTATCTCAGATTCATACACGAGGACATTACATACCAGTTTAAGGTTCTCGGCTTCGGTCTCGTGACAGCACCTCAGGTCTTTACTATGGTGTTTGCCCTAGTATCATCTTTGGCTCACAAGAACGGCATTCATCTCCTCAGATATCTCGATGACTGGGTGGTTCTGGCAGACTCTGAGACAACCCTTCTTCGTCACCGAGACATGCTTCTCGAGTTTTGTCAGGATCTGGGGGTCTTGATAAATCTTGAAATGTCATCACTGCTTCCTTCGCAGAGACTGGTATGCTTCGGTATGATAATAGACGCTGTCCAACAGAAAATCTTCCCATCAGACGAAAGAGTTCACAGGTTGAGAGAAGTGGCATTACCCTTCCTCAGACGGGAAGATCTACCGGCCCATCAATGATTGAATCTGTTAGGTCATCTAACCTCTCTCCTCTTCTCTTGTAGTTTTCCTTATTTCCTTTCCTCACTGAGCTTTTTTCCTTGGAGCCCTTGGGCTTATAGCATCCTGCTTTTTCAACTAGGATTTTAGCTTAGCAAGTAATAATAATAATACTTCCAAATTTGTCATATTTGGTGGCAGAACAGATGACAAATTTGGAAATGTTTTGTGTTTTTAAACATGAAACTTACCCGCTGGTTATATAAAAATGGCTATAGTCAATTGGACGCTCCGCAGAAATTCAAAATCTCGTGGCAATCGCAGATATGCCTGGTGTACACTAGCGGCCTTGCGGTAGACAGGCCGAACTATTCTAATCACTTCAGACCTTCCCTGCGTTCTTGCAAGCAAGATGTATTGGAACTCACTCGTGATTAACCTGGATTTTGGAAGTATTTTGGTGATGTATACCTAATTTTCGGGTTCTGGCATTCGCTTATTTGTTTGTTTTAAACATCTGACTTAGCCGGTGGATATATATATAGCTTACGTCCCTGACGTCACGGCAGAAAATTCAAAACTTGCGGCAATCGTAGATTGGATAGATAGGTGTATTACTGGCGCCACCACTTGTCAGTTATCTGGAACCATTCCAGGAATCCTCAGATCTTCCCTGCCGCCATTGCTGGCGACATCATTGGAACATTCGCTCGTCTTAACCTTCGATTTTTGCAGTATCTTTGGTGAAGTACTTGTTTTTTGGTTAATTGGCTTTCGCTTGATTGGATTTACTTACGGATTTTCTTGAACTCTTTTGATTTGATGTGTTTTTGACCTTTGCTTGATTGATCTCTCTCTGGAATTTTCCAAAATGGCTGACCCTTCCCCAGTTTATAGAAAGTGTGAAAGGCTGTAAAACCTGCCTTCCTAAAGCCTCTATCCATCCTCACTCTATTTGCACTAAATGTAGAGGTAAAGTTTGTTCTTTAATGGATCAATGTGATGAATGTTTGTTGTTATCTGGAAGTGAGTGGCTCGATTTCGATTGATACACTCGTAAGTTAGAATGAGATAGGGTTAGAAGAAGCTCTTCTCGATCTAGAGAATTTTCCTCTCCCCGTGTCTCTGAACCTAGTGGTAGTTCATGAACCTCCTACTGTTACCGCTGAACCCTCACTTAAAGATATGATGAGTGCTATACAAGCCCTTGGAGTGAGGGTTGAGTTGCTTGCTACGGACAGGAACCAACTTATGTCCGACGTAAATATTCTTAAGAGTGCCAGTGTTAGTGCCAAAAGTGGTTTGTTCCGTAACCGAAATACAAACCACGCTACTGTATTTACATTGGGTTTACCTTCTAGCGTAGCTGAAATGGCGAGCCATTAGAATTTAACGAGGGTGTATTACCCCCGCGCTAGTTAGCAGGGGGGTAGGGGAGTGGTAGCTAGCTACCCCTCCCCCCCCTCACACACCGGTGAACTGCTTCACTTTCACTTTTGGCTCGGACATGGACAGACGTCTCTCTTTGTCCTCGCTTGGCAGCCATTGTTTGTTTTGTCTTTACTTAATCACTTACTTTTCTTTTACTCAATATATATGTAAACATTTTCTCATGTTTATGTATATATTTGAGTATAGAAATCAGTAAGTTTCCTTTTCAGAGTTTGTGCTTGTGTGTGTAGTGTACGATATCTCCGTGGAGCCCTCGGCAGTTAGGCCACCATGGTGTAATTTCATGGGTCGCGATCGAGTTTGACTTCGGTCTTTCTCTCTCTCTCTTGAGGTCGTTCACCCTTTTACTACGTTACTTTTATACGCCTTTGTAGCTTCCTTCCCGTGTGGGGGTGTTGCTACGCCGTACGTTTTGTCTCAATTAGTTTATGAATCTAATTGTATTTGTTGATTTTTCTGCTTTGTAGAACGATTCCTTTCGGGGTTTTCGTTCTTTCTTTAATGTTCATTCATTTTTAAATTACATAGTTACATAATTATAATTGTTATAATTCTGTGTTGGTTACAGCTCTCCTTCCGTGAGTGTAAGTGGTTGTGGGGGCACGTGCCTGTTGTGTAATTCTTGTGTTCCTTTCCCTCGGGATTCCTCTTCGGAGCCTTCCCGGGGGAATGAATGTTAACTAATGATTTTTGTTTAATTTTTTACAGTTACCGATCTAGTTCGTTTCTGTAATGTGACAACGGAGTGAGCTGTCTTGTTGAGGCCTGGGGATTCGGCTGTTGCTGCCTCCCCTATAGATCTTCGTCAGGGTCGTGTCTCCTTCTCCTGGAAGTACAGTACTCCCGTGACGATTGACAGCTCTCCAGTTCATTTTAGAACACTCAGGAGGCTCGCCTCCTTGGGTGGGTAACTTTCCTTCCGAGGGAAGTTTTTCCTGTCCAGGCTTGAGTTTTTCCCCTTTTGGGGGGTTCTTCTCTTGCCTTTTTTTCGTGCCACTATGCTCTTGGTGCTGAGCGGTCGCACCTGCAGTTACGCTCATGGGGCTGGGCAACTGCAGGAGCCCCTCTTCGGAGGAAAGCTCCTTTTAGGTCACTGGCTGACCCGTCTCTTCTACGAAGTGTTTCTCTTTCGTTCGCGAGAGAGTACACTCATAGAGACTCCTCTTCAGAGGACTCTTCTGCTGTTGTTGCTGTTGGCCGCCTTCGCCGTAAGGCTCACCGTCCGCTACGTCGTAAGGGCCTCCCATCTCCCTATAAGGGTGCTAAGAGGCGCCTTTTTGAATCTCCGTATGCAGCCTACAACTCCTTCTTCTTGATCTTCCGCCCCTGGTGCAGATAGACAGCATTCTGACCTCGTCTTCCGACGGGCAACGGTCTTCCGGACATCAGTCTCCCGGCGGACAGACAACGGTCCTCCGACGGACATCAGTCTCCTGACGGACAACGATCCCTTCAGGGCAAAGGGTTGCCTCCCACGGGGGTTCTTCCCTTGCGTGTCAGGGTTCCCCAGCGCGCCCTTCTGCTGTGTTCTCTCCTGCTCAGTGTTAGCGCACAGGCGCTCTCCTGCTCATCAGCGCTTTCCTGATCGCTAGCGCTCTCCTGTTCGCCAGCGCTCTCCTGTTCGTCAGCGCTCTCCTGATGATCATCTGTGCTGTTCCTGTTGGTTCCTGTTACGCGCCCTCGTTCGCCCTCGCGATCTAGAACTTCGGTTCAGGTCTTGGACAAGGACTCTTCTTCTACGCACAGGCTTCCACGCGTTGCCTTCTGCTCGCCAGTGATCACCAGCTTGCCAGCGACCACAGACGCGTCAACGTTCGCCTGCTCGTCAGCGATCTCCTATGCGTCAACGATCGCCATCGATCTGCCACGCGTGACAGTTCCCCTGGACAACATCAGTAGCGATCTAGCGCTCGCCTGCTGTGGACTACGATCTCCTGTAGCTGAGTCTTGCCGTAGATCTTCCTCCTGCTCGCCAGCGCTCGCCTTTACTTCCGTCCTTCTGTGCGCCAGCTTTCTTCAATCGCCAGTGCACATCTGCGCGTCCTTTTCTGCCACGCACCAATGGGCGCCAACGGTTTTTCTGACCGTCTAGGATTGCCTGGTTAACAGCTTGCTTCAGCGCTCACCTTCCTGATGCACCTGCGCGCCTTCTATTAGTGCGATGCGCGCTAACCATCACTAGTCTCTCTCGCGTTAGCGATCGCCTACGCGCCCGCATGATTCTTCGCCTGCGCGCTAGCGTTTTGTTAACGCACCACCGCTCGCCAACGCGCCATCGCTTGCCAACGCGCCTTCACTCGCCTACGGGCCATCGCTCGCCAGAACGCGCCATCGCTCGTCAACGCGCCATCGCCCGCCTGCGCTCACTCTCGCGTCCACACGCCCGCGCGACCGCACGCCCACGTGCCCGTGCGCCTACGCTCATGCGCGACCGCGCACATGCTCTCCAATGTTTGCCCGCGCGCGAACCAATGGTATTCCGTCGCGCGGATGGACGGTGTTCCGTCGCGCGAACGTCGGCTTAATTCCTTCAGTATCCATGGCTCGTCTACGGGTCATCGCTCGCCGACCACCAGGTCTCGCCCTTCCTACCACGCTCGCCTTCCTTCTGCGCTCCTTCGCGCACTTTCGTTTGCGTTCCTGCGTGCCCGCGCATGGGCGCTTCCACGTTCGGCCACTCGCAAACCATTGATTTACCATCGCGCGGGCGCCAGGGCGACTGCGACCGCGATTCTCGTTGGGGTTTCGCAGCATAGCCAGCCTGGCGAGTCTTCTGGAGCGTATTTCCAGAACACGGCCTCACCCCGTAAACGCAGAGCATGGCACATGCAAGAGCAGGGAGAATCTTCAGGGAGGTCTGAGCAACATTCTTCTTTCCAGAACCTGGGTTAGCCCTTCCCCGTCATTCCCTGGAAGGGTTTTGCAGGGGAGCTTTCCGTTCGAGAGTTCTCCGTCGGCCAAGGGGTGACTGGTTTACCCCTTCCTCTTCTCCATCTCGTGAAAGGGGCTCACCAGGTCCTTTCCCTCCTCGGTTGCGACCCGAGGTTTTGTACAAGGAAGCTCCAGGAAGATCATGGGTGCTTTCCTCCTCTCGGGCTCAAGCACCTTGGCGTTTCGTCGCCAAGTTTCGAACTTGCGGGCAAGCTCGATGTTGGACCATCTGGACGCAATGACCGAGGGCTTCCTCTCGGGTGTCTCATCCGTGGATGTCGACAAACTCAGACACCCTTCCATCCTTGGGAAGAGCTTGTTTGTGCCCAAGGACAGAGACATAGACAGCGGTTGTGCGGAGGAAGTCGACTTCCGTTTTCACTCCTCCAAGGCGCTTTCTTCCAGACCCTGCAGGCCTCCAGCGCCTCTTTCTTTCAGCCTCGTCGGCCTAAGTTATCGGACTGGCTACGGCAACTAAGACAAGGTGTCCAATAGCAGTCCCCTCCTGTCAGGAACAGGTAGCATGGGAGGCTCTCCCGGGGGGGCATAATCCTAGAGGGAGCGGCAGAGTTCACGAACTCTAGGATTGGTAACCCCCCCTTGCAGGTCTCACGCTGGGAGGATGCCTAGGGTTACTCATCTGGATAACAGCTTCCCGATGCCGATTCCTGCACGATCTCCGTGATCAGCCAAGGATATCGCGCCTGCCGTCTCTGTCAGCGAATTCAGTGTCACTGAACCTCTATGCCGTGGGGTCGGCAAGAGTTTTGCCCGTTTGGGCAGAATGATCCATGCCTTAGGAGAAGGTCCTCCATAGGATCGTCGACGGCTTCACCCCCAGGCTTCTTCATTCGATCCTTTCTCGTAGGAAAGCACCTGAGACGGGAATTCCGTAGTCGACCTCTCAGCTCTGATCAAGTTTGTCAAACAAACTTCGTCCAGCGTGGAACAGCAGAATCGATCAGACTGGTAACGAGGCGACAGGACTCCTTAGGCCCTGGATCGGAAGGACGGGTACTTTCAGTTTCCATTCCATCCCTCTTCCAGGAAGCTCTTGGAATTCAGCCTAGACTACAGGTGTTCCTGCTTAAGATGCGGTGTGGCGATCCCGCCGTGGTATCGCAGGTCTTTCCCCAGAGAACTCTCCCTGCTTTCCTCATGGCCGATCAGGAGCAGGCTTCCGCCTCCTTCGCCTTTTGGAGGTCTGGTCAACTCCAGTAGGCTCGGGTTCGACCTTCTTCAACGCCAGGACAAGCTTCCGGATCCTTACCATGAGTGAGGGATTGTGGTAATTTGCTTGGAGCCTTCTCTACTTCTGCCTCAACATCTGGAGTATCTAGCCATGATATTGAGTCAATGGCCTTACCACGTTGGAAACCCCGCTTCTCGTCCGTCCAGCGAAGTTAAGCAACGTCGGGTCTGGTCGGTACTTGGATGGGTGATCGCCTGGGGACGCCAGATGCTGTTGCCGCCTCCTCCGAGCCTTCCCTTCAGTTGACTGTGGCAAGGCTGAGGAGAGTCGCAATACCTGTTCTCAGTCAAGCAGAGCTTTCAGCCCTACCTTGGAACGTTTCCTAGGTCTCTTTTCCTCATTGACCCGTCTAAAGTCCCGAAGGGTCGCCTCAGGATAAGTTCCCTGTGGGGCGGCCCAAGTTCCGGTGGTTTCAAAGCAACGATTAACCGGACTTTCTGACTCCTATGGGACCAGCGGAACGTTTAGACCTGCAATGGGTGTTGACCTATGGAACCTCTTGATGGGAGTAGATATTCTCCTCCTTTCCCCACATTTTTTATGCTGTTCTTGGACTCGTCAAAGAAAACGGGGGGGGGGGGGGGGGCATGTTCCGGTTCAGGCCTATGGTCAGGCCTGAAGGATACCTCTCCATCATTCAGGCAGGCTTAGGGGCCGTAGTCTGGCCCCTCTACAGATCCTACAGCTCCTGCCGAGTCGCTCCGTGCGCGACGACTTCATGGTACTGGCGTGTTCCAACCAGCAAGGGACGCATTTTCATACCTTCGCATCTTGCAGTAGAGATACTGAGATGATTTGAGATCCTCTCAATACCACTATCGGCTCGCTCATTCCGGGCAGAGGAATGTTCTCTCCGACTATCTGAGCAGAGCCTCGTAGATAGAGTGTACCTGGGGGTCTTTGGCCTTTAGTAACCAGTAAGTCCTGGCCTGGGGGACCTGATCACGATAGCTTGGAACCTCAAGCTTCCGCTGTTCTTCCCCCCCAGTCTCAGACCCCAAGACTCTTTGGCAAGATGCATTCCGGTGATGGTGGGACAACATCGACGTCTGCGTCTTCCCTCCTTTGTTGCCTGTTGAGAATGGGTCTCAACAAGACCAGGTTGTCTGTCAACCTTTCAATGGCCCTGAGAGCTCCACTGGGACTATACGCAGAACGGTTTCCAGACCCTCTGCTTCCCCTGACAGAACTCCCGGGAGAGCTTCTCCTACGGCACAGGCTACTCAAACAACCACACTGCAACATCTTTCACGAGCCGGGGCATCGCTTCGGCTTCACGCCTGGAGACACTACGCCTCCTCCTCAAGAAGAGACAACCCGCTACAGTCGCGGGGCGGAGGTCGCGTCATCTGCGACAGTCATCCGCAGGGGTCTACCAGGCGAAGTGGAGAGTCTTCTGTGGTTGGTGTCGTGGGAGATATACCTCTTCCCTTGAGGCCTCTTCTCCAGCAATAACGAACTTATTGCTTTTCGGCGGGAGGAAACTCCTTTCCGCTCTCGACAGTGAAGCCTGTCGCTCAGCCTTTCCCTGACCTTCAGGCTGAAAGGAATAAACTTTTTCCTTCCCGCTTGACCTTTCCTCGCTCATGCGAAGCTGCGAACGTCCCTGCCCCAGTCGGAGTGAGACCTCCAACATGGAGCATGGTTCGGACTTTTTAGTCCCTTAAGAGATCTTCTCAAGACCCTTTACGTCAGGCCTCTGATCGTATTCCGTCTTGGGGCTCCTGCTCACTCTGGCCGCGGCCAGTGTGTAAGCAATCTTCTTGGTCTCGTACGACTCCCCCCCTTTCTAAGGAATGGGGGAAGGCAACATTCAGGTTCGCTCCTGAGTTGTTGGCTAGACTCAGAATCTTGGGGTCCCGGCCCTTCGGTCCAATTCCTTCAAGATTTCGAGTCACCATTCTGTATCAGATGACCCAAAACCTTCTCCTTCTTGCCAGTAAAGGAATCAAGGGGTTATCTTTGGGAACAGCTGCAGTTTGTCCTCACATGCAGCCGGCTTGGGAGCACAAGAAGGACACGGGGGAGAGTCACCAGTATACCTCTTCAGCTCGGACTCAAGGACATTCATCTCGACCTGAATCCAGACCCTCCCCCGTCATGTCGCCCTACAGCACGATGTCGGATACATCGCAACATCCCTCGCCTTTGAGTAATACTACTCTGTGACGCAGGTGCTACAAGCTGGAGTCTGGAAGCGTCTAATGATCTTCGCAGCCCGCTTCCTGCAGGACGTGACCCACAGGAGTATCGATACGTTTCTATCGCTCTGTGGTGGCTACACAACAGCTGGTCTAACCTCAGGCTCCTTTTTGGACAGGTAGCAGAAGGTTGAGGTCATTGTTATCAGGTTTTAGTCTGCATGAACGAAAGAAGTATGTCTGGCCCTTACTTCTTTCTTCATCATCCCCTCTACTGGGAAGCAGCATCCTGGTCTCTGCATAGCTGACCTCAAACCTCTGCAGGTAAACCATGCTTCCTTGTGTTCCGAGTATTGAGTCAATACTGTCGCGTCCCCCATACCCTGACGAGGTGGTATTGGGAACGTCCTAACCCAGAGTTCCTTCTGGAACTCCAGGTCAACTGCCTAGGACGGGTCACACTTCTTCCTTCACACACAAGCTTATGTAGGCCACACGGTTCCTTGCGGAGCAAGGAACTTGTGAGGTGCAGGGACTCCTTTTCTCGAGTGCGACTCACTCGGATTCTGAGTTCCCGGGTAAAGCCAAAGCCAGTATGGCTGGGGACTTTCCACCCTTCCTAAGGGGTAAGTCACCCAATGTAAATAGCGTGGTTTGTATTTCGGTTATCATATTAGTGCGGGAAATGTGTTCAGTGCTGTGGAGGGTGCGTCTGCTCGTGCCTATCGTTCACCTAGCCTTAGACCTCTTCCAAGCTCCCCAACCCCTGGGAGAAGGAATGTCGAGTGGCGAAAGGGAACGAGAGGCGTAACTGTACGAGCAGACGTCCCCTCAAGTGTTGCTGGTGACATTTCACGTAACACTCGCTCTCTCCATCCATGGGAGCGTCATATTTCTACTCCTGCTTGGAACTTGGACGTGGTCCTGCAGTTCCTTATGTCAGACAGGTTTGAACCGTTAAATTTAGCCTCCCTGAAGGATCTTACCCTCAAGACTCTTTTCTTGGTGAGCTTGGCTTCTGCGAAAAGGGTTAGTGAGATGCATGCTTTTAGCAAGAATATCGGCTTCTCCGCTAATAAAGCAGTATGTTCTCTTCAACTTGGTTTCTTGGCCAAAAATGAACTTCCGTCTCGTCCGTGGCCTAAATCATTTGAACTTCCCAGTCTATCTGAGATTGTTGGGAATGAAGTTGAAAGAGTTCTGTGCCCCATTAGAGCTCTTAGATTTTATTTATCTAGAACTAAACCGCTGCAAGGTTTTTTCAGAGGCTTATGGTGCTCCGTTAAAAAGCCCTCTTTGCCTATGTCGAAGAATGTGTTGTCTTATTTTATTAGACTATTGATTACAGAGGCACACTCTCATTTAAGTGAGAAGGATCGTAATTTGCTTAAAGTTAAGGCTCATGAAGTTAGAGCGGTAGCAACTTCAGTAGCATTTAAACAAAATAGATCCCTTAGAAGTATTATGGACGCAACCTTTTGGAGAAGCAAGTAGGTGTTCGCTTCATATTACTTGAAAGATGTCCAGACTCTTTATGAGGACTGCTACACGTTGGGACCATTCGTAGCAGCGAGTGCAGTAGTGGGTGAAGGTTCTACCACTACATTCCCTTAATCCCAATATCCTTTTAATCTTCTCTTGAAATTTTTAATCTTGTTTTGGGTTGTACGGGAGACTAAGAAGTCTTTCGCAATATTTGATTTGGCGGGTGGTCAAAATATTGTTTCTTGAGAGCGCCCAGATTAAGGGTATTGATGAGGTCCTGTTGTAGGGGTGTTCACCCTGATTATAACAGCTCCTAGAAGTCTTTCAGCATCCTGAGAGGATCGCTGGGGTTCATAAGGATAGCGGACTAATGAGTCAGAGTATTCATCAGAGTCAGCTTCCTTATCAGGTACCTATACTTAAGTTTGTTTTTTGAATATTTGTCAAAAACTCTTGAGCATATACGCCTTTATTGTTTTAATACTGGTCTCTACCCACCACCATGGGTGTGAATCAGCTATATATATATTCACCGGCTAAGTTTAATATTTAAAAATGATATTTTCAATTTAAAATAAATTTTTGAATATACTTACCCGGTGAATATATATAATTAAAGGCCCTCCCTTCCTCCCCGATAGAGACTCTACGGACTGAGAAAAACTGAATTGGTTGAGAAGTATATGCGGTATCTGGCCGATAGTCGGCGCTGGTGGGCACACCCGGCAGCCTTCATGGCGATCGCTCGCGAGTTTTTGGAATCTGTTGACCGTCGGAGACGTAAGCTATATATATATTCACCGGGTAAGTATATTCAAAAATTTATTTTAAATTGAAAATATCATTTTTCTCACAGCAGTATAGACAGATTGTGGTCTCTCCTTCGCGTCTCTCTGGCCACGCAGCTAACACTCCCTCGCGTCAAGCTTTTGGCTTAAAGTAAACACTCGCTGGTTACACGAGATCAGGTCTTAACCTCACAGCATGAGGTTCACGTTGTTGATGCTTTTTTTCAACAAGCCTAGCTTCAATATCGGTTTCTTGCGGCCGATCTGGACGTGTTTCGGTAGGCGATATAGATCTTGACTCTCTCTCACGGCATGTTGAGCATATGCAGCATGCTGGAACCATACTGGACTCATGCTTGCCCCATGCTGGGTGCATGCTGGAAGCATGCCATCAGACCGTTTCCCGGTGTCAGGATCGCGAACGTCTTATTTTAAGCCATCAAGCTTTAGGTGTGGCTGCCTCCAGTATTTCGGGAAACCCCTAAGATCTAGAGGGTTGTTCGAAGGAGGCAGCTGAGGCCATCGCTTGTACAAAGGACTTTTACCTTAAGGTTTTGCAACCCAAATAGGAGGTTTTATGGAGTGGTGTAGAGCTAAAGCAGTCTCTTCATTTAGTAACTCTAAAACACAAGTGGCCTATTTCTTCTTAGACCTTAGATGAAAACACATTTTTTCCTCCTCGACCATGAAGGGGTACAGGAGTATGCGGGCAGCTGTCTTCAGACGCAGGAGATTGGATCTATCAAATAAACACCTTATAGATCTTCTCAGATCGTTTGAGATGACTAAGAAGCGTCAGCAAGATTCTCCGGCCTGGAATTTAGAGGTTGTTGCTGTAGTGACAGATTCGAGCCTTTATACTCGGTTTCTTTTTTATGATCTGACTTTGGAGACTTTTTTGAGTAAATCGGGCAACAGTTGAGTGTCAGTGAATTTCACTCTTTTAGCAAGAACATGACTTCAAAAACGGATAAGCCATATGCGCCTTGCAACTTGGATTCTTGGTCATAAACAAACGTCCTTCTCATCCATGGCCTAAATCTTTCGAGATCACTATTCTCTCGAATATGGTTTGTGAAGAGTTTTTTTGTCTGGTTAAAACGATGAAGTTTTTTCAGGACAGGACTAAAGGAGTTAAGAGACTATTCAGAGGCTCTTTGGTGCACAGTCAAGAAGCCTACGCTACCTATGTCTAAAACGCTCTATCATTTCTTGTAGACTTTAATTACAAAGGCTCTCTCACACTGTGGTGAGACAGATCTTAAGCTGTCGAAAGAGTAAAGACTCATGAAGTTAGAGCTGTGGGAGCTTCTGTAACTTTTAAACAAAACTGTTCTCTGCAAAGCATTGTATATACAGCCTTTTGAAGGGGTAATCCTGTATTCACCTTGCATTACTTATACCGTATCCAGTCTCTTTGTGAGGACGGCTACGTTTTGGGATCATTCGTAACAACGAGTGCAGTAGTAGGTGAAACATCCACCACTACATTTCCCTAAATTCCTAGTACCCCTGTTCTTCTCTTGGAACTTTTATATATGATTTTATGATTGTACTTGAAGATTGGTCGGCAATCTTCCGCAATCTTTGATTTAGTCAGGTGGTCATTTTGTTCCTAGAGAGTGCCCGGAACAAGGGTATTAGTTGAGGTCCTGTCATTTTATAGGTTATTGAACCGTTTGACAGCTCTTAGAGATCTTCAGCCCCCTGGGTGGACCACTGGATCTCGTAAGGATAGCAGACAGAATGAGACAGAGAACCATTGAAGTCAGCTTCCTTATCAGGTACGAACCTCTTAAGTGGTTATATTTAACTCTTAAGTGAATTTCCAATTATGTTGCTGTCTCTGACCCGCCACCAAGGGTGTCAATCAGCCATTCTTATATAACCAGCGGGTAAGTTTTATGTTTAAAAATGATATTTTCATAATAAAATAAATTTTTGAACATACTTACCCGCTGGTTATATGAGTTATAATCCCACCCTCCTCCCCTCTTGAGACTAAGGAGCATGGAAGGTCTGAAGTGATTGGAATAGTTCGGCTTGTCTACCGCCAGGCCGCTAGTGTACACCTGGCATATCTGCGATTGCCACAAGATTTTGAATTTCTGCGGAGCGTCCAAGGGACTATAGCCATTCTTATATAACCAGCGGGTAAGTATGTTCAAAAATTTATTTTATGAAAATATCATTTTTCAATATTAAACTTACCCGATAATCATGTAGCTGTCAACTCCGTTGCCCGACAGAATTCTATGGAGGGATACGCCAGCTATCACAATACTAGAAGGGGGTGTACTTACCAGCGCCACCTGTGGCCAGGTACTCAAGTACTTCTTGTTGACACCTCCTCAATTATTCCTCTGTCGTGCTTCCGGCAAGACGTTCTGGGATATGCTTATGATCTTCGAGTTTGTTCACGGCTAATTGGTGAAGTATTCTCTCAGATTTCGGCTGTCGCTTTACTGGAAACCTTCTTATATTAGCTAGATAGCTTTTATATAGTCCTGATATACGGTTAACGATCTTTTGCTTGATTTTGGAAACCCCTTTGGCTAACTCTTTGGAATCAAGATGTCTGACATTTCGCAAGCCCCCTCCCATAGACGATGTAGGTCTTGCAATAGGCGTATTCCGAAGGCCTCGGTAGATCCTCACACCGCTTGTTCTGACTGTAGGGACAGACCCTGTCAGTTAGAAAATCGATGTGAGGAATGCGCCAGACTTTCGGAACTGGAATTTGTCCGTCTTTTAAAATATTCAACTAAGTTAGAGAGAGGTAGAGTTAGGAGGAGTTCTTCTCACTCTTCACTGTTTTCCTCACCTCATGATCCCCCACCTTTTCCTACCCCTGTAGTGGCTACCCCCGAACCTACTGTTTGCCCTCCGCCTGATATGTCTGTTGTTTTGCGTGCTATTCAGGCCTTAGGCGATAAAGTAGAGTCAGTGGTAAGTGACCATAAGTCTCTGATGGCCGAAGTTAAGGAACTTAAGGTCAAGAGTGCAGTGGGTGGAATTAGTGCCAGTGCTGTGACGAGTGCTAGTGTCAGTGCAGTGCCAAGTGCTAGTGTCAGTGCCAGTGTGGTGCGTGAGGATACTTCTGTGCGAGCCAGTCGTCCTCCCAGTCCGGGACCTCTTGCAAGCTCCCAAGCCCAGGGGAGAAGCAATGTCGAAGGGCATAAGGGTTCGGCAGGCCTTGTCAGGCGCACAGAAGTATCCTCGGTGGTTGCGGGCGTGTCTTCCAAAGACCGTCACTCCCACCTGCAGACGATTGAGCCCGTCTTTTTCTCGTCTGCTGATCATCTGTCAGGGAAGAAACGTTGGTCTCAGGTCTCGAGACCACTTAAACGCAGAGTCCAGTCCGCGAGTGCTCAGCCAGGTTGCAGTCATTGGCTCAGCTCTGACTCGCCGCAGTCATCTGTCGACTGCACTCCGCCCAAGAGGAGTAAGGTTCTGCCACAACAGAGCTCGACTGTTAAGGCTTTACCTCAGCCTACTGTAGTTTCTGCCGACCCTAAGTGGACTCTACTACAGTCCATGCAAGCACAGCTTTCGGACTTGATGCGTGAGTGTCGGGCTGAGAGTGTTGCGCCTCCGCCTCCGCCTACACTCCCTCCGCCTGCGTTCGCTCCGCCTACGCTCGCTCCGCCTGCGCTTGCTCCGCCTGATCGCAGTACCACCTGCCAGGCGTACGATGTTGAGCCACAGTCTGAGTTTGCTGTTCCCGGTGGTGTTCAGCCTCCGCCTTCTTTAAGGCAACCTTTGCTATGGGATCAGGAGGATTATACCTCTCTTCCTCCGCCTCCCCTTGCTGCTCCACCAGTGGTACTACTCTCGGCTGAGGTACAACAACCTCTCCCGTGCATGAGTCAGTCTCCTCAGCTCTCGCTGCAGCGAGCTCAACCATCCACAAGGCAAGCTCCACTACACCTTGGCCTTGCGCCTCAGGAGCCTCAGCTTGCGAGACATTTACCTTGTTCTGCGCAGCCTCAACCTCATCACGCTCCGCTCACACCACAGGAACAGGAACTTGCTTCTCCGCTTCCACCAACCGCTCAGCAAGCGCAACCCTTGGGTTCAACCTCTCATGCTAGGAGTCAGCCTCCTCCTCCCATGCGCCTTCCTTCTGCTTTGTCTGTTATTCAGCCTTTGCAGTCTGAGCCTCAGGTTCTCCCTCAACAGTTACTTGAAGAGGAAACCACTAATATTGTTCCTACTCGTTCTGACTCTGCTGTTCAGCATTCTGGTCCAATATCTCCGCTACACTCTGATGATGAGGCGTCTGATGATGAGGAGGCACACCTGGATCCCTCGTCAGACGTGGATGAATCCAAGCCTTCTCCACAGTCTATTGACTTTCGTAAGGTCTTGGCTCTGCTTAGGGAGGTTTACCCAGACCACTTTGTCTCTGCTATTCCCCGCTCTCCACCATCTGAGTTTTCGCTGGGCGTACAACAAGCTAAGTCCTCCTATACTAAGCTAGTCCTAGCAAGGTCCTCTAAGAGAGCATTCAGGATCTTAGGGGAGTGGCTGCAGACTAAGCAACACCTTGGCAAAACGTCTTTCATGTTCCCGCCGACTAAGCTCACCTCGAAAGCGAGCGTTTGGTATGCCACAGGAGAAGCACCAGGCTTGGGAGTACCTGCCTCTGCCCAGGCTGACTTTTCAAGTCTGGTAGACTCGCCTCGGAGAACTGCAATGAGGCGTTCTAAGGTTTGCTGGACCTTCTCAGACCTGGATCACTTACTGAAAGGACTGTTTAGAGCATTTGAGATGTTCAACTTTCTTGACTGGTGCCTGGGGGCCCTCAGCAAGAAGACCTCTCCTGCGGACAAGGATTCTGCCATGCTATTAATGTCCTGCATGGATAAGGCCATTAGGGATGGATCTGGCGAGCTTGCGTCGTTGTTTGTATCAGGGGTTTTGAAGAAAAGGGAACAGCTGTGTACCTTCCTTTCCTCCAGCATTACACCTTGCCAAAGGTCACAACTTCTTTTTGCTCCGCTCTCGAAGTTCCTCTTCCCCGAAGAGCTGGTTAAGGACTTGTCTGCTGCCCTGATACAAAAGGACACTCACGATCTTGTAGCCTCATCGGCTCGTAAGTCTAAGGTTACTACCTCAGTCCCCAAGACTTATCGCTCCCCAGTGGTTGATACCCCTGCTACGAGGTTCATACCGCCCTTTCGTGGTAGAGCACCCAGCCGAGGAAGCTCCCGTCCAGACTCTTACAGGAGCAAGTCCAGGAAAGGCTCCAGGACATCTAAAGGAAAAAACTGACTCTCCGCATCTCCAGACAGCAGTAGGAGCCAGACTCAAGATCTTCTGGCGAGCCTGGGAGAAGAGAGGTGCAGACGCCCAGTCTGTCAGTTGGCTGAGGAACGGTTACAGGATTCCATTCTGCCTCAAACCACCTCTGACCACTTCGCCCATCAACCTCTCTCCCAACTACAAAGAAGAGGACAAGAGGCTAGCATTGCACCAGGAGGTGTCGCTACTTGTGCAGAAGAAGGCAGTGGTTATAGTCCGGGACCATCAATCCCCGGGCTTCTACAACCGTCTCTTTCTTGTGGCCAAGAAGACAGGGGGTTGGAGACCGGTGCTGGACGTCAGCGCGCTCAACGCGTATGTCACCAAGCAGACGTTCACGATGGAGACGACGAAGTCGGTCTTAGCAGCGGTCAGGCAGGAGGACTGGATGGTCTCGTTGGACTTGAAAGATGCCTACTTTCACGTTCCTATTCATCCAGACTCCCAACCTTTCCTGAGATTCGTTTTCGGAAAGGTTGTCTACCAATTCCAAGCCCTGTGTTTTGGCCTAAGCACAGCTCCTATGGTCTTTACTCATCTGATGAGGAATATAGCAAAATTCCTACACTTATCGGACATCAGAGCCTCCCTCTACTTAGACGACTGGCTGTTGAGAGCCTCCACGAGTCGTCGCTGTCTGGAGAATCTCAATTGGACTTTAGACTTAATCAGAGAACTGGGTCTATTAGTCAACATAGAAAAGTCTCAACTCATTCCCTCCCAATCCATTGTGTACCTGGGAATGGAGATTCGGAGTCAGGATTTTCGGGCTTTTCCATCGGCCCCCAGGATAAGCCAAGCCCTAGAGTGCATCATGAGCATGCTGAAGAGGAGCAGTTGCTCGGTGAGACAGTGGATGAGTCTCACAGGGACCCTTTCATCACTGGCCCTGTTCGTCGAGCTAGGGAGACTCCACCTCCGCCCTCTTCAATTCCATCTTGCAGCTCATTGGGACAAGGGTTCGACTCTAGAAGCAGTCTCTATCCCAATCACCCAAGAGATGAAGACCACTCTCCTGTGGTGGAAGCACAACCTCCTTCTCAGGGAGGGTCTATCGTTGGCTATTCAGACCCCCAATCTTCATCTCTTCTCAGATGCATCGGACTCGGGCTGGGGTGCGACCTTGAACGGACGGGAATGCTCGGGAACGTGGAACGAAGAACAGGGATTACTCCACATAAACTGCAAGGAGCTACTAGCAGTTCATTTAGCCCTGTTGAACTTCAAGTCCCTCCTGCTAGGCAAAGTGGTGGAGGTGAACTCAGACAACACCACAGCCTTGGCTTACATCTCCAAGCAAGGAGGGACCCATTCGAGGAGCCTATACGAGATCGCAAGGGACCTCCTCATTTGGTCAAGAGGTCTAAACCTCACTCTGGTCACGAGGTTCATTCAGGGCGATATGAACGTCTCAGCAGATCGCCTAAGCAGAAGGAATCAGGTCATTCCCACGGAATGGACCCTCCACAAGAGTGTGTGCAACAGACTTTGGACCTTGTGGGGTCAACCTACCATAGATCTGTTTGCCACCTCCATAACCAAGAGACTTCCGCTGTACTGTTCCCCTGTTCCAGACCCTGCAGCAGTTCATGTGGATGCTTTTCTACTGAACTGGTCCCATCTCGACCTGTACGCATTCCCACCGTTCAAGATAATAAACAAAGTTCTGCAGAAATTCATCTCGCACGAAGGGACACGGCTGACGCTGGTTGCTCCCCTTTGGCCTGCAAGAGAATGGTTCACAGAGGTACTTCAATGGCTAGTCGACATCCCCAGGACTCTTCCTCTAAGAGTGGACCTTCTACGTCAACCTCACGTAGACAGGTTGCACCCAAACCTCCACGCTCTTCGGCTGACTGCCTTCAGACTGTCGAAAGATTCGCTAGAGCTAGAGGCTTTTCGAAGGAGGCAGCCAGTGCGATTGCCAGAGCGAGAAGGGTTTCCACTCGTAGAGTCTACTAGTCTAAGTGGGAGGTCTTCCGAAGCTGGTGTAGAGCCAATTCAATATCCTCTACCAATACCTCTGTGACCCAAATAGCTGACTTCCTTCTACATCTTAGGAATGAGAGATCCCTTTCAGCTCCTACGATTAAAGGGTATAGGAGTATGTTGGCTTCAGTTCTCCGCCACAGAGGTTTGGACCTTTCTTCCAACAAGGACCTTCAAGACATTCTTAAGTCTTTTGAGACGTCTAAAGAGCGTCGTCTATCCACTCCAGGCTGGAATCTAGACGTAGTCTTAAGGTTCCTGATGTCACCTAGGTTCGAACCTCTCCAGTCAGCTTCCTTCAAGGACCTTACCCTCAAGACTCTTTTTCTCGTCTGCCTTGCAACAGCTAAGAGAGTCAGTGAGGTTCATGCCTTCAGCAAGAACATTGGTTTCACGACCGAATCTGCAACATGTTCTTTTCAGCTCGGATTCCTAGCAAAGAACGAACTTCCTTCACGTCCTTGGCCTAGATCGTTTGAAATACCTAGCCTCTCCAACATGGTAGGTAACGAACTAGAGAGAGTTCTTTGCCCTGTCAGAGCTCTCAAATTTTATCTTAAGAGGTCTAAACCTCTTCGAGGACAGTCAGAAGCCTTATGGTGTGCCATCAAGAAACCTTCGAGGCCCATGTCCAAGAATGGGGTTTCATATTATATAAGGCTTCTGATTAGAGAAGCCCACTCTCACTTAAAGGAGGAAGACCTTGCATTGCTGAAGGTAAGGACCCACGAAGTAAGAGCCGTAGCTACTTCGATGGCCTTTAATAAAAACCGTTCTCTGCAGAGCATAATGGATGCAACCTATTGGAGGAGCAAGTCAGTGTTTGCATCATTTTATCTTAAAGATGTCCAGTCTCTTTACGAGAACTGCTACACCCTGGGACCATTCGTAGCAGCGAGTGCAGTAGTAGGTGAGGGCTCAGCCACTACATTCCCTTAATCCCATAACCTTTTTTAACCTTTCTCTTGAATGCTTTTATTGTTGTTTTTATGGTTGTTACGGTAGGCTAAGAAGCCTTCCGCATCCTTTTGATTTGGCGGGTGGTCTATTCATTCTTGAGAAGCGCCTGGGTTAGAGGTTTTGTAGAGGTCCTTTGGTAGGGGTTGCAACCCCATATACTTTGGCACCTTTGGGTTGATTCAGCCTCCAAGAGGAACGCTGCGCTCAGTAAGGAAGACGAACTTTAAAAAAGAGGCAGAGTAACGGTTCAATTCGACTTCCTTACCAGGTACTTATTATTTCATTGTTATTTGAGATAACTGTTATATGAAATATGGGATACTTAGCTATCCTTTAATCTTGTACACTGGTTTTCACCCACCCCCCTGGGTGTGAATCAGCTACATGATTATCGGGTAAGTTTAATATTGAAAAATGTTATTTTTATTAGTAAAATAAATTTTTGAATATACTTACCCGATAATCATGATTTAATCGACCCTCCCTTCCTCCCCATAGAGAACCAGTGGACCGAGGAATAATTGAGGAGGTGTCAACAAGAAGTACTTGAGTACCTGGCCACAGGTGGCGCTGGTAAGTACACCCCCTTCTAGTATTGTGATAGCTGGCGTATCCCTCCATAGAATTCTGTCGGGCAACGGAGTTGACAGCTACATGATTATCGGGTAAGTATATTCAAAAATTTATTTTACTAATAAAAATAACATTTTTCCTAACCATACAAACCTGAAGCTCTTTACACATACTGTATGCACCTGACATCACCTAAACCTCCAAGAAATCCTGCCTGCAATTGCAAAGTAGCATGTGTTAGCTACTGTGGGTGAGAGCATGGTGGTTGGTCTACTCCCGCTATCCCTTGTTAACTTGGGGAGGGGAGTAATACCTCGCTGAAAGTTTTACGGTTAGTTTCAGCTGTCTTTGAAATATATCTCCATAGTAAAGAGCTTCAGGTTTGTATCGTTAGGAATACTATAAATTATTTCCAAATTTTTCATACAAATTACTCAAAAAATTTGTGATCTTTAGCACATGCATTAAGCTTAGATAATATTAAGACTTCTATACAGTATTGTTCTATTATCAGGTGCCTCAAGATGTCTGAGTTGTTAACAATTCTGAAGAAGATTAAGAGTGGTGATGTGGAGGGGCTACTGAATAGCATTAAGGTAAGTAACCTTTTTTTGAAAATTACTGTGGCATATAGTCATCTAAAAAAATGTTCTAAACTTTGTTCTTATAGTAATACAAACCATCGATGTGTTGAAAATGCCCCATGACTACGGTACTTTTACTGTTAGAGGGGCATAATTTTTCTGACAGACTTCAAACCTGGAGATGCCTTGTAAAGGGAAGAGGCTTGCTTCTTGCTCCTCTTCTAGTTTCGTCTTCCCCTGATTCTGATAAAGGAGCTAAGGATCCTTCTACTGGTGCTAGGCCGAGTATGGGACCTAGTGTGCATATTGGTAGTCAGGTGGTTGAAGGTTGCAGCCCTTCTCCAACTTTCTCTTTTTAACAGTTGAGGCCCTTTTCAATCTCATGAATGTACAAGAAAGAACCTCCTGTTCAGTTATGGCAGCACCTTCTCAGACACCTTTCCTCTTTGTAGAAACTCGTCCCCCACTGGCGATTTCACCAGTTTCTCTGAAGCATCACTGGTCAGCAGCCTGGAATTTTTCATTACACCTTGGCTTGGGGTGAAAGAATACTACAAAGTCTTAAAACAAGCTTGTTCCAACACCTAGTACAAACCATTTTGCTCTTTATAGTGGATATGATTTCGGCAAAAGCTGAAACTAGCCAAAAGACTTAGCGAGGTATAACTACCCACAACTAATTAGTAGGATATTGGTTGGGTAGCAGGGGATAGGCCAGCCACCCTGCTCACACACTCACCAGTGAAATGATATCACTATTTATTTTAGCCTGGTGGAGAACGGATGTGATTTGTTCTCTCCCATTAACCTTATTCTTACAAATACAAACTGGCCTAAATCTTTAAAGTTGTTCCTTAACTGATATACAAACCACGCTATTTAATAGGGGTATTACTTTCGGCGTAGCTGAAATGATGAGCCATTAGAATTTTAACGAGGGTTTACTACCCTACCGCTAGTTAGCGGGGGGTAGGGGAGGGTAGCTTGCTACCCCCCCTCCCCCACACACACACCTGTGCTTGAGCTCACTTTGCTCTCGGCTCGGGTGGTAGTCGGAGGTGTCTGCTCTCACCCTCGCCTCTTTCTGACAGCCATTAATGTCTTTTTGCTTTTTCTCCTACAGGTTTGAGTGTAAAGTTGGCCTCTGCGAATATGCGCACCTGTCCTGGTTTACCCGACCGCCCCTGTGGAACTTTCATGTCGGCGGTCGAGACGGACCCTCACACCCTTTGCCCTTACTGTAGAGGTCAACGGTGTGATAGTGGTAACAAGTGTAGTGAGGGTAGGGAGTGGTCTACCTCCCAGTGGGAGAGGTTTTCTCGGCGACGTAAGAAGTCCAGGCGGGATATTTCTCCTTCGAAGTTTTCTTTGAAAGGAGAAAATACCAAGGACTCTTCTTCCTTTGCCCAAACCTTCTCCGAAGCTCCCGCTCGGTCGGTCTCTTTCGAGAGACGGTTGAGTGGTAGCGTAGACCGTGGTTCTGTTTCCCGAACTCGGGGTTCGAGCGATGGCGTTGCCTCCCCTAGCGAGGCAGCTCCACCTCTCCCCCCCGGGGGAGGATTTTAATTTGTTTAATTTATTTCAGCTTTGGTCTTCCTTGGTGCTTGAGGGTTTGGACTCCACGGAAGCACTTCTTGACATCATCCGGTTGGGTGCCTCTGTCAAGCAATTGCCGACTTTGGCAGATGTTGATCCTCTGTCTATTGTCGACGTTGTGGTGTCAGAGGTGTCCAATGCGGTATCTCCTAATACCTCTGCCTCTTCTCATCCCGCAGTTGCTGAAGGCTTAGTTTCTCCCGTTCCTGCTCAACCTACAAGGGAGTAACTAAGTCCAACAGTCTCTCCTGCCGGTGATTCTACCCCTCGGGGGAGTTCACTCACAGAGACTCCTTTTCGAAGGACTGCTGAAGGTCAGCTTGCCGATCCAACGGCCCCCAGAGGGCGTATACGTCGCAAGGCTCGCCTTCGTCTTCGCCGGAGAGGCCTTCCTTCACCTTATAAGACGGTGAGGAGGCGCCTCTTCATTTCATCATCATCGTTGCAGTCCGCCGCAGAGGAGCCTCGTCATCGATCACCGACTGTTCCTGCTACGACCCTGGATCTCTGCGGATCGTTCGCGATCCCCTTCGGTGGAAGGTTGTACTATCAAAGGACCCGTCGTCCTTCTACCTGACAGACCTGCTGACCTGCCGTCGCCGTTCCTGGCAGCTGATGCGCTTTACGCGCCGACTAAACCTGTTTTTCATAGTCAGGCACCGGTCCCTTCGGGGCAACAAGGGCGTACGCGACATCGCGCGCACACGTCCCTTACGCGCCATGTGCGCCAACGATCTCCTGCCCATAAGGATGTTCCTGAGATAGCGCGCCAGCGCTCACCTGCTGTTCCTGAGATAGCGCACCAGCGCGCCACTGCTCGCCTTCAACCTACTGCGCGCCAACGCTCTCTTACCCGTCAGCGCTCGCCAACGCGCCAACGCTCTCCTGCGTGCCAGCGGTCTCCAACGCGCCAACGATCTCCTGCGCGCCCGCGATCTTCGGATCTAGGGGCGGTAGGGAAGTCTAAGACTTCACCTACTCGTCAGCGCTCGCCAACGCGCCGCCTGCTATCTACTGCGCGCCATCCCTCGCCAGCGCGCAACCATGCGCGTTCACCTGCACGAGCCCTGCGCGCCCACGCCCATCCCCTACAGCAGCTTCACACCGCCAACCTGATGTGCGCCAACGAACACAGGTCTCTACTGCGCGCCCGCGCGCAAGGGATATCTCTCCTGCGCGTGCGTGCCCTACGACATCTTCTGGGGCGCGTGATCTCTCGCCCGCACGCCCACGGGCCCTTCATCCTGATCCTGAGCGCCCGCGAGCGTGCGAACATTCCCCCGCGCGCGCGTAAGCGCACAATCAGCCTCCTTCGCACGCTTCTACACGCCATCGCTCGCCCGCGCGCCCTCGCAATCGCCCTCGCAGTCTCCCTCGTGCGCGCATCAGCAGTCCCCCGCGCCATCAGTCTCCCGCGCGCTTGCGCGCCAACAGTCTCCCTCGCGCGAACCCGGGTATTCCCAATCGCGCGAGCGCCAGCGCACTCCCCCGCATGATCGCCAATACCCTCCCGAGCGCGAGGCTGCAGGACAACACACGGCAAGGTCGCCATCCCCCCCCCCCCACAAGCGCAGAACAGCGCGCTCGCCGGTGGAGGGGAAAGGTCCAGGGACATTTCTTCCTCTTCCTTTCAGGTGAACCCCCCTATGGAAACTCCTCCCTGGGATCGGTCAATCCCTGTCCCTCCTGAGGGAGTATCTGACAGCGCAGCTATCACCCAGCAGCCGTGGTTTGGGGCACTAATCAGAGCAGTTACACAGGCTGTCAAGCCTGTTCTCTCTGAATTGGGCCACAAATTCTTGGCTGCGTCTACCCCCCTGAAGAGAAAAAGAGGAGTTTCGGACGCAGTGACTTCTCCGAGGACCAAGCTGTCTCATCGTAAGCCTTCGAGGCAGACTTCCTCCCCCCCCAGACTTTTTCTCCCTCCCTGTCGGACGACGATTTCCCGTCCTCAGGGGAGTCACGTGAGGTGAGACGTTCCCCCATCGCACCAGTGAGGGAAACCCCACCTCGCGTTGGAAAGTCTTCCCGGGTAGGGGCGGAGAAGAGCCTACCTCTGTCGTTGTTGGAGTCCTGCATCCCTCCCAGGAGGGAGTCGAAGGACTCTAAAACAGTACCGAAATCCTCAACAAGACTTAGGACGGAGCCAGCCAGTCGCTCGGAAAACGTCCGAGATTCTCCCCAAGAAGAGCCTTTTGGGACAGGAGACTTCGCTGCAAGTCCAACATCCGGAGGAAGGCTACTGGAGTCAGAACATGCATTTTAGCAGGTTCTGACCCTTTTGAGGACTCTCAATGGGTTTGCTGACCCAGAGATTCCCCCTCGAGAGGGCAAAGACACGGTCTTGGACCGAGTATTTGGGACTCAAAAACCTAAGGCCAGTGCGGCTCTGCCCTGGTCTCAGGGGGTTAAGAGTACCAGGGACAAGATTGCGGTCCAGCTCTCTGAGTTAGCCTCCTCCAGCCGATCCAGTGCTGGTAACAAGCTTCTCCCACCTCCTCGCGTACAGCAGAGGAGGTACTTCGAGATCTTGGAGGAGGCTTGTTTAGCTCTTCCCCTTCACCATTCTTTGGAAGAGCTTACCAGGGGAGTCCCTCTTGAGAGAGACTCCAACCGGAAGGTCTCATTCTCGGCGACTGAGATCCTTAATCAGGAGAAGGTTGCGAAGTGTGCTATGCAGGCCACTTCGTGGTTGGATATCTGGTTAGGGACCGTCGGTATCTTGATACGTTCGGAGGATTTCTCTGAAGAACGTACCAGGAAAGCTATGGAGACCTTTCTACTCTCAGGCACTCGCACGATCGAGTTTCTGGCCCATCAAGTCTCGAACTTGTGGGCGAACACCATCCTGAAACGTCGGGATGCGGTGGCTGAGAGGTTCCATCAGAAGGTCCCTAGCACCGAGATAAGCAGGCTCAGACATTCTTCCGTGGAGGGAACGAATCTGTTTGAGCCTAAAGACGTGGAGCATGCTGCTGAGAGGTGGAGGAAGTTCCACCAAGACTCCCTCCTACATAGGGCTTTGACATCCAAGCCCTATAAGTCTCCAGCGCCCCAGCAGCCCCGTCCTACCAAGACCACGAAACCAACAACGGCAGCGAAGACAGTGGTGGCAAAAAGTCCTTCAGGGGAGGGAAAAATCCTAGAGGGAGCAGCCGGGGCCACAAACGCTAGGATTGGCAGTCCCCCTGCATGTCCACCAGTGGGGGGATGCCTGCAAAGTTGCGCAAACAGGTGGCAGCAAGTCGGGGCCGATTCCTGGACGATTTCCGTAATCAGTCAGGGATATCGCGTCCCGTTCACAACATCTCTACCTCCCCTGACGACAAATCCAGTTTCATTGAGCTCCCTTGCCATGGGATCAGCAAGGGGGCAGGCCCTTCGGGCAGAAGTCCAGACCATGTTGAAGAAGGGCGCTCTCCAAGAGGTCCTCGATGGGTCCCCAGGCTTCTTCAGTTGACTTTTTTGTAAAGAAAGCGTCTGGAGGCTGGAGACCAGTCATCGACCTCTCGGCTCTGAACAAGTTTGTCAAACAAACTCCGTTCAGCATGGAGACCGCAGACACGGTCAGACTTGCAGTGAGACCACAAGACTTCATGTGTACACCGGATCTGAAGGACACGTACTTCCAGATCCCAGTCCATCCGTCTTCAAGGAAGTACTTAAGATTCAGCCTAGACAGCAAGGAGTAGCAGTTCAAGGTTCTGTGTTTCGGTTTCTCCACAGCACCACAGGTTTTCACCAGAGTGTTCACCCTAATATCGTTGTGGGCACACAGGATCGGCATCCATCTCCTCCGTTATCTGGACGACTGGCTGATCCTAGCAGACTCGGAGTCATCCCTTCTTCAACACCCAGACAAACTTCTGGGACTTTGGCAGGATCTGGGGATCATGGTAAATCTCGAGAAGTCCTCTCTGCTTCCCACTCAAAGACTGGTATATCTAGGCATGATTATAGACACCAGTTTCCACAAAGCCTTCCCATTGGACGACAGGATAGCAAGGCTGAGGAAGGTCGCAAGCCCTTTTCTCAGACGAGAAGAGCTTCCAGCCCAATCGTGGTTACGTCTTCTCGGTCACCTCTCATCTTTGGCTCGTCTAGTTCCCAACGGTCGCCTCAGGATGAGATCCCTCCAGTGGCGACTCAAGTCCCGGTGGAATCAGGGTTACGATTCCCCGGACGTTATGATCCCTATGGGACCTGCGGAACAGACAGACCTCCAGTGGTGGGTGACAGACAAGAACCTACGAAGAGGAGTGGATCTTCTCGTCCTCCCCCCAGATTTGATGCTGTTTTCGGACGCCTCAAAGAAAGGGTGGGGGCCCCACGTTCTGCACCACAGGACCTCAGGCCGGTGGTCAGAATCAGAAAAGTACCTCCATATAAATCTTCTAGAGATGAAGGCCGTTTTCTTGGCCCTTCAACAGTTCCAACAATACCTGGCGGGTCACTCTGTGGTGGTGATGAGCGACAACACCATAGTAGTGGCTTACATCAACAAGCAAGGAGGTACCTTTTTTGAAGCAGCTATCCTATCTTGCAGTTGAGATACTGAGATGAACCGAAGTCCACTCGATTCCACTATCGGCACGTTTCATCCCAGGCAAGAGGAATGTGCTCGCCGACAATCTGAGCAGAGCGTCTCAGATAGTGAGTACTGAGTGGTCTTTGGATCATCTGGTAGCCAACAAAGTCCTGACTTTGTGGGGTTCTCCGACGGTGGATCTGTTTGCAACAGCTTTGAATTTCAAGCTTCCGCTGTACTGCTCCCCAGTCCCAGATCCCAAGGCGCTCTGGCAGGATGCCTTCCAACAACGGTGGGACAACATCGATGTGTACGCCTTTCCCCCGTTCTGTCTGATGAGGAGGGTGCTCAACAAGACCAGAATGTCGGTCAATCTTTCAATGACCCTCATAGCTCCGCTATGGCATCACGCAGAATGGTTTCCGGACCTTCTGCAACTCCAATGGAACTTCCGAGAGAACTCCCTCCGCGACATGATCTACTCAGACAACCACATGCCAACATCTTCCACAAAGCCGTAGCTTTGCTACGACTTCACGCCTGGAGACTATCCAGCATTTCCTCGCTGAGAGAGGATTTTCGCAACAAGTTGCGATCAGGATGTCTGGACATCTGCGAAAATCATCCGCATCTGTCTACCAGGCAAAGTGGAAAGTCTTCTGTGGTTGGTGTCTTGGAAGGGGTATCTCTCCACTCGATGCCACTATTCCAGCAATAGCGGAGTTCCTCGTGTATTTGCGAGAAGAAATGCGCCTTTCAGTCTCGGCGGTGAAAGGCAATCGCTCAGCCTCAAGTCTAGCCTTCAGGCTCAAAGGAATGGACATTTCTTCTTCGCTGGAACTTTCCCAACTCATACGAAATTATGAACTTACCTGCCCTCAGTCGGAAGTAAGACTTCCTCCATGGAACGTGGTTCAAGTTCTCAGGTCTCTTAAGAGACCTCCCTATGAACCATTATGCCTGGCTTCAGATCGCTACTTAACTCGGAAGACGGTGTTCCTACTACCTTTGGCTTGGGCCAAGTGAGTCGGTGAACTTTATGGTCTCTCGTATGACATCGCCCATTCAAGGGGATGGGGGGAGGTAACGTTCAAATTCGTCCCTGAGTTTATTGCTAAGACTCAGAATCCGTTGGTGGCGGACCCTTGGTTCGACTCCTTCCAGATTTCGAGTCTCCGTTCTGTAACAGATGACCCAGACCATCTCCTACTGTTCTCAGTAAGGAGCTTGAGGCTATATCTTAAAAGAACGGCTGCAGTCCATCCCCAGGTGCAGGCATTGTTTGTGAGCACTGGGAGGACTAAGAGGAGGGTCAGCAAGAACACCATCTCGGCATGGATTCGTAGGGTGATATCGGCCCTGTGGTGGCTGCACAACAGCTGGTTTAAAACCTCAGGCTCCTTATTGGATAAGTAGCAGAAGGTTGAGGGCATGGTTACCCGGTCTTAGTCTGCATGAATGAAAAGGTTTGTCTGGCCCTTATTCATTTCTTCATCTTCCCCTCTCTTGGGGAAAGCAGTATCCTGGATTCTCTGCACAGCTGATCTCAAACCACTGCAGGTAAACCATGTTTCCTTATGTTCCTAGTATTAAGCTAATACTGTCACGTCCCCATACCCTGACGAGGTGGTATTGGGAGGTCCTAGCCTAAAGTTTCCATCTAAAGGACTACAGGTCAACTTCCTAGGACGAGTCACACTGTATTATACCTTCACACACAGCTTGCGTAGGCCGCAGTCCTTGCGTAGCAAGGTTCTTGCGAGGTGCAGGGACTCCTTATCTTTGAGTGCTGACACACTCAAATAATGAGCCCCCTGGCTAAGCCAAAAGCCAGTACTGGCTGGGACGTTCCACCCTTCCTAATGGGTGAGTCACCCCTATTAAATAGCGTGGTTTGTATGTCAATTACGGAACAAATGACAAATTAATAGATAATTTGTATTTTTCCTAACTATACAAACCTTAGCTATCTAATCAAACTTGCCCGCCAGCCCTATCCCCCTTGAAGTTCTACCTCCAAGCAAAGTGAGAAGCACAGGTGTGTGTAAGGGGGGGGGAGGAGTGGTGGTAGCAAGCTACCCTGCCCTACCCCCAAATAGCGGTGGGGTAGTAATAATAATAATAATAATAATTCTTTATTTCCAATTTATACATTGGGTATTAATATCCATGTTAAGGATAATCCAAAGCATCAAGTACACAGAGAAACTAAACAGGATATAAAAGTTTTAAAAGTATTGATAAAAATATACGTACTCAAAATAATAAAAAAGGCATTTAAAACTATAACCACGAGTCTTATAAAAGTCAGGAGAAAAACAAAATGTTTAATAGTTCTAAAAGTATTGATAAAAATATATGCATTTAAAACGTTAAGAGCAAATAAAACCATATTATTAGAACATTAAAAGTATTGATAGAAATATAAGTTGTTAAAACATTGAAAACCATAAAACATCATAAAAATCTGTAAAGCACAAAGGTAAAATTAAACTAACACATTATAACACTTTAAAATATAGATATAAATATAAGTAGCTAAAATATTAAATATAAGATATAATATAAAGATCAAGTACCATTTAAAAGATGTTTCTTTAATTTGTATTTAAAAGACGGTAACGAATTAGTTTCCTTTAAAGAGACTGGTATACTGTTCCAAAAATGGGGACCCCTCACTGTCATCTCTCTCGATCCCATATCAGTTCGAACTCTCCTTTCGAACAAATTGTTAGCCTGTCTGGTAATGGAGTTTACAGTCTGAAGATTATATAGCCACTCTGGTAAAATACCTCTTAAAATCTTAAAGATTAAAATACATACATCATATCTGTATTTCTCTTTCATTTTTAACCAGCCCAGTTTTATTAGATGCGGAGTGATATCATATTTACTCACCGTCCTAAGGGCCACACGAGCTGCAAAATTCTGTAGTTTTTGTACTTTACTCAGGTGCTTATTATTCGCTGACCCCCAGACGGTGAGACAATAATTGATCAAACTTAGAGCTAAAGATTGTACTACAATTAAGCATGTTTGGGGTACAAAATAATTTTTCACTCTATTCAAATATATTAACGTTCCCATAACTTTCCTGTGAATCTTGTCTATGTGCGTCTCAAAAGTCATATAATTATCGAAGAAAACCCCAAGGTTCTTAACACTGCTCAGAGGTTTGATTTGACTGCCTTCAAAATTTATTGTCAGATTCGGATTAATGCGATTTTAATATGGCCTTGTTCCTATAAAGATACTTTGTGTTTTCGCAGTATTTAATAACAAACCATTTTTTTTAAAGTAAACTTTGGCCATAGATAATATGTTGTTAGCTCGTTCCACGATAGCTTCTACATCGTTACTATCACCTTCAATAAGAATTTGCGTATCGTCAGCTTATTGAACCACAAAGCAGTGGGGCAGGTAATTAACTAGGTCATTAACAAATATAATGAATAAAATTGGTCCCAGAATTGAACCTTGTGGAACTCCAAATGATACTAGTTTGGTGGAAGAAATAGTATTTTTTATTTTAACAATTTGATGGCGGTTGGTAAGATAACTTCGAAACCGCTTTTGATAGGTCCAAAAGCAAAAGTAGAGAAATCTTATTTTTCATATTGTTGTAAATTTTATTAGATATCTGGAGTAATGCAGTCTCAGTAGATAATTTTGGTCTAAAACCGTGTTGAGTTTTAGAAAGAAGCTTATGTAATTCTAAATATGAGGTTAATTGTTTAGCAACTATTTTTTCCAGAATTTTTGACAGGACAGGCAGCAAAGAGATAGGCCTGTAATTACCCACTAAATCTTTATCTCCACTTTTATAGACAGGGACTACATATGGAATTTTCCACATTTCAGGATATACATTAGTTACTATTGATGTATTAACGATGATCGTAAGGTAAAAAGCTGTTATGAATAATGAATCTTTTATAAAACGGAGAGAGATTCCATCTGGTCCACACGCATTGGTCTCCTTCATACTTTTAATAGTTAAAATCACAGTCTCGCAATCAACAGGTGAGGGTCTAAAAACAGATAAATTGTCATTAAAATTATCAATGTGATTGATATCTTGCAACAGGATATCATTATTTGCCAAATCCTCTTGAGCTTTTTCAAATGTCCTTTTTCCTACACCAGAAAAAAATTCGTTAAAATTTTCTGTTTTGGTTAATATATCCTCGCTGTTTTCAATTAACTCAAAATCATTATTAGTGACGTTCGAAAGCATCTTTTTGGCAGTTTTCCATGTAGCTGAGATATCATTTATATATTTTTTAAATTCATTGTTGTTATGTTCTTTACGACTAGCATCAATTACTATTTTAACAGTCTTTTTCTTATCTCTATAATTCTCCCTAAGTAGTTCATTATAAGGATCTTGTTTCAGAGAACTTTGTGTTTGATCTCTTTCTTTTATCGCAGACCTTATTTGCTCTGATATCCAAGGGGCTGGAAGGCGTAGTAATTGTCTTGTCACATTGGGAGCGCAAGTATCAATGCATAGGTTCATGACGTTAGTTAACGTATTAAATTGAATACTTACGTCATCTGTATGCAAGATAGTGTTTAGAGTGTTCACTTCATTAAGTAGTAAGTTACAATATGTATTCTGTGAATAATTCCGTAAACAGCGGAAAGTTTTATAAATGGGAGAGCGCTTTGGTTTTTTCATATTCACTAAAATACTAATTGCTTCATGGTCTGCGATTGGGCCCGGCAATATTTCTAATTTAGTTACCATAGTTTTGTTATTAGTGATGAAGAGGTCTATCAAAGTTGATGAACTCGAAGTTACTCTAGTAGGCCTGTCGATCAGTTGGTCTAACTTTACACTATCAATAAGTCCAGCCATTTTATTACCGGCTTTAAGAAGGTCATCATTAAAATCACCAAATATAAAAATAGGTTTGTTCCTTAGAACTACGTTTTTAAGAGAGTCTAAAATAAATTTAAAAGAATCTACAGTAGATTTAGGATGGCGGTAGAAGCAACCAATAATAACTGAGGGTAAATAGCGGTGCTGTAGAGTTAACCACTTACATTCAACTCCCTCCCGCTTCTCAAGGCCGTTATCAAACTTGGTTACCTTTAAATGGTCTCTTACATACACACAGACCCCACCACCTCTGCCGTGGTCCTCTCTGTATAAATTATATGATGGTATATTAGCGAAACCATCACTCATATTCAAAGACAACCATGTTTCACTTATGCACAATACATCAATTTTGTGTTGTGTTACCAAAAGCTCTATTTCGTGTTTGTGACATAATAAAGATTGAGCATTAATATAAAACATTTTCAGATAATTACTCTGTGCGGCACTGTCATCTTGGCCTACTACCTAATGATAATTATGATTATATTTGGTGCAAAGTCTACTCTTATGTCCATATCCCTGACATACATTACATTTTATTTTATGGTCAAATCTACAGTTGGATTGAACATGGTTGAATTCGCCACAATTAAAGCACCCCTTTCTATTTTTGTTCATGAAACTATTGCCATTTTGCTGGTAATGAGCTTTATAATGAGCTTCGCGATTTTGCAGCCTATAATTATTTTCCCTATGGTGATCTCCAGGTCCTCTATTATAAATGCGTGTGTCAGGGAACCTGTGTCTGGCATTGAAGTTTATTTGAGAATAAGGAGGATCACGATTCTCAACCCCTAATCTACTCTGATTTCCTAACGTAGTCCTATTTGTTTGATTACTATCTTTCACCTGAAACGGCGCATTAAAATTCTAATGGCTCGTCATTTTAGCTACGCCGAAAGTAATACCCGTATTAAATAGCTAAGGTTTGTATAGTTTGGAAGAATACAAATTATCTACGAATTTGTCATATTGCTTCCTTTTTTTCAGAATGATTATATCATGATTCTTCACGATTGGGATTTGTCCTAGCATCGAAGGGCACCGCTGCTGTCCCTTTGTGTTTCGGCCCAGTAGACGGATCCTACTGCTCGCAGGAGTCTCCTTGTGAGGATGATAGGGAGTACCCATCCTCCTAATTGCTGAGATTTGGTAGGTTGCAGAAGAGGAAGGTTAATAGGGACTCCTTTCCTTTGGAGTCTTTCTCGAAGGTGAAGAAGCCTAAGTGTGTTACTCCGTTGGCTTGTTCCTTCCACGCTGACTGCTTGATCGATCGTTCACCTCTGGGGAACGGTTGAGTAAGAATGGAGAACCTTTGACCCAGGACAATCCTATGGTTCGAAGGACTCTCTGTTGCTTCCCCGAGGAAAACGGCGCCGCCCACGGCCTTAGGAGAGTCTTAACTACGCTGATGCTGTGCATTAACTGTTGCCTGCCTTGGGGCTTTCGGATATCCCTTCAAAGGAATGGGTGCTTGAGATTCTTAACTTTGGAACACAGCAGGAGCGCACACCTGCCTCCCCAAAGGTTGACTACGGTCTTCCCCTCCGTGACTCCAGAGGTCATGCACCGGGGGAGTGTCTCGTGTCCCTAGCTGTTGTAATCTCTGCGTCTGCTCTACCATCCTTCATTCGTCCTGCTTTGGCGGACTAGCGAGAGCAGTTGCAGACGAGTACCCGCTGGGGTTACCCGTCGGAGGATCCTCTAGTGGAAAACCCCGAAACTGGCTTCCTAACTTATGATACCTGCCCCAACCTGAGCCTGCTTAGCATGATGAGGATGTGCAAAGTATGTTGCATGGAGCTCCTCCACCTGGTGATGAGCGCCCAACTTGTTCGCGAGCGAAGCCCTTCTCTCCTGAGTGGTTGTCTCCCAAATGTGTGGTGGATTCGTCCATGCCCCGTTCCAGCTCTTTGGAGCACTGCTTCTTCGAGAGAGACGATGATAGGGCTAGGCAGCTGTTTACAGCTCTCACCCCACGTTGCTGTATCTGTAGGACACTACAAAACGTCTGTTTTGTGAGGCCAGATCCATTGGGATCTGTGTCTTGGGTTTCTACCTCTCACAAAGGAGAACCAATTGTTCTGCTTGCGCCCCAAGCTGTAGTGAGTTCAATACACCCTTATTTCTCTCTGTAAGCAAATGCCTCCTGCTGTAGGAGCACACAAGGCTACTCGTCATGATGAGGAAGAATGCTTTGGCCTATGCTGCTTCAGCATGTGGAAGCTCAGACCCTAGTTTTGCAAAGGATTCTTGTGCAGTGTTGTGCACCCATTCACTGAGCACTAGCGAGGAGGGTGGGCAAGCTCCTCCTCCTGACGAAGGTCTGCCCGATCTCCATTGCTCGCCAACTTCAGCGAGTTCGCAAGGACTTATTCACCCACGTATCTTGCATTGGCATAGCGTTTACTACAGGTGTGCACTATCTTGATAGCTCGCACTTGGCATTCGATTAATGTATTAATATATATGGCTTATTTGAAATATGAAAAAAACACATTTAAATGTGCAAAAATTTATCATTAATCGAATGCCAAGTCCCAAACCTACCAATTAGCTACGATGGTGAAGATGGGTTGATTTCAATTCTAAGCACAGAAAACCTGAATTTGACAGGTATATGTACAGAAGAATTGTCATTGACTTTTATCTTTCTTCGTGGCTGAGTGGTATGGTCACTGGCATACAGATATCCTGGACCAGGGTTCAAATCCCGGCCGGTCTGATATTATAGTCTTTGGGTGATTCCGCCTGGGGCTCTGATCCCGAGGTCGTTAAGAGAATCCAGACTTTAATGTATTAATATATATGGCTTATTTGTTCACCTCCTCCTGAGGGAAGAGGGTTTTACCCCATCAGGGGGAAACTATCAGCCTGCTCGACTCCTGTCTGATAGAGGCCACAGACAGAACGTATTTCCTACAACTAACCCGATCAGACCACCAAACGTGTAAGTCGAATTGGAAGGGCAGAGATTGATTCTTCATGAATATCCGAAACAAAGTCTCAGTGGGATAAACCGAGGCTAGGGTCTCCCCGAGGTGGGGTCCGGCTCTTTAAGAGCCGGCATGGCTGAACCATCTTGTCAGCTTGAATAGTAAGACCTGTCCAATTATCCGTAATAGGCAAGGCAACAATGATAGCCGTTGTAGATATGGCGTATTCCCCAGATATAGTCTAAATCAGCACCTTCCTGAGGCGTGAACATAACTATAACAAAGACTAGATCGATATTCTTCGTCCAAATTGGACTTGCTAGCAAATAAATACCATAGTAAAAAACAATAATAAATAATGATAATATTGGTCATAAAACGTAAGTGATATAACCTAGATGACAGAGTACCAGAAGGGCAATATTAACTTGAAAAACTACCGAATCGAACAAAACCAAAATGGCTGCCGATACCGAGGACGGCCAAGCCTCTTCCAAAATTAAAATCCACATTACTGGAATGAGAACAAATGGCCGGTACTGAAAAAAACTGTCAAAACTAACTATGGTACTTAACATTGGTAAAGGTGAAGTAGCAACGTCAGTCATGTTGAATTAACGACAATCACTTTCGAAACACACCTAACAAAATAAAAACGACTTAGCGGGCAAGTCCAAAACAGAAGGATGACCTGGAGAGCGCGAGTAGTAGGTGTCGGTAGGGTAGCCCAACTGTATTATCTAGGGCCTGTCACGGCCCTCCCCTTTGATGAAGGGATTATCTAAATGGAAGACAGCCTGTGAATAGTGATTTACACACGCCCTTGTTAGATATACGACACCAACAAGGTGCTCGCGCGAGGGTTGTAACCTCTGCATTCCATGCTTATATCTTTCTCTAGTATATTTGGAAGATTTATATTAGAAAAGAAGGACTTTCACCGGCCGTCACAGATCGACCCAGAAATATATATATATATATATATATATATATATATATATATATATTATATATATATATATATATATATATATATATATATATGTATGTATGTATGTATATACACACAGTATACAGTGGTACCTCTACATACGAATGTCCCAACATGCAAATTTTCCAACATACGAAGTAAAATTCGACCAAATTTCTGCCTCGACATCCAAAGTAAACATTACGAAGTAAACATTACGCCATTGAGCGTCGAGTGCTCAGTTCTCTGTTCTTGTGTGTATCGTGTGGTTGTCCTCTGTTTGGTCTGTTATTAACATTGCTTATTTTCTTCCTTTTCTCACATTTCCTTTTTGATTTTACCTATAATTATGGTGCCTAAGAAGCTAAGTTTCAGTACAAGAAGAAGGCAATTCTTTCATTAGAATTGAAGCAAGAAATTATAAAAAAACATGAGAGCAGTGTGCATGTGAGTGATACTGTATGGCTAAACAATATGGCCGGAATAGGCCTATGATATCGACGATCATCAAGCTGAAGGCAGCCATTAAAGCAGATAAACAATCGAAGGGGATCACCATTATTACAAGACATCGTAGCAATACCCTGGAAGAGATAGAACGCCTTTTGTTGATAGGGATAAAGGACAAAGAGATTGTTGGCAACGATCATTTGTGAGAAGGCCCAGGGTGATGAACAGAAAGAAAGAAAAAAGTGAACCAAAGAAAACCAAGATAGCATTAACAAGCTCTTTTAAATAAGATTTCTCTCTTTTTCTGTTTCTCTCTAAACATAGCATTAACATGTTCTTTAAATAAAATCTCTCTCTCTCTCTCTCTCTCTCTCTCTCTCTCTCTCTCTCTCTCTCTCTCTCTCTCTCTGTCTCTCTCTCTCTCTCTCTGTCTCTCTCTCTCTCTCTCTCTCTCTCTCTCTCTCTCTCTCTCCTCTCTCTCTCTCTCTCTCTCTCTCTCTCTCTCTCTCTCTCTCATTCTTCTTCGCTGTTATAGTGTTAGATACGTCTATTATTTTTTTTCCGAGAGAGAGAGAGAGAGAGAGAGAGAGATTAAACAAAAATGTGTTTAGAGTACATATAATTTTTAACAGCGTCAACGAGTTGAAAAACAATTAAATGTAACTAAGAAAGTAATAACAGCTAATCTGAATTCCTATATTAACTAAAACAAATATTGATACAAACACACTCGTGTAAGTATGCACAAACACACACACACAGGTGCAAGAATTGCTATGCAGTAAGAGAGACGGTCGGGGAGGATGTAGAGATGGTGACTGCGATAACATACCGTAACTCGTCACTGAAAGTGATGAAGATAAAAAACCAAAGGAAAAAAAATTTTTAAAATATGAAATATATATATATAAAAAAAAAAATAAGCTAAGTTAGATTAAAGTTTCCGTAGTGTAAGTTACGGTATGTTATCGCAGTCACCATCTCTACCTCCTCACCGATCGTGTCTCCTCCTGCATGTGTGTGTGTTTGCTCATACGCACACGAGTGTGTTTGTATCAACATTTGTTTTAGTTAATAAAGGAATTCAGATTCGCTGATATTGTTTTTTAGTTACATTTAACTGTCTTTCAACTCGTTAACGCTGTTAAAAATCATATGTACAAAACACATTTTTGTTTAATCTCTCTCTCTCTCTCTCTCTCTCTCTCTCTCTCTCTCTCTCAGAAAAAATTAATAGACGGCTCTAACACTAACAGTGAAGAAGAACAAGAGAGAGAGAGAGAGAGAGAGAGAGAGAGAGAGAGAGAGAGTATTTATTTAAAGAACATGTTAACACCATGTCTACCTTCTCGCCGATCGTCCGTCTCCTCCTGGCGTAGCAAATCCTACACCTGCGTTGGCCTGTCTAAGGTAAAGTGGCAATAAAACAAATTTTTTATCTATTATTTTTTTTTTATAATTATCTTTTTTACATACTTCTTTCATATTATGCAGTTATGTTATTGTTATGTGTAATTATGTGAAGCCATTTATTAAGGATTTATTATGGGTTTTTAGGCTGAGGAACAAATTAAATGAATTACCATGTATTCTTATGGGAATAGCCTATTTGCTCCAACATACGATCGTTTTAACATTCGAAGCAGTTTCTGGAACGAATTAAATTCGTATGTAGAGGTACCACTGTACAGTGGAACCTCTACATACGAATGTCCTAACATACGAATTTTCCAACATCCGAAGTAAAATTCGACCAAATTTCTGTCTCGACACCTGAAGTGTTGCTCCAACATACGAAGTAAACATTACGCGTACGCGTGGAATTTTCTCGAAAGCGTGCAGTGTCGTTTGTTGTTGACGCCGCTAGACGGCAGCACATCGGAGGGATGCCAATCGAGCGTCGCCTTGATCGGTCCTCTCATCTCGTGCGCATCGTGTGGTTGTCTATTCGCTCAGTTTTAACAGTGTTTTTTATCTTCCTTTTTCACGTGTTGTTTTCTGTGTTCTGTAATCATGGGTCCTAAAAAGCTTAGTTTCGGGTCAGGAAGTAGTACAGTGAGCCCTCGTTTATCGCTGTAGATAGGTTCCAGACCCGACCGCGATAGGTGAAAATCCGCGAAGTAGTGACACCATATTTACGTATTTAACATGTATATTCAGACTTTTAAAACCTTCCCTTGTACGTAGTACTGTTAACAAACTACCCTTTAATGTACAGAACACTTAATGCATGTACTACTGTACCCTAAACTAAAACAGGCACAAATATTAAAGGCGATTTTATATCATGCGTTTCCTAAACAGGCCAAAAAGCACGATAAAAAATGGCAACCAATGTTTTGTTTACGTTTACTGTATCTCTGATCATAATGAAGAAACAAACGCATTTAGTGTACTACACATCTGTGTATAGGTTAGTTTTTGCATCGATTATATTGATTATACAGTATGTTGATTTTGTTATTACCAATGTTTTACTTAAATTTTCTTAGGACTTCCAAATGAAATGTTCTTCTTTATGGGCGGCGTCATAAAGTACGCTTCATCTTCGATCATAATAAACAAACGAAGGCATTTAACGTGCATGATGAAAGTGATAAATAATGATATTACAGTAAAAGCTTTTAGAAAATATGTTATTACAAATATTATTTACCGTATCTATATAAAATCATACATACGTAGCAAAGCAGATAAACAATTTACGAGAGAGAGAGAGAGAGAGAGAGAGAGAGAGAGAGTTGTTTTACGTACGTAAATGTAAATTTTAAACAAAAAAATAGCCCCATTTCATATAAAATAGGTTATTACAAATATTTTACTTTATCATATTACAGTAGTCTGTATAATACTAAAGTTCAGTACAGTATGTTGTTGTTATAGTCGTGGCGATGAAATTCTCACGAAACAAAAACACGGCATTCGATTACAACAGCTGATTCATTCTCTCTCTCTCTCTCTCTCTCTCTCTCTCTCTCTCTCTCTCTCTCTCTCTCTCTCTCTCTCTCTCTCTCGTGTTATACAATACTTACTTATAGATGAAGAAACTAAAATTAGTTTTCTTAGTGTCAATTAAATACGAAACGAAAAAATTATGCCGAGTTTACATCCATTTCAATCGTTGTTAAAAATACGGCATCCGATTTCATCAGCAAGCCTCTATTTTTTGGGAAACATCATTATATTCTAGAAAATTGCTACTCTTTAAATAGTTAATTGCACATTAAGAAAGCGTGTACTTTTGTTTTTAAATTTCGGGTGTGTTTTAAAAATCGAGTATTGTTGACTTTTTGTTTTACTTTTGGCTGTGATTAGATCAGCTGACGTCTAGCTGCCACTCTTGAGAGTGTATGAATACACTAACAAAGTATCGTTTATACCATTTCTTAACTTATTCAAACCGTCTACAGTATACAGTTGATATTACATAAGCCCCAATGTGTTATAACCTATCAAATTTTTTTGTTTATTACATTTAAAACAACACACACACTCTCTCTCTCTCTCTCTCTCTCTCTCTCTCTCTCTCTCTCTCTCTCTCTCTCTCTCTCTGTGGGCTACTTTTCACTACCTCCCATTCCTTACCTCTCTCTATCTCTCTAACAAATGATATCTTTGTTGCTCCTCAAAGTTTCATTTATATTGAAAATCAATCATGATTCAATTTTTCTTACTTTCTCCAATCTCACACCATCGGTCACATCACGGTATTTTCGAAATTTCCGTAAAATCTACGATATATGTATATACATGCGTTATGAAAAAAATCCGCGAAGTGGTGAATCCGCGATGGTCGAACCGCGAAGTAGCGAGGGATCACTGTATATATATTTCTGGGCTCAAGCCATGACGTCCTGATGGAAGGTTCCTTCAGTAGCTACCTTGGGTATATTTAACTACAGTGGATATTCCCAGAGAATTAAACTAAAGGTTATCACAGAATTCTAACTTCTGGTGCGAGTACCCTAAAGGTTTCCCTCTAGGATATCGTATATCAACAGGGGACGCATGTATTAACACGCCACATAGCTATCTGCACCCCATATAGAGTTAACACTTCGATATGGAAAGGTGGTTGAGTAACTGAGGAGCCGTTCCATAGTTACACTCATCCGTGGCTGCTTTTGGTACTCGAGACGTAAACAAACGGGCGCCATTGCTAAATGACGTCACGTCCGTCCTCATCCTTTCACCTGTAGCTTCTTTGCTAAGTCGGATTTTTTCCAAGTGCTTACTTTATCAGCTTACATCGCCGTTATGTCGCTACCTTCAGCCTCGCCTTCTTCTGGAAAGTTGAGTACGAGGTCCCAGTATTGTTTAAATAAGCTCTAGCCGTAAAGTAACTTCTACTTTTCGTAAAATATTGTGTTTTGTGGCAGAGCTGTGCTGATACCGGACGCGCCATTTTATGGCGCCGCTGTACATGTTGCATGCTTTATTTAGTTAGCCAGAACAGTCCTCTCCGGTCTTTTAACTAATTAATATTATTAGTTATTTAGTCTTCATAGCTAGGGAATCTTTATATCGTGTTTTAGCGCTCATCAGACTCGGTCGCTGTTCGACCCCATACTAGATCGCTAGCTTAGCCCCTAGGCTGGACAGCCTAGTGCTTGTTTTCATGCATGATATATACCAGTGTTCCTAAGTTAAGTTATGAAGATTGTGGCATTATTAAACATACTATTTACGGTGATGTAAGTGTTTTCGCCTTCGGGGACCATGTAAGGGACAGTGTTGATTGTGTATCATCCCCTTCTAACCTAATGTAGGAACCCTTATATGCTCCCTATTCCCCCTGCCTGCGGGCATTCCCTCTGGGTAGTCTTGCTTTCCCTTCTATATAGGGGAATCTCGTCTACAACCAGAGTATTTATCGCTTCTCTGCCTCCCCTAAGGGAATGACCCTCCCTTAGGGTCGTGCCTGAGAGATTAGGAAGGGCCCTGCCCTTCCTCAGTTGCACCTGGTTGGGTTACTCCTTCCTCCCTGCAACTAGCGATGTGTCTTTCAAGCTTTCCTAGCCTAGGAATTAGTCCTCCTACTCTAGGTTAAGCTCTGGGGGTTGACTCTGCCTTGTTATAGTTTGAGACGGTACATTAGTACCGTTCTCGATCTGGGCTACCTATCCTAGGTTAGGGAGCGTTCTCCCTTACCTTGGTGGCCGTTCTCATGCAGTCTCTCCTCTTTGGAAAGACCTATTCTTCTCCCTCCCTACTTATCCCTTTGGTGTAGGCTTACCTACACACCTCTGTCCTTAGTCCTACAACTCCTCCCTTGGGTGGAGTGGTAGGGCTAACTTGTTCTCCTGCTGAGCTGGCCGCTCTGGTACACATACCCTTCATAGCGTTCTATGGGGGTGGTTGCTGGCGGCGGTCCTGCCGGCGGGGGATTCCCCCCTCTTTGAGTGCCCTCTATCCCTCCCTTGAGTTACCACAGGCACCCGGCCACCTGCCGGCTCCCTGCCGCCGGATGTTAGGAGTATCCACTCCTATCATGAGTGCACTCTTTCCGGAGGGATGCCGGAGGGGTATAAGATCTTACCCCTTCCATCCCTCCTTACCTTTCTCTCTTTCTATCCTGGTGCCGGTCCCTTGCCGTCTCTACTGCCGGCGATAACCGCCACTACCTCAGGTGACAGTCTTTCATAAGATGCTTTCCCCCCTTAAGACGTCAGCCTGCCGTGTACCGGAGGCTGCTGCCTTCTGTCGGCTTACCGCCGACGTCCCACCCTTCGTTTTACTTAGTAACAGCCGACCGTCTTTCGGAGCTGGACTCCTGCATGCCGGCATTGATTGCTGGCAATCTAGGTATACGACCATATACATATCTATCTTATGAATTGATCCTAGGTTCACCATGCCGTCAGCCTTTGGCGGTCGCCACTAAGGTATTATCCTTATAGATACTCAGTGTGTCTGTCTTGATGCTTTCCACCCTGCAGGACTGGCCTCCGGTGTGCCGTCGGTCTGCCGGCACCCTCATGAGACGTTAAGGGACATGCACCCCTTCCATGACTGCCGGCAACATGCCGACAGTCAAAATACTGCAGCCAGATGTCTTGGCCACTTGCATATAGGTATTGTCTTACCATCCAAGATTGTGGCTATGCTGTTTGTTTGCATATTACAATATTCCAGCATACTCTGTGTATGCAGTCGATTGCCGGAACCTACATTTAATAAGGGGTTTATCCTATACCCCTTCTCCCCCAGGGATCTGAGTGGTCTCAGACCCTACTACACTCTGCGGGCAATTTCTGTTAGAAGCCTAGCTTGGCTCATCCATATGGATTTCCCTCATTGTGACCTTCGGACACAAAGGAATTGTCTACAGATAAGGTTACGGTAACCGACTGGGCGGGATTCACAAGTATGTGTCTATCTACTTCCTTTCCCGCTCATTAATCTAAAGCATTAAAATGCCTTATAATTAAATTAATTTTAATTTTAGATTAAGGTATCTTAATTTTAGAGTAATGTAAGTCATTCTTATGCCTTCCATGTACTCATGATCTCTTTCTTTTACAGGAGGAGTATATGAAGTGTGAGAGCAACTTCTGCGGGGTGAAGCGCCCGGACTTCTACGGGCACAAGGCGTGCCGGACCCACGCCCTCTGCGCCGCCAAGAAAGGCGACTTGAAGTATTGGGACCCGCAGAATTGTACAGTCTGCAAAAGTCTTCTTGTCGAGGCGTTCGACGATCCTCCGTCTGCGGAGGCAAGGGACATTGCTAGGGAGAAGCTACGCAAATGGGTGCGTGGCTTCCAGAAGAATGCCATTGGACCATATCTTCCCAACGAAGACTTGAGGGCCTTGCTTTTCCCAAAAGCATCGAAAGACTCAGTGGTCCCCCGTGATCAGATCCCCACCGTCCAGATCGTGGTGGAACCTAACGTCGTCATGGCTCAGTCCATGCGTGAGTGCCATCTTGATTCCGACAACGTGGAACGTATGTCGGAAGTGTCGGAAGAGACGGAGAAGAACCTCATGGGCGAGGAACTCGACTATGAGGAAAATCAGGTGGAATACCCTGATTCGGAGACCGAGGTCGCTCCTGCTCCCCCAGCAACTCCTGCACCGTCCGAGGAACCTGTTCCTTTGACTTCTTCCACCCCGGACCCTCTTCCATCGGCCACTCAAGAGGTCTTCAAGATGCTTGAAGCCCTCATGGAAAAGAAGCTACGAGAAACTCAAGAACAATTCCGGACGACTATCGTCAGCTTCAAGCAACCGAAAAGGATTTCGGTTAAGGACCTCCCCACCTGCTCGGAAGCTAACCCATGGAGATACGCTGAGCATATGCCAATTACAACTGGCAAGATTTACATTAGTGAAAGGGTTGGCTCTATCTTGCTGGAAGAAGTGGAGTTCTTCCCAAATTTCGAGGCTTATCCGGACTGTTATGTCCGGCTCAGGTCCGAACCAGCCTCAAAGGAGGAGACCGAACCAAAGGAAGTTATTGTGTTTGATCTCGCGAAGGCCCAAGCTATGTTAGCTCAGGCGGTGAAGAGTAGGGGTTTCACCAACTCCAAGATGCCGGCGCTTAGTAAGAAGCATCCAACCTTCGTTGCGCCAAATGCTGCGACCTTCCCCTTCATCGAAAAGGCCTTCACAGTGGTCTTAAAGGCAGTGGAGGAAGGGAAACCTTGCCTTGCACTGGAGGAGTGCAGACCCTTCTCCATTACTCTTCCCCCCGATGATAGGCACTGGAAAGACATCCAGTCAACCTTCACGGTGGGAAAACTAGAGCCTGACGTAGAGGGTCGTCAATTTAACGAGGACCTCCCAAGACTGAACGATCACCTCCTTCGTAGGGAACAGGATACGAAGGAGAGACTTGCCGCGTCGCTGTCCCACCAGGTACAGCTTGAGCTCATGGCCGGGGATACTAGAGTCCCGGACTTTTATATGGTCCTAGCCAAGTCGCACTTAGCGACTGTAACCAAGGATCTATATAGCTTCACTAGGGCTCGCAGAGCCTGTCGTGAATTCGTGTTTGCTAACGCGACAGTGAAACACGAACCTCGGAGGCTGAATTCCTCCAATATCTGGGGCAAGTATCTCTTCCCATCTTCCTTGGTGAAAGAGATTGTGGACAAAGCTGCCACAGAGAATAGGAACCTTCTCCATAAGTGGGGCATGTCCCAAAAGAGGAAGTCCTCTCAGGATGATGGCCCTCAGCCTAACAGGAAGACTTCGAAGCCAAAACCCCAGCAACGTCAACAGAGACGACAGTTTCCGGGGCCCGCTACTCCCCAAGTGGCTACGCAGCCACAACAGACCTTTCAGTTGGTCCCCCAACCGGTGGTGTCGCAGTCGCCGGTCTTCACCCCTGCATATGAGCAACACTCAACTACCTTTCGTCCCAGAGGTAGGGGCTCAGGCAGAGGCTCCGGCAGAGATTCTTCTCGCCGTCCCTCCAGAGGCAGAGGAGGAAGGGGATCTAGCTGCCGAGGTGGCAAACCCTCGGGACACCAGAAGCAATGATGTGCTTCCGGTGGGAGGAAGACTGCGCCAATTCCAGGATCGTTGGACCTTCGATCCCTGGGCACACAGCATCGTCAAGAAGGGACTAGGCTGGAGCTGGACTCAACCACCCCCAGCCTTCCAGCAATTCTTCCAACAGTCAACCCCCCTCCTGGAAGAATATGTCCTGGAACTCTTGAACAAGAAGGTGATCAGGAGGGTAAAGTCAACCAGGTTCCAAGGGAGACTATTTTGTGTTCCCAAGAAAGACTCCGACAAACTCAGAGTCATTCTAGACTTATCCCATCTCAACAAGTTCATTGCGAACAACAAATTCAAGATGCTGACTCTGCAACAAATAAGGACCCTTCTGCCTCAAAGGGCCTACACGGTCTCCATAGACCTGGCAGATGCCTACTGACACATTCCAATGAATCATTACGCTTCCTCCTACCTAGGATTTCGACTCCAAAGGAAAAGTTACGCCTTCAGGGCCATGCCCTTCGGGCTCAACGTGGCTCCACGGATCTTCACCAAGCTGGCAGACGCAATCGTCCAACAGCTCCGTCTTCAAGGCGTCCAAGTGGTGGCCTACCTAGACGACTGGTTAGTCTGGGCGACATCGCCCGAAGATTGTGTAAGAGCCCGCAACAAAGTCACCCAGTTCCTAGAGCATCTGGGATTCAAGATAAACACTGAGAAATCTCGCCTCTCTCCAGCTCAGAAGTTCCAATGGTTGGTAATCCAATGGGATCTTCAGTCACACCGCCTTTCCATCCCACAGAAGAAAAGGAAGGAAATACAGTAGCAGGGTCTGTCAGAAGGCTTCTAAAATCCAAACGGATCTCAAGACGACAGTAGGAACAAGTTCTCGGCTCTCTACAGTTCTCCTCAGTGACAAACCCAGTGCTTCGCGCACAGCTAAAGGATGCCGCGGGAGTCTGGAGACGTTTCGCATCCATCGCTCGAAGAGACCTCAAGAGACGGCTTCCAAACAGACTTCGCTTACTTTTAAAGCCGTGGTCAGAAGCAAAGTCCCTGAAAAGGTCCATTCCTCTTCAACACCCACCTCCATTGATCAACATCCACACAGACGCTTCACTGGAGGGTTGGGGTGGTCACTCCCACCAACGACAGGTTCAAGGAACATGGTCTCCCCTATTCAAGACGTTTCACATCAACATCTTGGAGGCCATGGCGGTTCTTCTCACCCTGAAGAAACTCTCCCCGCCTCCCTCGATCCACATTCGTCTTAGTTTGGACAACTCGGTGGTAGTCAGATGTCTCAATCGTCAGGGCTCGAGATCGCCCCCAGATAAATCAGGTACTTCTTCCGATATTTCGTTTGGCAGAAAAGAAGAAATGGCACCTGTCTGCAGTTCACCTATAAGGATGCCGCAACGTGACGGCGGACGCTCTATCAAGGACAAGTCCAATAGAGTCGGAATGGTCTCTAGACGCAAGGTCATTCTCCTTCATCTCTCACCAAGTCCCAGAATTTCAGATCGATCTCTTCGCGACGAGCGACAACAATCAACTTCCTCGATATGTGGCCCCGTACGAGGACCCCAAGGCAGAAGCAGTGGATGCTATGTCACTGGATTGGAACAGATGGTCCAGGATATACCTGTTCCCTCCTCCCAACCTTCTGCTGAAAGTCCTCTCCAAACTGAGAACCTTCAAAGGGACAGCGGCCCTAGTGGCTCCCAAGTGGCCCCGGAGCAATTGGTACCCTCTGGTCCTGGAGCTGCAGCCCACGCTGATCCCCCTACCGGGCCCAGTTCTCTCTCAACAGGTACAGAAGTCGGCTGTCTTCGCTTCATCACTTAAAGTCAGGGACCTTCATCTCGTGATTTTCTCTCCTTAGCCGCAAAGAAAAGGTTTGGAATCTCGAAGAAAAGCTTAGACTTCCTCGAGGAATATAAGACTGAATCTACAAGACGGCAATACGAATCCTCCTGGAGAAAGTGGGTCTCTTTCGTCAAGGCAAAAAATCCTGCGGAAATCACCATTGATTTTTGTATGTCCTTCTTCATTCACCTTCATGGACAAGGCTTAGCGGCCAACACGATTTCCACCTGCAAATCGGCTTTGACTAGACCACTCCTGTACGCCTTCCAGATTGATCTGTCCAGTGATATCTTCAATAAACTACCAAAGGCATGCGCTAGACTACGCCCAGCACCTCCACCAAAACCTATCTCCTGGTCCCTGGACAAGGTGCTCCATTTTGCCTCTAACCTGGACAACGATTCGTGCCCTCTGAAAGACTTGACTCAAAATGTTATCTTCCTTTATGCTCTCGCCCCGGGAGCCCGAGTCAGTGAAATAGTGGCATTATCAAGAGAAGAGGGTCACATCCTGTTCACAGATACAGGAGAGCTTACCCTCTTCCCTGATCCGACGTTTCTCGCTAAGAATGAACTACCCACCAAGAGATGGGGCCCTTGTAGAATCTGCCCCCTGAAGGAAGATGTCTCTCTATGCCCAGTGGAGAGTCTTAAGGTCTATCTTTGAAGAACTTCAGACTTCGGTGGAGGACAACTCTTCAAAGGAGAAACATCGGGTAGCAACCTGTCACTGAAACAACTAAGAGTGAAAATCACCTACTTCATTCGCAGAGCGGATCCTGACAGTACACCCGCGGTCATGATCCTAGAAAAGTCGCTTCTTCTCTGAACTTCTTCCAGAGTATGGATTTCGAAAGCCTCAAGAGCTTCACAGGCTGGAAATCATCGCGCGTTTTCTTCAAGCACTACGCAAAACAAGTGCATGAAGTGAAGCATTTCGTGGTAGCCGCAGGTAGTGTTATGAAACCTGCTGTTTAACTCTGCATAGAACAGTGAGTTACTTGGGACTTTAACTCTATGGGTGCCTGTGACCCTTTTGTGATACATAGTGATTTCATGGACACTTAGTGTTTCTAATAGACTGTTCTTACCAAGGTGAAATGTCATAGACTTTACATGAGTGCCACTTGCCTTAGGGCATGATGTGTTTTCTTTGAAAAAGACTGACGTTCCTCTGGAACTTGTGTTTCTAAAAAGTAAAATTTCTTTTCAGATTCAAGATTGAAGTCTTTATTTTCTATGTACATTATTTTTTATTATTATAAATAAACTCTATATTCATTATTGTAATTACTACCATAATGATCTGCAATCTTTGAAATAAAATGTCTATTTTATTCCATGCGCGTCTCTCTTCGCTCCTATTCTTTATCAAGAAATATACGATTGTTATAGTTTCATTTACCCCCTTTTGTCTCTAAATAATGAGAAGAATAATATATGTAATTATGTTATATACTCACTCATGCCTTGATAATATTCCTACTCGAATATTAACCTTTGTCCTGCCTCCGAGACCAGATTGATCTCTCCCCCAGGGAGAGTAGTAAATGTTATTTACTTACCTAGGCTTGATAATATTCCTACCCGAA
>NC_090742.1:50667147-50824647 GCF_036898095.1 Palaemon carinicauda
TCCTTGATAATGAGTCTGCCACAATGTTTTCTCGTCCTGATATGGCGATAACTTGGATATTATGTGCAGATAGTATGTATGACCATCTTAAAAGTTTAGGTTTGAGAGTAGTGGACCTATGGAGATGCGACAGAGGAGAGTGGTCGCTGTAGACGTAGATCGTGTCTTGTCCATCAACATAAATCTCGTATCTCTGGATGGTAGCTACGATGGCGAATAGTTCTTTCTCCACAGTGGGCCAATTTAGTTGGGAACCCATAAATCGTCCACTGGAATAAGAGACTGGTAACAGATCAGCTAGTGGGGGCAGGTTTCCTGTTATGGCTGTTATTGGAGCAGGATTCTGTAATAGAATGCCCCCATATCCAAGATCACTAGCGTCTGTTTGGAGAGAATGGTTAGGTGGTGGCATTAATATAGGAGATGACAAGTAAGTTTTTAGCTGGTTAAATATTTGATCATGTTGCTGGCTCCAAGAAAAATTTACTTTTGAAGATGTTAAAGCAAATAGTGGTCCTGTGAATGGTGAGAAATTTGGACTGAACTTAGAGTAATATCCTACCATACCTAGAAATCTTTTTAATTCCTGTTTGGTAGTTGGAACAAGATAAGAAGTTATGGCACTAATATTTGCATCATGGGGTAATACTTTACCACTGCCAACTCGATGACCAAGGTAAGATACCTGACCTTTGCAAAAATTACTTTTTGCTAAGTTGATCGTTAATCCATGTTGTTTCAACCTTGAGAAAACTTCTTTTATCTTTTGAATATGGTTTACCCAGGTGTCAGAGGCAATAATGATGTGATCTAAATATACAAATACTTTTTCCAAGTCCTGTAAAATTAAAGACATTACTCTTTGGAAGGTGGCAGGTGCGTTGGCTAATCCGAATGGCATTACATTATAACTAAATAATCCAAATGGAGTGATAAATGAAGAAATTTCCTTTGCCGTTTCTGTTAATTTAATTTGGTAATAACCCTTCAGCAAATCTATTTGGGTTAAGTAGGTTGAATTACTTACTTGGTCAATGATATCTTGTATTCTTGGTAGAGGATACGAATCTTTAATTGTTAAATTATTAATTTTCCTGTAATCGGTACAAAGACGAAATTTACCATTTTTCTTTCCTACTAGGAGACATGGGGAAGCCCATGGTGACGCACTGGGTTCTGCCAATCCTTCTCTTATCAAGTAGTTCACTTCTTCTTTCATGATACCCAATTTCTTCTGTGATGTTCGATAGAAAGCTTGTTTAATGGGTGCAGCACCTGGTTGTAGTTTGATGTCATGATCTAGCATGGTGCATCTACCTGGTTTATCTGAAGTTATACTAGGAAATTCATGGAATAAAGCTACTACAGATTTACATTTTGATGCATATAAGGGTTGTAGATAGTCTGATAAGTTTTCCAAGATCTTAGAGTTTTGAGAATCCTGCCAAGATGCAGTTATTGGATCATCTGTAAATTGATCCATAGGACAATCTATGTATGGTATGGAACTAGTAATCATTACCGTTTTACTTTCAGCTGTTGAGGGAGACAAATAGGCCTTTAAGAGGTTTATGTGGACTAATTGAGTAGACTTACGCTTATCTGGAGTTGCGATTATATAGTTGGTTGGCGAGATACGTTGAGTGATGGTATAAGGTCCCTGGTATTTCTCTCGTAGGGGAGAGCCTGCAATCGGATGGTATAGCAGCACTGCATCTCTTACTTTGAAACTTCTGGTTTTAGCCTTTTTATCATAGTTAATCTTCATCTTCTCTTGAGCTGTTATCAAGTTAGTTTTGGCAATGGAGTGAAGATCTGAAAGTTTCCTGTTGAGTTCCGAAATATATTGGGAAAGAGGTACCTCATTATCTCCCAACTTCAGGATGCGTTCTTTGACTGAACTGAGGATAGTTCGTGGCCGTCGACCGAAGAGTAGTTCAAAAGGTGACATACCAGTAGACTGGTTTCGAACTCCTCGTATGATGTACATGATCAGTTCCAAATCGCAATCCCACTCGTTACCTGAACTATGGATGTATTTCCGGAGAAGATTTTTAATGGTCTGGTGAGTGCGTTCTAATGCTCCATTGGTCTGTGGATGGTAAGCTGAGGATGAGACTTGGGTTATATGGTAATCTTTCATAGCTGTTTTAAAAGCATGACTCATGAAATTGGTTCCTTGATCACATTGTAGTTCAGTTGGAAATCCTACAACAGTAAATATGGACACTAGTGACTTTAGGATGTTCTTGGCTGAAATGTTTCTTAAAGGTACTGCAAATGGATAACGGGTAGTTGGGCATAAGGCCGTAAGCAAGTATTCATTTCCCCTTTTTGTCTTAGGCAAAGGGCCTACACAGTCTACTATGATCTTACTGAAAGGTTCTTTAGGCACAAGTATAGGTTTTAATGGTGCAACTGGTACTTTCACATTAGGACTACTTACTTTTTGACATGTTGTACATGTTTTTACGTACTCTTTAATGTCATTCTTCATGTTTGGCCAATAAAAGTCTTGACTGATGCGTTCATATGTTTTAGTGATACCAAGATGAGAGTCAGCAGAGTGAGACAATTCTAGGATCAGAGGTCTTATATCCTTAGGAACAACTACCTGGAATAGATCCTTCCATGTTTCTAGATGACTGTTCTTGCTGGACCTGAATTTTCTCATTAGTACATCATTATTAATATAAAAATAAGAACACTTGTTGGTATCCTTTGGTTTCACTTGGTTGAAACACTGCTGTAGAGTGACATCTTTCCTTTGTTGATAGCTAAAGGAATCAGGCTGGATCTTATATGTACTCATCAACTCGTTGAAATCCATAGGTTCAGAGACTGGCAACGGGTTTGATGATGATTCAGTAGGGGTGTCCTTTTTACTGCTTCGTGTCACTGCTAAGCATTCCTCCTGTACAACATTACCTGGAGATACTGCTATTAAGTTTGTTAAGACAACAGAGTTAGCTATGTCATTACCCAGGATTACATCTACATTCTTGCATGGTAACAGTTCTGGATTTACAGCTACTTCAGTAGTTCCAGAGAAATAAGGACAATGAAGGTTTACATTAATGAGAGGCAACATAGACTTACTGGTTAAGTCATTAACTGCAACATACCTGTGAGTTTCACCTTTAGGTCGTATTACTTTAGGAGAGACGATCGTTTGAGAGGATCCAGTGTCTCTGAGTATGGTTACAGGTTTACCATTTATTTTGCCTGAGCAAGTGAAGGGTGCAAACGCTTGGGACTCGTGTGATGCACAATGGAAGGTCTTTTTCTTCTCCACCTTAGGTTTTGGTTCCTGTTTGGGCAGATTCATTTGCTTAGGAGAGAATTGAGGGAGATTAGGTTTTCTCTTTAAGTATGAAGCTGCACAATGTGGATCAGGACATTCTGAAATATGATGTCCTTCTTGTTTGCAGTATGTACAAGTTTCCTTAGGTCTAGTTTCTCTATATGGGGTTTTACCTACTTTATGAATAAGAGCATAGTCATCTGCCTTTAAAGCGGCTTTCTTAGGGTCAGATTCATTCTGCTCTCTTAGATAAACATTAATGCTACCTGGTATTTTCCTTAAGAACTCCTCCATTACTATTAAATCTTTCAACTGCTCAAAAGTTTTGACATCTACTTTGTCTACCCACTTCTGAAACTGTTTAATCTTTCCATTCATAAATTCTAAAAAGGTTTGCTGAACTTGCTTCTGACTATTACGAAATATTTGCCTATAACCTTCCGCAGTAATAGAATAAGCATCAAGGATTGCCTTTTTAATTATGAAATAATCATGTTCCTCTAACATAGTGGCACATACAGATAATGCTTTACCTTTAAATGAGTTCCGGATGATCAAATACCATTTGTCCTGAGGCCAATTGAGATTCTTGGCTGTGTCTTCGAACACAGAAAAGTAGTTATCAGGTTCCCGTTCTTCAAATGTGGGAAGCAATTTCTGCACCTTGCCCACATCAAAGGGTTCGGGAATTAGCTTACCTTCTTCCTTTTCTTTCAGTCTTATAAATGCCAGATCCCGTTCTGTTACTGTGGCCGCTTCTCTCTCAATCTGCAGCCTAACACGGAGAGCTTTGTTTTTCTGTTAACTTTCTTTTTCTTGTTGCTCCAAAGCAGTTGCAGCAGCTTCCACAGCAGTTTCCACCTTGATACGTTCTAGGGAAGCAGCGGCAGCAGCCGTCCGCTCAGCAGCAGCGGCGTTCCTCTCTTCTAACTCAGCGGCGGCAGCTGCGGCTCGTTCAGCAGCAGCGGCTCTTTCTCGTTCTGTGGCAGCTTTCTCTCGTTCTACCAGAGTTGCGGCAGTTGCGGCTCTTTCAGCAGCAGCGGCTTTCCTTTCTTCTACCTCAGCGGCGGCAGTTGCGGCTCGTTCAGCAGCAACGGCTTTCCTTTCTTCTACCTCAGCGGCGGCAGTTGCCGCTGCAGTTGCGGCTTGCATCTTCATCTTTTCCAACTCCAGCTGTAGACTTAGTTTATCCAAGTCACCATTTGGATTGGTAACGGTTAGAGCTCGAACGTCAGCCAATTCTTCTTCTGGAACAATATCTTCATCTACAAGGAAGTTCAAAATATGACTGAGAATTACACATTTTACGGCAGTTGCGGGAACCTGTACATCATAATGGCGAGCTAGATTCTTTAGGTCAGTTTTTGTGGCAACTGTGAGAGATTCCACATGATCCCGTGGTGATACAATAAAATGTTGCAAGTTGAAAGGCATTTTGAATGTCGCCCGTGGTGCAAGATAAGTACAAACTAAAACAAATATCCAAACTTTATAAGAATAAGTATCAGATCATACGATCGCAAAATAACAATCTTTCGATCACAGAAATACAAAATAGCTATCACAAAATTACAAGATCGAGAGATCACAAAACTACAAAATTATATGATTAAATCACATTACACAAAAATAGCTTAAATACAAAAATTGAGTCTCGCGAAACTTACGATAATACTATAAAACTTTTATTCACAGTTAACGACTGAACAATTTATTTTTTATACTCGAGATCTTGAGCACGCGGCTAACTACTTCATAATTACTCAAACGACACGCTTAACATCACAAACTTTTACAACAATTTTACCGAATCGGTAAACAAGGCTTTAAAACGCAAAGGTATTTTTTACTTTAAACATACCTAATTAGCACGTTCTAGTTTACATTTCCTTTTAATTTATACCAGCTTAATATGATAACTTTTCAATGTTACATTTTAATTTATATAAATACTATATTATTCTCGTTATGATAAAGTATCTAGTTAATAGTCAACACTTAGTTTAAAGTAATTGATTATCAGAATAATGCGCAAACTGGACAAAATACGTAGTATACGCTTTATAGATATAACAGGAGTAATTTAACACAAGTATTTAAATATTCATTTACCGACACGTAAATGTTATTTGTACACCAAAATAGTACTTTTAACACCAAACAATATATAAGTTAATTTCCTGACTAGAGATAACGATTAGAATTACGAAAATCTCCGAAATTGGAAATTGGCTAATTTCACTTAAGAAATTTATATAACAAAATAAATCACTTTATAATGAAATAGAGATGGAGGAAATTTCACTTATAATGAAACTTAATTTAATAAATCACATATAATGAAATTTGACTTATTTCCTAAATATCACTTTTGAATGGCGATTTTAAGAAATGGCAAAATCTTAGGGCTTCAGACTTTTTTTTTTGTGAGAAATCTCTGGGATACGAGATTTGAGTAGGCGAAACTTTAAAAGCTACCTACTGGGGGCATCTTCAATTAATAAGGGTGGTTTAGAAGCTGGACAATCAGCATACCTAAGTCTTAACTATATTAAGCGTGACTTGTTCCTCTTACAACCAAATGACTACCCAGACATATATTATACATAAATGTCTAATGAGAGGGAGACGAGACATCTACCTTACCTTGGAATTATTACTGTCGTCCTTAATCCTTGGTACGCCACAACACAACACTCGATACTGTTCATAATCACTGGAACTGTTCTTTCACGATTCAATCACTTGATATAAATTTGATGAATCATATCACACATCATATCCCGGACAGGCCCCCAACTATTATGTGACGAACCACTGTGCAAACAATTACCCCTTTACAATGGGCGGTAGTTCTCTTCACACAATAAAATAGAAGTCATATGGGTAGACTTCCAAATTCACTTGTTTCTTATTACGAGTGTATAAGATTGTTGATTATGATCAAATGTATCTTCTTAAAGCTGGTTGCAGACAATCGAAGCACCAATAGCAGGATAATTGGAGGACAGGAACAATAAACTATGTTATAAACAAAACGTTAATCTTACGTTAAACAAAATAATGAAAAAGCACTTCAAAACAACAATAATAAGCAATGCAAAGTGAATGGGTGAGTAAGGTAGATGAATCTCGTGGTGAGAACAATGTATTCTAACAAAACAATAAATTTGGGGTTACCTTATAACATGTAAGGTAAGAAAACAGGGATGATTTACAGCAGGAAGGTGAGTGTAAACAAAAGACAATGAGAAGAATGGAATGAAGATGGCGCTGAAATAAGGTGATGTATTCACAAAGAAAATGGAAAAATAAACTTTAGACAAATCAGATATGTTAGCATATGTACAACATATGGGGATATCAAAATATATATATATATATATATATATATATATATATATATATATATATATATATATACAGTATATATGTATATATATATGTATATACATATATATATATATATATATATATATATATATATATATATATATATATATATATATATATATATATATATATATATATATATATATATATATATATATATATATATATATATATATATATATATATGTGTATATATATATATATATATATATATATATATATATATATATATATATATATATATATATATATATATATATATATACACAGTGATGCCTTAGGATACGAAAGTAATCCATTCAGGATGCGGTTTCGTATCCTGAGTCGCGTTTTACATGTAAATAGCCTAATCCGTTCCAAGCCTTACAAAAAGGTACCTTTTCTTTCATAAACACGCTAAACTGTAGTAATAAACAGGCAATGCAGCCATTTCTATCATTCAATAATTAACCCAACCGTTAAAAACAGCCTAATCCATTCCAGAAACCACTATGAGATTATTCAATAATGTAGTTATAGCCAAGTTATCCCCCCCAAGCCCAAAGAAAACGGTCTTTTCTTTACTACTGTATAAAAGTACGGTACTGTATGTAAAGCATTTAGATCAGTGAAGGTGTATTGTTACCTGTACGTACACCTAAATTAAGGATAATCTGTTCCAAGCCTTACAAAAAGTCACCTTTTCTTTCATAAACACGCTAAACTGTAGTAATAAACATGCAATGCAGCCATTTCTATCATTCAATAATTAACCCAACCGTTAAAAACAGCCTAATCCATTCCAGAAACCACTATGAGATTATTCAATAATGTAGTTATAGCCAAGTTATCCCCCCCAAGCCCAAAGAAAACGGTCCGTTTTCTTTACTACTGTATAAAAGTTACGGTACTGTATGTAAAGCATTTAGATCAGTGAAGGTGTATTGTTACCTGTATGTACACCTAAATTAAGGATTGATACCTGTACACTCTGAAAAAAAGGTTACAGTTAATTAGTGTAACAAAAAAGTTGAAACTTAACTTTTGATTGAGACGATGTCCGATAGCGAAGTCGCGTCAGAGGAGGATGGCATAAGGCAGAAAACGTAACAAGTGACAGACTACGTACAGTAATTTACACACTTAACACATTAACACTTAAACTTTACGAAATAGAAAAATGGCAGAAATAATTAACACTTAACATTACGTATGGAAAACTATAAAATGAAAGAAAAAACACTTAACAGTAACATAAAACTTAAAATTGAATTTTTTTTTTTTGCTTTTTTATAACTTTACGTTTTTCATATTTTCTAAATCTCTTCTACTTCTTCATCACTTTCTTTTTTCTGTTTCTTTTCTTTACTTTCACCTTCTAATTCTTCATCCCTTCCTCTTTTCTGTTTCTTTTCTTCACTTTAACCTTCGTCTTGGCCTACTAATACCGCTGGCCTCTTTAATAAGAAACTATCCATTGAAGCTTGTTTCTGCCTACTTTTCAACACATTTCTAAAATGCGTTAGGCAAACGTCATTGCAGTGTTGAAGCGCACGGTTGGTATAAACTTTTTCTGGATGTTCCTTTTCGACGTAGTCTGCCATTTTATGGAAACATGCAAGAATTTCCTTGATGTCTGCCGTTTTCAAAGGTGTAACATCCTCCTCATCACCGCTAGAGAACTGCTCGAACATCACTCATTTGCATTGTCTCCAACTCCTTCAGGTCGTCCGTCGTCAACTCCTCGTGGTGCTCCTCGATAAGTTCATCTATATCCTCCGCGCTAACTTCCAGCCCCATGGACGTACCAAGATGTACGATGTCAGCCACCTCAGACTGCTGAATTGGTTCAGGATCGTCAACGATCTCGCCTTCACCTCCAGGCTTCCCGAACCCCTCGAAGTCTCGTGCAGAGACAGCATCAGGCCACAGCTTCCTCCAAGATGAGTTTAGGGTACGTCTCAAAACTTCCTGCCAAGCGAGATTGATGAGTTTGAGGCATATCACGATGTTAAAGTGATCTTTCCAAAATTCACGCAGAGTGAGGTTTGTACTCTCTGTGACTTGGAAACATCTCTGGAAGAGATGCTTCGTGTACAATTTTTTAAAATTTGAAATAACTTGCTGGTCCATGGGCTGGAGGAGAGGGGTGGTGTTTGGCGGTAGATATAGGACCTTTATGAAGGAATACTCGGCCAGAAGATATTCCTCGAGGCCAGGAGGGTGAGCTGGAGCATTGTCCAACACCAGCAGACATTTCATAGGGAGGCGGTTTTCTTCCAAATATTTTCGGACAGTCGGACCGAAGCAGACATTCACCCAATCAATGAACAGTTGCCTCGTTACCCAGGCTTTTGCATTCGCCCTCCACATCACAGGAAGGTTCTCCTTGATGACTTTGTGGGCTTTGAAGGCTCGGGGATTTTCTGAAAGGTACACCAGCAGGGGCTTTATCTTGCAGTCCCCACTGGCGTTTGCACAAAAAGCAAGGGTAAGCCTGTCCTTCATAGGCTTATGTCCGGGTAGCCTCTTCTCCTCCGCCGTGATGAACGTCCGACGAGGCATTTTCTTCCAGAAAAGCCCAGTTTCGTCGCAATTGAAAACTTGCTGCGAACTGTAGCTTTCCTGCAGAGTCAACTCTTCAAACGTTTTAACAAAGGCTTCGGCGGCCTTCGTGTCCGAGCTGGCTGCCTCCCCATGCCGTACCACTGAATGGATGCCAGTCATTTTCTTGAACTTCTCGAACCACCCACGAGAAGCCTTGAACTCTGGGGGTTCCTACTGGGATGTTCCTTCTCCTGCCCCTTCTTCGGCCTGAGCACGCACGAGATCACCGAAAATGGCGGAGGCCTTCTGGCAAATTGTAGTCTCAGTGATGGTGTCTCCTGAGAACTCTTTGTCCTTGATCCACACAAGAAGCAGCCTCTCCATCTCGTCATGCACGTGGGTTCTCTTGTTGGAGAAAATAGTGACGCCCTTAGAAGGTGTCGCTGCTTTTATGGCCGCCTTCTGCTTCAGGATGGTGCCTATCGTAGATGGATTCCGGCCTTACTCCTTGGCGATCGCACTTAAACGCATGCCAGACTCGTACTTTTTAACGATTTCAAGTTTCGTCTCCATCGAGAGCATCGTCGTCTTCTTCTTTTCTTCGGCAACATTCTTGGGACCCATGGCTATAGTAATACGTAATATAATACACTACGTACGTTATATACAGTCTCTGTATAGTAAACACTAATACAGTACAGTGCACAGTAACGAATGTTTATTAACGATAACACGTGGCGTACGAATGTACTGTATATTAACACAAAGTCAAACAAGCGAAAGCACACAATGTCTGTTAACGATACCGCGGTCGGAACGAAAAGAGAGAGAGAGAGATGAACGCCCGTGCGTAGGCAAGCTGGTATAGTTGCCGACCAATAGGAAAACAGGATCTTATGGCGTCAGCTAGCGTCTGAGTAGGGAAATAACCAATGGGTGAGCGGGAGGCTGTAAGTGAGTCTACCCAAGTTCAAAGTCTGGCGGCGCGCGCTTTTTAAAATTACTCTCGGCGAAGAGTTGGGATTTCGTAAGGTTTTCGTATCCTGAAATTTTATTCGTATCCTGGGGCATAAAAATCTTCGAATCACTTTTCGTATCCTGAATTTTTCGTAAGCAGAAACTTTCGTATCCAGAGGTATCACTGTATATATATATATATATATATATATATATATATATATATATATATATATATATATGTATATATATATGTATATATATATATATATATATATATATATATATATATATATATATATATATATATATATATATATATATATATATATATATATATATATATATATATATATATATATATATATATATATATATATATATATATATATATATATATATATATATATATATATATATATATATATATATATATATATATATATATATATATATATACATATATATATATATATACATATATATATATATATATATATATATATATATATATATATATATATATATATATATATTATATATATATATATATATATATATATATATATATATATATATATATATATATATATATATATATATATATATATATATATATATATATATATATATATATATATATATATATATATATATATATATATATATATATATATATATATATATATATGTATATATATGTGTATATATATATATATATATATATATATATATATATATATATACATACATACATACATACAGGTAGTCCTCGCTTAACGACGGTAATTCGTTGCTGTGAGTCCGTCGGTAAGTGATTTGGTCGGTAAGCGAATCTCAAGATTGTAAAAATCTATGGTGGTAAAAACCCAGGTTTGGTCATTTCGTCATCATTCGGCAATATGGTCTCCTACTTTTTTCCTCTTTTATACATTAAAGCCTTATTTACTGTTTTGGTAGTACTGTATATTAAAGTCTTATTAAATGTTTTATTAATAAATTTCAAGATTTTAAAAACCTAGGCTAGATTACAGTACAGTAAAATATAGTAGGCCAAGCTATTTCATCTTCCTCATTTAGCAATACGTACAGTATTTTTTACTTTCTATTAGATATTTTTCCTTTTATTATACAGTATAGTACAGCATAACACCTGTAGAGTACAGTAGTGCAAAGTATTTATTGAATAGATAGATTACTGTACACTGTATGGATTATTTTTGCCAATAATTCAATGTTTTGAAAACTACCTGTAGGCTACAGTGTAGTTAGATTTTCAGGACTGTACTGGTACAATGGTATTTATTTATTTTTTTTCTCTTTTATATAGTACTGTACATACATATGTATACAGTACAGTACAGTATTTATCTATGAAATTCTTTACAGTATACGGTATTTAAAAAAATAGGTAAAACAAAGGAAATGCAACTGACAAAATATTGCTTTATTAACAAAATAACAGGACATGGCATGAAATTATACTTCTTTTATATACAAAAATATCCTGAAAATAAATATGTACATGTACAGTACTAAAAACATTCAAATTTTGAGGGTGCATCTTCATCTTCATCAGATGATTCAAACATGGCATCAATATCAGGGTCATCAACATCAGGGTCTTCGCTGTCGGACTCGTGAACAGCTGATGTTCCGGGTATGGGAGAAACTACGGTTCTGGTAGGGGGTGGGGATGATACTGGGGAAAGGCTATCAGTTGGAGTTGGTTGGAAGAAGCTTAAAATAGATGACTGCTTAGTTTGTCTTTTTTTCTCTTCATAAATTTCAAGGTAACACCTGAGTCCTTCGTTCATATATCTTTCAAATTTCGAGAAACGTTCAATATTGGGATCCATTTCCTCAAATAGCGCCAATGTTTCGTTCATTTTAGCGAAAGCTTGTGCCAATCGTTTAGCAGTGAACTTCTTTTCTTGTACAGTTTCTTCTATCTCTGCTGACTCCTCTATATGTTGCTGCTCTTGTAACTCCATTAATTCTTTATCAGTCAACTCTTTTTCAACAAAATTCACTTCACTGTTCAAATCCTCAGTTTCCACTTCTAACTGCAACTCTCGAGCAAGCTCAACAGTTTCGTTATTTATCCTTTCGATGTTTTCATCTTTATCGAACCCTTCAAAATTATTCACAAATCTTTTTAAACAGTTTTTCCATACACCTTTCATACATTTTTCACTCACTTCCTGCCAAGCTTTAGCGATGTTCTTGATGCAATCTAGAATATTATAGTTTTTCCAAAAATCACGAAGAGTTATTTCCGCACTCTCTGTTTTTTCTACTGCCTTCGCAAATGTGTGGCGTAAATAATATGCCTTAAAAGTTGCTATGACGCCTTGGTCCATCGGTTGCAAAATTGCAGTCGTGTTCTTTGGAAAATACATCACTTTTACATCAGTATGCAAATCATCAAGAGGGGGGGGGGGGTGGCCTGGGCAATTATCAAGGAGAAGCAGAATCTTAAAAGGAATATTTTTTTCAAGGCAATATTCCCTGGTTGCTGGTACAAAGCAGTTCAAAAACCAGTCCTCGAACAAAGCTTGTGTCATCCATGCTTTTGACCGAGAACGATAGAACACTGGCAGCGCGTGTTTATTCACAGTTTTTAAAGCCCTTGGATTCTCAGAGCGATAAATAAAAAAAGGTTTTAATTTATGCCCTGCAACATTTCCGCCTAAAAGCAACGTCACCCGATCCTTAAAAGCTTTATACCCGGGCATAGCTGCAGCCTCTTTATGTAAATATGTCCTTTCTGGCATTTTTTTTCCAATACAAGCCAGTTTCGTCTGCGTTAAAAATTTGTTCAGGTCGATAGCCTCCCTCTTCAATAACCTTGTCCAAAACATCAAGATATTCTTCTGCCGCCTCCGTATCATCACTAGCTGCTTCACCATAAATATGACGATTATGCAAATTAAATCGCCTACGAAACTGCTGGAACCAACCTTTGCTTGCAGTGAACGTTTCTGTACAACCTTCTCCCTCACGTAACTTCAGCTTGTTGAAGATGCTGAGCGCCTTTGTTTGAATGAGAATAAGGCTAACAGGGGTTTTCTTGCTTATTTTGTCATTTATCCAAAGGGTCAACAATTTCTCCATTTCAGGTATCACGCCTTTTCGCTGCCTTGTAATTGAAGTATTGCATCCTGTAGTATTAACTGCAGTCTCCTTCACACGTGCTTTGTCTTTGAGGATGGTGGAGATCGTGGAATGCGCTAAGTTCATGCTGCTCGCGATCGCTTGAAATTTCATTCCGCCTTCATAATAATTAATAATCTTGAGCTTCGTGTCCAAATCGATGGATTTTAGCTGCTTCTTGGCCGATGATCCCTTAGGAGTAGAACTTTTCCTTTTATCAGCCATTTTAGGTACAGTACACTGGTACAGTATATACTGTGATGAGTTGGAAAGCATGAGTGCATGAGTAACCGGTAAGATACGCGGGAACAAACTGAGATGGAGATAGAGTGGCTGCGTTGCCAGTTGACTCAGCCAACTATTCGTACGTATGTGACGTCATACAGCTACGCTCACAACGGCGCTGCCACTGCACCGCGGTAATTTCGAAATTTTAAGGGGACCGTCCACCATGGGGTATTGACATAACAACTTTCAGAATTCAAAAATCATTTTATTGCTTCTATGTACGCGTAAACATGTCGTACATGCTCCCCAGAAGTTTCAGCCAATTATTTTTACAAATAACGAAGATATAGTGGTTTTTAAATGATGACGTCATCCTTACTGTGTCGTCTGTATGACTGAGTTTGACAAAATCGTCTTTGTGTGTTAATTTTGCATATCTATAGCGATTTTTCACTTATGTTTCAAGCTATCGTACGTCTGGCAGAAATGGAAGGCATTGGTAGAGTGTAGTTGAATGAAACTTACTCCTACAATAACAGAAGCCAAAGTTTCCAAAGATGTATAGATGTTATAATGCATGCGTTTGTTTACTTGAAGTTCTTATGCACATTGTGTTTCCACAACGTCCTCAGGAACTTTATAGCAAGGCCAATGTTACCTAAGGTTATAGAAAGAACAGTCAATCATTTTTCCAAACAATGAAGATATAGCGGTCTTTAAATGATGACGTTATCCTTATGGCGTTGTCTGTATGACTGTGTTTGACAGATGCGTTTTTCTCTCTCTCTCTCTCTCTCTCTCTCTCTCTCTCTCTCTCTCTCTCTCTCTCTCTCTCTCTCTCTCTCTCTAAGGTTATCAAAAGAACAAATAGTCAATCATTTTTCCAAACAATGAAGATATAGCGGTCTTTAAATGATGACGTTAGCCTTATGGCGTCGTCTGTATGACTGTGTTTGACAGATGCGTAGTTCTCTCTCTCTCTCTCTCTCTCTCTCTCTCTCTCTCTCTCTCTCTCTCTCTCTCTCTCTCTCTCTCTCTCTCTCTTTCTCTCTCTCTCATTATTTACCACTGCCATTTATACAAATACTATAATTCTCTCTCTCTCTCTCTCTCTCTCTCTCTCTCTCTCTCTCTCTCTCTCTCTCTCTCTCTCTCTCATGTTTCGAAATCTCGTACTTCGACAGAATTGTTCGGTTGATAAAGTAGTTTTTATGGCATAAGTTTCAATACAATTGGTATTATAGTAGTCAGGAAAAATGTACCTAAATTTTTTTCTTAAATCATGATTTTTGCTAATAAATACAAAAGTTTTTGATCAAATGACTTGAAATTTTTATATGATGAAGGTATTATATATGTCTAAAACATATTTAGAAATTGTGTAATTTGGATCATTAGAAAAAAAAATGGCGGACGGTCCCCTTAAAGTCCGTCGGAAAGTCCGTCGTTGTTGCGAGTTGTCGTTAACCGCATACGTCGTTAAGCGAGGACCACCTGTATATATATATATATATATATATATATATATATATATATATATATATATATATATATATATATATATATATATATATATATGCTGTATATATATTGTATATGAAAATATTCTTAATATTTATGTATATATGTGTAAAGAAATGTGATAGGTTTCCTTTTCAGTGTTTATGCTGTGTGTGTGATACATATACGACAACAACACTTGCGTACATTAGCACCGGAACAAGGTCAGCACAGTTCCACTTCGTGGGGATCACCTCTCCCTCTCTGGTCCATCGGTCTTCCCGTCGGCATATAATCGTTAACTCGGCAGCCGCAGGGGAATCATCATCACCTGGACCCTTTTCATTCAACTATTGTCTTCACCTTTTTCTACGGGAAACATGTATTAGTGAGCGAAGGGAATGTGGTCTCTCAGAGATTGACTACGATTTTTCTCTTCACAAGGTCGTTCACCTTTCAACAACAGTGTACTATTGGGAAGAGCTCCTTTCCCGTTCGCAGGTTAGGTTGCGCTTCCGATTGTTTTTCTCAATTATTTTTTGTGAAATTAGAATTGTAATTCTAACTTTTCCGTTTTTCTCCGTGGGGAACATTTTCCTTCGGAGGATCAGTGATTCTCACTATTAGTGAATATTCATAGCTGATTTAAATAATTGTAATTCTGTTTTTACTACAGTTACTCCGCTCCTCCCTTCTCCCGTGGATGTCGACTAGGGAAGGAATGGCGCAATAGTTATTTTTATGTTGTTCCCTCGGGGTTCCTCTTCGGAGTTCCTCCCTAGGGAATTTTTTTTTTAGATAATTAATTTTATTTTTTCCCAGTTAACTATGCAGTTTTCTTCGTTTAACTAAATGTACCGACGAAGCAGAGCTGTTCTGTTCATGCCTGGTGAATCTGCTGTTACTGCCATCACTCAGAGGACGTCGTCATGGGCGTCATCCATTCTCTTAGAAGTACTCCCGTGACAACATAACCAGCACTTCAGATCATCTTAGAACGCTAACCAGGAGGTTCGCCTCCAGGGGTTGGAAAACTTCCTTTCCTAGTTAAAGTTTCCTCCCCAGGTGTGAGGTTGTTTCTCCCTTCCGAGAGAGAACTTTGCACATCTTAATAATTCATCGTCTCCGACTACTGTTGCTGCCTTCGCCCAGACTGCTCCCCCCCCCTTGCTGAGTCTTTCTTCCTTCAGGGGCAGAGCACGGTCTTGGCAAGTCTCTTCTACGAAGTGTTTACCTCTCTCGTTCGCGAGGGAGGCCACTCATAGAGACTCCTCTTCGGAGGATCACTAATGTTGAATGTCAGCTTGCTGATCCACCGTCCCTAATGGGCGTCATCAAGTCTCTTCTATAAAGTGTTCACCTCTTTCTTCTATGAAGTGTTCACCTCTCTCGTTCGCGAGGGAGGCCACTCATAGAGACTCCTCTTTGGAGGATCGCTACTGTTGAAGGTCAGCTTGCTGATCCACCGCCCCCCACAGACGTCATCAAGTCTCTTCTACGAAGTGTTCACCTCTCTTGTTCGCGAGAGAGGCCATTCATAGAGACTCCTCTTCGGATGATCACTCTGCTCATCAGTTCCTGATCATCTTACTAGCAGGCCTACCAGCGCAACCTTGCGCTGCAACTTAGTCCATGGACTTTGGTCCTGGACTCCTCATAAGGCCAGCTTGCTGGTCCACCGGCCCTCATGGGCTTCATCAGTTCCTGATCATCTTACCAGCAGACCTACCAGCGCAACCTTGTGCTGCAACTTAGTCCGTGGACTTTGGTCCTGGACTCTTCTATGGACCTTTCACGGTTGCCATCAGTGGATGTTCGCCCTTCCAAAGGGCACATCCCAGTTCCTGATCGTCCTACCAGCTGACCTGCCGATCTACCAACGCAACCTTATGCCGCTGTTAGTCCTTGGATTTCGGTCCTGGACTCTTCCGTGGACCTTTTACGGTCTCCATCATGGATGTTTGCCCTTCCAAAGGGCTCATCCCAGTTCCTGATCGTCCTGCCAGCTGACCTACCGATATACCAACGCAACCTTACGCCGCTGTTAGTCCTTGGACTTTAGTCCTGGACTCTTCCGTGGACCTTTTACAGTCTCCATCATGGATGTTTGCCCTTCCAAAGGGCTCATCCCAGTCATCCTGCCAGCTGACCTGCCGACCTACTAGTGCTACCTTATGCTACAGTTAGTCCTTGGACTTCGGTCCTCGAATCTTCTGAGGATCACCAGCTCCCTCCTGGCAGCTTTATCATGCGCGCGCGGCAACGATCTTCCGTGCGCGCGTGCCGACAGTCTTCCTCAATCACATGCGCCGACGGTCTTCCGCACGCGGGCGCTGATGGTCTCCCGCGCCAAATGGTCTTCTGCACCCGTGCGCCAGCAGTCTCCACGTAGTACTCTCACGCACGCGCCAATGCACCCGCCCTTGCGCAACCAGTCACACGCTTTGGCGCATTCTAGGGAGACTGCACAAAACTACACAATGCCATACTGCACGCCAGCGCTCTTCCACACTTTCCAGCGCCTCCTACGCAGTTGGGGTCTCAGATCCATTGTGCCAGCTCTTGCCAAAGAGCCAGTGCTCGCAGATCCAATGCGCCATCTCTTGCCTAAGAGCCAGCGCTTGCCTGCTCTCCAGGCAGAAATTAAGCACCAGCCTCATCCTGTGTGCCATCGCTCCAGTACTCTCCTGCACACGCGCAATAGGCAGAAAAAAGGAATAAAACTTTTGGACAGGTCACCATTGCCCCATTCCTCCCTGCAAACATAACATTGCCACTGGGAAAAGAGGAAAGAGGCTTTACAGAAGGATTCAGGATCCTGAAGATTCCATCTTACAAGGGGAATCCTTGGTCCCTGACTCTTTTGAAGTTTCTCTTTTTCCTTGATAGACCACCGTCAGCAAACAGAAAGCATCAACAGTCTGATCTCTAGATCACTGTTTGCTGATGGCTGGTTCACGGTTTACTGATCGCTAGGTCGCTGATCACCAGATCGCCAATTGCTAGCTCAACGCTGATCTTTGACCTCTAGTCCCTCCAATGACTAACGATCACCGATTGCTAGCGTTCCAATCACGGATTGCTAGTCAATAACCAGTCATCAGCTTGCTGATCACTAGATCACCGATGGGCAGCTCATTTTTCTTCGACCATTGAACTTAGCTCGCTGATCTCTGACCAGCCCATCTTCAGCTTGCTGATCTCTGACCAATCAGGGGGGACCATAATCAGCTTGCTGATCTCTAGCTCACCATCGGCTCACAGACCGCCGATTCACCAATCATCGGCAATTCGCCTGCAGTTCGTGACTCAAACTTACTAGTCAACCTCTACCCGTAGTTCCATAGATCAGAAGGTATACAACATACTTATCGCTACTGACCGTTCGCCATCACACTAAAGGGATCGGCAAACGTTCGACAACCGTCTTCAAGGGCTTGTCGACAGGGAACTACTTGCGAGTACTCTCCAACTGCACAGTAACCACGATACCCAAATGTTAACCATTGATTAACATTCGCCAGAGTGATTCTATTCTAAGAAATAGCATTAATCCCATTAGGGCACATAGTAAGGCTAAGCGTTGTCTTCCTTCTGTTAGTTAAAGGAATTCTCAGGGAAGAATTCTTACACTGGGTATCTCGTCTGAGTCAAGACTCCAGAGTCGACAATCTTCCATGCAAAAGGATCCGCAAGAAGCTGTCCCTTTGGGTCGATGTCCACACCATGTTGGAATTCGAACAAGGGCTAAGACCTCAGGTCTTCATTTGCACACTGGACCTAAAGGACACTTACTTCCAGGCCCAAACCATCCATCTAGGAAGGTTGGAAGATTCAGGCTAGACAAACAAGAAACACCAGTTCAAGGCACTGTGCTTCGGTCTTTCCACTACACCCATCCTGGTCTCACAGGATCGGCTTGTGTCTCCTCCGTTTCTGGACGACTGACTGACCTTAGCAGATTCAGTGGCAACCTTGCATTAGCACCGGAACTTATGAAGTCTTTTTCCCTAATTTCCTCCCAGAAGACTGGTGTATCTGGGAATGATTCTAGACACCAATCTCCACAAAACCTTCTCGAAAACGAGAACAACTCCCACTCCAAAGTGACTTGAGTCTGACTGGAATCAGGCCCTCGATCCCCCAAACATTCTGGCCCCCATGTGATCAGAAGTTTGGACGAATCTCAAGGGGTGGGTGTCAGTTGAGAATCTACAGAGCGGCATAACCTTCTCATCCTTCCCCACCCCTCGGACTTGATGTTGTGCTTAGCATACATACATATACCAAAGGCACTTCCCCCAATTTTGGGGGGTAGCCGACAACAACAAGAAACAAAAGAAAAAGGGGACCTCTACTCTCTACGTTCCTCCAGCCTAACCAGGGACTCAGCCGAGTTCAGCTGGTACTGCTAGGGTGCCACAGCCCAACCTCCCAGCAACAAAGAGATGTTGTGCTTAGAACACATCAAAAGAAGAGATGAGGGACCACAAGACCTCAGCCCTCTGGACAGAGTCCGAAAGTACCTTCACTTACATAAGAGATGAAGGCCAACTTTCCGGTCCTTCAGCAGCCTCATTGGTTCCTAACAGACCACTCAGTGATGTGATGGACGACAACACCACACACCAATTAGAGACTCACATCAGCAAGCAAGAAGGAACTTGCTCGTAGCCTCTTCCTATCTAACAGTATAAACACTAAGATGGGCCAAAGTCCTTTCGGTACCACTATCAGCCCGCTTCATTCCAGACTAGAAGAATGTGCTCAACGGCAATCTGTGCACAGCATCTCAGATAAGGTAAACCGAATGGACTTTGGATCGCCTTGTAGCCGACAAAGTCCTGACTTTACGGGGTCCTCCAACTAGGGATCTGTTCGCAACGCTCCTGAATCTCAGGCTGCCATTGCTCCACAGCCCTAGACTCCAAGGCTCTCTGGCAACAACGGTGGGTACAACAATGACATTTACGTCTCGTCCCTGTTTTATCTGGAGAAGGACACTCAAGAAGGCTAGAACATCGGTCAACCTCTCAAGGACTCTCCTAGCTCCGCTATGGCATTATGCAGAACGGTTTCCAAACCTTTTGCAGCTCCTGATAGTCTCCAAGAGAACCCTCTCCTCATCACAGAAAAGCCACTTCGACACCTACCACAAGCTATAGCTTTGCTATGATTGTACGCCTGGAGACTACCCAGTACTGTACCTCTTTTGCAAATAGGTTGTCTAGATATCGGAGGAATTCTTCAGCATCAGTCTACCAGGCAGTATAACGTCTTGTATGGTTGGTGTGTGGTTGGTGTCATGTGAAAGAGTCTCTCTCCACTCGATACCTCTATTCCAGCAATAGCGGAATCCTCAAGTATATACGAGAGGAAAAGACCCCCTATTCAGTTTCGACAGGTAAAGATGATCACTCAACCTTGATCCTTCACCTTCAAACTAAAAGAAAGGGACATCCTCTCATCGATAGACCTTTCCTAACTCATACATACTTGAACTTGCCTTTTTCCAGTTGGAATTGAGACCTTCCTCTCGTAACATGGTTCAAATTCTCCGATCCCTAAAGAGACCTCCTTATGTTCCACTTCACCAGGCAACAAATTTTCTCCTGATTTAAGAAGACAATGTTCCTACACACTCGGACAGCAACCGTACGAGTCAAGGAACTGCATGGTCTCTCTTTCGACATCGCCCATTATTGAGAAGGGCGAAAGACAATGTTCAGTTTTGTCCCTGAGTATGTCACCAGACACTGTCTCCAGAGGTGGTTGTTCCTACACAAGTCTCCACTCGGTAAGGGACGATCCAGATCATCCGTTACTGTACCCAGGGTAAGGTATGAGACTTTGCCTAAAGAAAACGGCAACAGCCCACCTGGGTCCCTTCTCTTGTCATCAGCACTGGGAGAGACTAGAGGAGGATAACCGAAACATCATCTCGACATGACGACTCACAGTGTCAGGGGCTCTATGCCCCTGGTCCTTGTTAGCAGATTACTCTGTGACGCAGGTTTTACAAGAAAGGATGTGAATGCTCCAGGTGACTTTCACAACCTTTCTCCTGCAAGACGTGACTCACAGTAGCTCTATACGATCTCTATCGGTCTGGTGGTGGCTGCACAACAGCTGGTTGTATACCTCAAACTCCTTATTGGACAAGTAGCAGAAGGTTGAGGGCACTGTTACCCGGTTTTAGTCTGCGTTAATGAAAAGATTTGACTGGCTCCTTGTGTACCTAGTATTAGGCTAATACTGTTGCATCCCCATACCCTGGCGAAGTGGTATTGAGAAAGTCTTGCTTACATCAGGTTTTTCCTACATAGACTCGGATTAACTCTACCTAGACAGTCACACTTCTGCATATCTCAACACACAGCTTGCGTAGGCCTCGGACCTTGCATAGCAAGGTTTTAGCGAGGGCAGGAACTCCTGATTTTTGAGTACTAACATACTCAGATAAGAAGCCCTCGGGCAAAGCCAAAAGCCAGATTGGCAGTGATGTCTGCCCTTCCTAATGGGTGAGTCACCCCTAATAAATAGTGTGGTTTGTATTTGAGTTACGGAACAAATGAAAAATTCGTAGATAATTTGTATTTTTCCTAACTACAAACCTTAGTTATTTATACAAACTTGCCCGCCAACCCTATCCCCCTTGAAAATCCTACCTCCAAGCAAAGTGACTAAATCACAGGTGTGTGAACGGGAATGGTAGCAAGCTACATCCCCCCTACCCCCGCTAACTAGCAGTGTGGGTAGTTAACTCTCGCTAAATTTTAGTGGCTTGTCATTTCAGCTCCGCTGAAAGTATAACCCCTAATAAATAGCTAAGGTTTGTATCCATCCATATACCAAAGGCATTTCCCCCAATTTTTGGGGGGTAGCCGACAACAACAAGAAACAAAACAAAAAAAAAGGGGACCTCTACTCTCTACGTTCCTCCAGCCTAACCAGGGACTCAGCCGAGTTCAGCTGGTACTGCTAGGGTGCCACAGCCCAACCTCCCACATTTCCACCACAGATGAAGCTTCATACTGCTGAGTCCCCTACTGCTGCTACCTCCACGGTCATCTAAGGCACCGGAGGAAGCAGCAGGGCCTACCGGAACTGCGTCACAATCGCTCGCCATTCATTCCTATTTCTAGCACGCTCTCTTGCCTCTCTCACATCTATCCTCCTATCACCCAGAGCTTTCTTCACACCATCCATCCACCCAAACCTTGGCCTTCCTCTTGTACTTCTCCCATCAACTCTTGCATTCATCACCTTCTTTAGCAGACAGCCATTTTCCATTCTCTCAACATGGCCAAACCACCTCAACACATTCATATCCACTCTAGCCGCTAACTCATTTCTTACACCCGTTCTCACCCTCACCACTTCGTTCCTAACCCTATCTACTCGAGATACACCAGCCATACTCCTCAGACACTTCATCTCAAACACATTCAATTTCTGTCTCTCCATCACTTTCATTCCCCACAACTCCGATCCATACATCACAGTTGGTACAATCACTTTCTCATATAGAACTCTCTTTACATTCATGCCCAACCCTCTATTTTTTACTACTCCCTTAACTGCCCCCAACACTTTGCAACCTTCATTCACTCTCTGACGTACATCTGCTTCCACTCCACCATTTGCTGCAACAACAGACCCCAAGTACTTAAACTGATCCACCTCCTCAAGTAACTCTCGATTCAACATGACATTCAACCTTGCACCACCTTCCCTTCTCGTACATCTCATAACCTTACTCTTACCCACATTTACTCTCAACTTCCTTCTCTCACACACCCTTCCAAATTCTGTCACTAGTCGGTCAAGCTTCTCTTCTGTGTCTGCTACCAGTAAGGAAAAATACAAATTATATACGAATTTGTCATATTAGCTAGTAATAATAAAAATGATAAAAATGTCAACATTTATATGCAATTGACCCTTGCCTAGGAACAACTTGAAAATTATTGTACAATCCTGGTCTGGTGGTTTCTAGACCACTATCAGATGTCAGGTTGTCACCTCCTCTGCCATAAGGAAAGTAATGTCATCAAAGTTGGCAAGATAGAAACCATAGACCAGGAGGTGATCTATACCAGAGTGATTGGCCTCAAAGTGAAACATCAAAAGTTAGGCGAGGTTTAAGGCTATGTCAAAATGTGTTATTACAACACCAAATTATGATTTTAAGCTAATTCATTATGGCTGTTACTGAATATGTAAAACAGGAAACTGTAGATGCATAATGTTTTTTTTGCTAGTAGGAATGAGTCCTCATGTTTGAACAGATTCAATATATATACTACAAGTCAAATGATGATGGTGAAGAAGAGGAGGATGGTGTGCAGAAGGGTTAATGCAGTTGTTATATTCCTTAAATAAGAAATAATATATCATGTGTGTTGTTAACAATTGTATTTTATTTTGTATTGATATGTAATTTCTATACACAAAATTCTATGCTACGCACAGAAATTAATATTGTATGTATAGTTGTTAAATGAATGAAGACAGTGCTACTATTTACTCATCATAAATAGTTTTATTTCCCCCTAAAGTCATGCCCCAGAAACCAGAATGATAGATTCATGGGGTGAAGTTTGATAGCTATAGCAATTAACACCAATTGGTGATAATCTTGGCTACCGTATTGAATTTAAAAAACTGTCAAGTAAGGCTAATCATTACCACCTGAAAGATTCCTGCTCTGCATGGTCTTAGAGTACAGTAAAGAGAAAATAATAATTCTTACCAGCCATTACTATGTTCTGCAGAAAAATGGGCTTGTATCCACAAAAAAACTGGGAATTGGTTGGGAAATCTTAAACTAGTTAACAACATTGTAGACTAGTGAAGTATGAGATGACTGAATTAATTATAATAATGCTTGTGGGTTTAGGTTGCACTTGCACTGTTCAGATAATTGAGACCAGATGGTGATTCTAGGGATATTTGAGACTGAATCAGGTTATAAACTGTAAAGTATATAATTGATGGATTTTTGAAGAAGCAAAGGGTTTGTGTGTTAGACATTTGTGGTCTTTGTATCCTTCCAAGTTAACAGGCATCATAGTAATTTTTTTTGTTTTGAATATGATTACAGTATTGTTAATATTTTTTTTTCTTTCAGGACCTTCTGTCATCTTCCAGCACCACTGTTGAAAGCCAGTATCTTATACGACATTGTTCACGATACATATATGATGAGCCTAATATAACACAGGCTAAATTTTCCCATGTTGTAGATATTGTTGGAACTTGCTGTGAACATCAACATGGGAAATCAATTGCTGATCCATCATTTCATCTGAAGTCAATGTATTACATAATATTGATAGCAACAAAAAGAAAGGTACAGTTCCCTCCCAGCTATTCACGAATCAACATTTACGAAATCTTAGATTCGCAAGATTTTCTATAGAGCAATTATCTACTAAATATTTAAGAAAATTTTACAGTGGAACCTCTACATACGATCTTAATTCGTTCCGAGACCTGCTTTGTATGTTAAAACAATCGTATGTTGGAGCAAATATTCCCATAAGAATACACTGTAATTTGTAAAATTCGTTCTACAGTCCAAAAACCTATGATAACTCCTTAATAAATTACTACACATTATTACAAATAACAATAATACCATTGCATTATGAAAGATAGATATAAAAAAGAAGAAATATAAAGAAATAATAAATAAAAAAGGGGTTTTTACTGTCACTTTACCTTAGAGACAGGCCAACGCAGGTGTAGAATTTGCTATGCAGGAGGAGACAGACGGTCAGCGAGGAGGTAGAGATGGTGACTGCATATCGTAACTTACTCTAACTTACACTATGTGAACTGTAACCTTATTTAGCTTATTTATTTTTCTTTTTAATTTTCATAATTTATATTTTTACATTTTTTTCTTTTTCATTTTTAATTTTCATCTCTTACATACGACGCTTCTATGTAATAAAAGAACACTAAGAGAGAGAGAGAGAGAGATGAAGATGATGTTTATTGTCGTGCATGCAATAAAACAAGCTGAGTAATTAGATCCTTAAAATAAATTTTAAAATGTTATAGTTAATATCTCTCTCTCTCTCTCTCTCTCTCTCTCTCTCTCTCTCTCTCTCTCTCATTAAAGACCAGATAAACTCACCAGATTTGCCTGCCTTCAAATAGGATTCTACAGAGAGAGAGAGAGAGAGAGAGAGAGAGAGAGATAGAGAGAGAGAGAGATATTAATGATAACTTCATAAAACTTATTTGTTCCGTAACCGAAATACAAACCACGCTATTTACATAGGGTTTACCTTTTAGCGCAGCTAAAATGACGAGCCAATAGTTTTAACGAGGGTTAATTACCCCCGCGCTAGTTAGCGGGGGGTGGGGTAGGGTAGCTTGCTACCCCTCCCCCCTCCACACACCGGTGACTTGCTTCACTTCACTTTTGGCTCGGCGGTGATCAGACGTGTCTGCTCATCGTCCTCGTGACAGCCTTTAATTTTCTGCTTTTTCTTTTCAGCGTGTGTGTTGGTTGGAAGTTGACCTTCATTATTATTTCTTTACAATGCGTACATGCCCTGGAGTTGCCGGTCGTCCTTGTGGGACTTTCATGTCGGACGTAACTACGGATCCGCACACCCTTTGCCCTCAATGTCGGGGCCGATGGTGTGACCAGGAGAACATGTGCCGTGAGTGCAGGGAGTGGTCTGCCTCCCAGTGGGAGAGGTTTGGCCGTCGGCGTAATAAGTCCAAGAGAGACCGTTCTCCTTCGGGGTTAGCTTTGAAGGAGGAAGGTTCTCGGGACTCTTCTTCCGCCGCCCAAACCTCCTCCGAAGCTCCCCCTCGTCCGCCTCCTAAGGAGAGTCGGCCGAGTGGTAGCGCAGGCCCTAGTTCTGTTTCCCGACCTTGGTTGGGGGGAGAGGGCGTCGCCTCCCATAGCGAGGCGGTTCCCCTTCCTCCTCAGGGGGAGGTTATTGATAATGCCTTAACCAATGATGATCTTTTACAGATTTGGTCGTCCCTGGGGCTTAAGGGCTTGCCCTCCAGGGTCGCTCTTACTGACCTTGTCTAGTTGGGGGCCGCTGTTAAGCAGTCGCCGGCGGTAGCAGAGGTAGACCCTCTGTCTATTGTCGACGTCGTGGTGACAGAGGCCTCCGACGTGGCTGTTGCAATCCGCCGCAGGTGCTGTTGCGGATGATGGTGCTAAAGGCTCTCCTCCCCCTTCCGTACATCCTTCGAAGGGGGAAGTGAGTCCTTTGGTCTCTGCTGCTGCTCAGCTTCCTTCTGAGGGAAGTGCATTGACGGAGACCCCCCTTCGGAGGACCGATGGTCCCGACGATCTCCCCCGAGGCTAACTCCGCCGTAAGGCTCACCGTCCGCTACGCCGCAAGGGCCTCCCTTCCCCTTACAGGTGAGTTAAGAGGCGCCTTTTTGGGTCTTCATCCTCCGAGGGGGACTCTCCTCTTCAGCCTCAACCTACAGCTCCGTCTTCCTTGAACCTCTCTGCAGACCGTTCACCAACTCCTGCCAGATCTTCGCCTTCTGGAGAACTCGTCACCCGACGGGCAATGGTCCCTTCGGGGCTAAGGGATCCTTCCCTTCCACGAGCAGTGCTAGCGCACAGGTGCTCTCCTGCTCGCCAGCGCTCTCCGGATCGTCAGCGCTCTCCTGCTCGTCGGCGATCTCCTGCTCGCCGACGCTCACCTGCTCGTCGGCGCTCTCCTGATGTTCGCCCTCCTCGCCAGCGCTCTCCTCTGAGCGTCAGCGCTCATTTGAGGACCATCGCCCTGCGGTCTCTGACCATCCTACAGTTCCTGCTGAGCTCCCTGCTCACCATCTGCCTTATCCTGTGGCTACGCAACATCGTGCTGCGCATGTGTCAAGAGCACATGTTCGCCAACGTGCCAGCGATCTTCCAGTTCCTGCTCGTGAACGCGCCGCGCCACCTGTCCTTTCACATGACACGCGTCGACCATCTGCTCGCCAGCGATCTCCGGCTCTCCAGCGATCACCTACGCGCCAGCGATCACCTACTCGCCAGTGTTCACCTGCTCGCCAGCGCGCACAGGCGATTTTAGTATCGCCTATTCAACAGCGTTCTACGCATCAGCGATCACCTGTCTCTCGGCGATCTCCGGATCGCCTGCGTGTGTTACACCCGACGCGCCAATGTTCTCCAACGCTTCTGAAGGAACATGGTTCGCCAGCTACTAGCTCGCCATCTCGCGATCGCCCACCTGCGCATGCTGCTCGCCATCGCGCGATTGCCCACCTGCGCATGCTGCTCGCCATCGCGCGATCGCCCACCTGCGCATGCTGCTCGCCATCGCTCTCCATCGCACGATCGCTCACCTGCGCATGCTGCTCTCCATCGCTCGCCATCGCGCGATCGTTCACCTGCGCATGCTGCTCGCCATCGCTCGCCAATGCGTCGACATGCCACAACGCTCCATCGCCAACCTGCGCGTCCGCGCTCACCAACTCATCATCGATCGCCTGTGGATCTACATCGCCAGCGGTCTTCCTCACCCACGCGGCAGCGCGTTTCCTCGCCGTCGTGCCAACGCTTGCTTTCGCCGCCTCGGACACGCGTTCAATCACCTGACCACCCTCGCGCCCACTCGCCTGCGCGCCCGCTTGCCTGCGCGCCCGCTTGCCTGCGCGCCCGCGCGACCGCTTGCCTGCGCGCCCGCGCGATCGTTCGCCTGCGTGCCCGCGCGATCATTCGCCTGCGCGCCCGCGCGACCATCGTTTGCGGCGAATTCCGCAGCCGGTGGTAGCAGCAGGAACGCGTGTTCCTAGACGGCACTCTGGATCACCTCCACCCAAACACAGGTTGGTAGTGCAAGACGAGGAGAGGTTAGTACATCATTCTTCCCCACCTTTTCAGGCAGGTACCGTGGTGTCCACTCCAAAGGATCGCCCGAACCCTTTCCCTTTAGCGAGGATTTCGGACTCTGTGTCCTTGGAGCAACAGACTTGGTTTGGTCCTCTGGCACGGGCGTTAGTGAGGGTTATGAAACCAGCACTCGCCGACCAGGGTAACAAACCAACGGCTGTCTCTCCTACGCTGAAGAGAAAGAGAGGAGTGGACTTCGTGGTGACTTCCCCCAGGGCGAAGTTGGTTCCCAAGAGGTCGGTCGCGAAGGTCCCTTCTCTTGCACGAGTGCTCTCTCCTTCTCCCGTGGACGAGGCCTTCCCGTCCTCAGGTGAGTCCAGTGGGGCGGTAGTCTTCCCCTCGGCACTAGGGGGGGAAACTTCGCTTCAGGCAGGAAAATCGTCTCGTGAGGAAGGGGCCCCTCGAACCTCGTTGTTGGGATCCTGTATCCCTCCCAGGAGCACTGTTAATAACAGACTGAGCAGAGGACAACCACACGATGTGCATACGAACAGAGAACTGTCCGACTCGACGCTCAATGGCGTCCCTTCAATATGCTGCCGTCTACAGGCGTAAACAAGATCTACGTCAGAAGTTGGAGCAAGACTTCGGGTGTCGAGACGAAAATTTGATCGAATTTTACTTCGAATGTTGGAACAATCGTATGTAGAGATTCCACTGTATATATTTGTAAAATATTTTGCTCTCATTTCAGTATACAAATAACAGATTGTAACATATTTTTCCTTTTTAATCCCATGCTTATTTATTTAGAATTAATTTTATATCAATAAGTACATTTTGAAGTTAAAAAACAAAAACACAATTAACATTACTTTATTGTATGTACTATATAAACACACAATGGTATTACGCATATCAAACATTAGTGATGAATTTTTCTCTGAATTCAGTAAATAAATAACAGATTGTAACCTAGTTTTTCCTTTGTTTCGTAACTGGAATACAAACCACGCTATTTATTAAGGGTATTACTTTCGGCGTAGCTGAAATGACGAGCCATTAAAGTTTAGCGAAGGTTAACTACCCACACCTCTAGTTAGCGGGGGGGGGGGGGGTTTAGCTTGGTACTGCTCCCACTCACACACCTGTGATTTAGCTCACTTTACTTTTGGCTCAGATGGTGAACGGACGTTGCCGCTCTTTATCCTTCGCCTTTATTGGACTGCCATTAATCTGTTTTTGCTTTTTCTTTGTTCTATTGTGTATTTGTGTGTTGACTTCTGCAAGCATGTGCACCTGCCCTGGACTCACCGGCCGGCCCTGTGGAACTTTTATGTCGGCGGTGGAGACCGAACCCCACGTCCTTTGTCCCGCCTGCAGAGGTCAATGGTGTGATTGTAATAATAAGTGCAGTGAGTGTAAGGAGTGGTCTGCCTCCCAGTGGGAGAGGTTAGGGTGACGGCGGAAGAAGAAATCTAAGCAGGATATTTCTCCCTCAAAGACTCCTTCGAAGGGGGAAAAACCCAAGGCCTCTTCTTCCGTCTCCCAACCCTCCTCCGAAGCTCCTACTCGTTCGGTCTCTTCCGAGAGACCGTCGAGTAGTAGCGTAGACCAAGTTGATATCGGCCAACCCCGGTCCTCGAGAGATGGTATTGCTTCCCCTAGCGAAGCGGCCCCACCTCTCCCCCTGGGTGAGGCCTTGTTATTAATTTCCCTGTTTCCTTGGGGCTCCCGGGTCCGCCCTCCAAGGACTCATTGCTCCAAATCGTCTGGCGGGGTGCTATTGTGCAGCAGTCATCGTCACTGTTGGAGGTAGATCCTCTGGCCCTTGTCGACGTTGTGGTGTCAGAGGTGTCGCCTGTGATCTCGACCGACTCCCCTGGTCCTCCTGACTCTCCAGCTGTTGCTGCCGACTTAGTTTCCCCCGTTCCTGATCATCCTTTGAGGGGGAAACTAAGTCTTAACGTCTGTCTCTCCCGCGAGTGTTTCTCCCCTCGGGGGAGTTCACTCATAGAGACTCCTCTTCGGAGGACTGCTGCAGCTCATGGTCAGCTTGCTGATCCAACGGCCCCTAGAGGGCGTCCTCGCCGTAAAGCTCGCCCTCCGCTTCGCCTTAAAGGTCTCCCTTCACCATTGGTGAAAAGGCACCTCTTCGGCTCTTCTGCTTCGTCGTCGCAGCCGTCGCCCGCAGAGGAGTCTCCGCTGCAGTCGTCTTTTGGCCCCACAGCACGAAAATAATTTGTTCTGGAACGGCTTTCGTAATGGGATTTTTTCGTTTTGTGAGTCACATTTCACATGTAAATCGCCTAATTCATTCCAAACGCTACAAAACACCACATTAAGTCTTTTAATAAAGCTACAGTATAACCACAATGAAATACTGTAAAGCCAAATACATTTGAACCATTCAATATACCTTAACTAACTGTTAATACCTGTAAATTAAGTAGTTATTAGAACATAATATAATGTAATAATAAATGGAAAATAATACAATACATACAGTACAATACTGTACATATACAAAATATACAGTACCATATGTACTTTACTATTATAGTTACCCCTATTATAGACCAGCTACATTTTCTATTGTGTAAACTCATTTTATTCAACTTCTTTTAATGGGTTACTATTTTATTCTTGGCCTTTACTGGGTGACTATTTTATTCTCGGCCTGGCTGGCAAATCTGTTTTCTTAACATGAAACATTTTTCGTAATGCGAGTCATAAAAATATTCGCTTCTCGTTTTGCAGCTTGAAAATTTTGTATGCAGATTCTTTCGTGAAGAGAAGTATGACTGTAGTGGTATTTTTAAATTTATTTCAGAAGCAGGTCTTCTGAAAGCTATCTAACTGTTATAAGGATGTTTTTGCTTTTATTGTTTAAAGCTGAATTGCCATTTATTTATTTATTTATAACATAATATTTGCGTCAATGACCTTAGATGTCAGGATACCAGATAACTCATAAGCAATCAATCAATCAACCTGAGGTCGCTCAGCCAGCGGCAGGAATAAGAAGTCCGAAGCATCTGCCAGATGTCTTCTATAAGGGTAAACACCTTTCTCGTCCGTGAGTCAGGTTTACTTCGTAGTGGCTGTGATCCCCTCCTACGAGTTTAGAGTACTCATCTCTTATTCAACCATCATGTCTCGTCCAACCAACAGGACTCCTTCAGTCCCTGTAGCGAATCCTTTTGATGGATCGCACAGGACCCCTCGCCAAACTCCCATGGGAGTATTGGGGATTGACTTCCCTGGATATCTAGCTTGTGAACAGGTGATCCAAGTTGAACAAAAGGCTTTCTTCTGCAAGGACTTACGCGAATACGAGTTGTTCGCAAAACTCTCCAAGTAATCTCGGTCAACTACAGGGACAGAAAATCCACAAAGCAGCTACAAAGAGCATGCACATCTTCACATCCCATCCACCTGTTGAGGTGTGATGGCGGGTGTCTCTATAATGTACGTGAATCTGAACATCCGTACTCGGGCGTTACGTCATCATTGCATTACTACGTGTTTCATCAGAGAATCTCCGAGCTTCTACGGTCAATTTTCATGTAGAAGTCTCCAGTATTCGACCTCTCCTCCTGGAACAAGTTCGTTCAACGAACTCTGTTCATCATGGAGACGGCAGGCATGGTCAAACAAGCAGTAAAGCCACTGGACTTCTTGTGCACTCTGGACACCTAGGATGCATACGCCCATATACCAGAATATCCATCATCAAGGAAGTATCTAAGGATCCTAGAGGTAATACCAGTTCAAGGTACCGGGCTTCAGTTTTTCCACAGCACCTCAGGATGACACAAGAGTTTTTTTTTTTTCTCTTTTTTTTTTACCCTAGTGTCACCCAAGACCTACAGGATTGGCATCCGTCCCCCTAGACTCCTGGACGACTGGCTGATCCTTGAAGATTTGATGGCTTCCCTGCTTCAACACCGAGACAAACTCTAGAAATTTGTCGCGAGCCAAGGATTGTGGTAAATCTTGAGAAGTAATCCCTGCTTCATTATCAGAGACAGGTATCCCTAGGCATGATCATTGACACCAGCCTGCAGAAAGTCTTCCCTCAGACGACAGGATCCAGAGACGGAAGAAGGTGGCAAGTCTTTTCCTTTAATGAGATGCGTTCCCAGCCAGCAGTGATTACGTCTCATAGGTCACCGTTTGACTCTAGTTCATCTAGTCCGCAGCGGACTCCTTCGAATCCAATAGCTTCAGTGGCAGCCGAAATCCAGGTGGTTTAGCACGAGGAATTTTCGCATACTCTGCTCCCTATATGACCCAAGCAGAAGACGGACCTGAGATGGCGGGTGTAGGATGAGAATATCTACCAAGGGGTTTAACTCCTTGTCTCTTCCCCGGAATTGATGCTTTTTTCAGATGCATTTAAAAAAACAGGTGGGGGCAGATGCTGCACCACACGGCCTTTGAGCTCTGGTCAGGATCTGAAAGATATTGTCATATAAATCTCCTAGAGCTAAGGGCAGCCTTCCTAGCCCTACAGCAGTTCCTGGCATGTCAATAGATGGTATTGATGAGCAACAACACCATGGTTGTGACTTATGCAGAACCAACAAGGTGGTATCTTTTCACAGCACCCTTGCCATCTAGCAATGCGAATACTAAGATGGGCTGAAGACAACTCGGTATCCTTATCAGCTCGCTTCATTTCTGACAAAAGGAATGTGTAATCCGACATCTGAGCCGAGTGACTCAGATAGTGGCCTCTGAGTGGTCTTTGAAGCATCCAGTAGCCAACAGAGTTCTAACTTAGTGGGGTTCCCAGACAGTGAACCTGTTCGCAACATCCCTGAACACTGGGCTCCAGCTCTATTGCTCACCAATCTCAGATCCCAAGGCCCTATGTCAGGATGCATTCCAGCAACATGGGACAACAAAGACGTTTACGCCTTTCCCCGTTCTGCTTTATTAGAAGGGTGCTCAACAAGGCAAGTCCATTCGCAAAACCAACGATGATCCTCATAGCTCTGTTATGGCATCATGCAGAATGATTCCCGGACCTTCTTCAGCTGCATTCTGAAGTCCTGAGAGAAACCAGAAGCTCTCTTGTGCTTTTGTTGATTTAAAGAAGGCTTATCATAGAATACCAAGAGAAGTGATGTTTTGGTGCTTGAGGAAGAGGAAAGTCCTGGGGAAGCTGGTTAAAATGGTAGAGATGATAAGCAAAAGAACAAGAACAAAAGTAATAACAGCTGTTGGAGAAACAAAAACCTTTGAAGTTAGTGTTGGATTACACCAGGGATCGGCATTAATGACAGGACCTATTCAATAGGTTGACTTGGGACAACTCCAAACTGCATATGATTTTTGCCTCTGACCTTGGTTTTGTGACACCAGTACGATTTATCCCGAAATTAATGGTTTTTTTAGGTTACTATACATCCCTCAGTGAATAATATTAAGATCTGGTATTACTACCATGTGTAGTCCTGATGAAGACCTTCAAAATAACCAGTCTTATTTTCTCCTAAAGTAATTTCTTTTCAAGTTATGAATTTTTCTCCTTTTTGTGAACAAATAAACCATAGAAAATAGGAAAAAAGTAAGAAATAAAAATGAATCAGAAATTGGAGGAAAAAGGATGGTTAATTTGTTCTGTAAACTCTTTCTAATTAATATTCCAAATTTCAATACTATAGCTTTAAGATTAAGGAGGAAGTAGGAATTTGAAGGTCAATAAGTATAGTTTTGAGATACGGGCGTTCAAAGTTTTTCTTTGTATTTTAACAAGTACAAATAATCCAAAACTGTTATTTATTATAATTTAATCATAAATGAAGAACCTTTTGCTCAACATCTTGCTTCTTTAGGCACTGCGTCAGGCGACACGGCTGCTCCTTCCTCAACAACACACTTTCTCCTGCCTTTACTAACTCTGCTAATATCGCCGAGAATAGACGTTTCTGAACTTTTACTAGAGCTAATTCTCCTTTTCATCATGGAAATGAGTTGTCATGCTAGTTTTTTTTCTCCATAGCATGATGAAATTCTTGACGAAACAAAGAAAAACGGCGTCAGATCAAAAACGTATGTCTGCTCTACATAAGCTTTGAGCTCGCACTGAGGGCTCTAAAGCTCATGACATCCTGATTAGTGACTCATGGCATCTCTTAAAGATACCATTGCTCAACATTTGTTTGATTTGAAATGTTATGATTATCAAAATTTACGATAGCAGAGGAAATATTACATTTTCTATACTTGTCACTATTTTTGTCGTATTGGGATACTTTTACTAATTACACTTTTAACTATGAAAGTATATGCAATTTTATCGAAATATTTTGTATATGCATTCTCTATTGCCATACGAAGCTTTATGATTTTGTTCAGGATTTTGTATTGTTTGGCCTATACTTTCCATCTGACCCCCTTATGCATATTTTTATTTGTGTTGGTCTTGGATGTGTTAAGCAAAGAGATCAGAAATGAAGATGATTTGGTGATTACTGCTGAAAATGTTGAAGAATTAGAGAGAAGGATTGTAGAGTGGCAAGAGAGTTTTGAGCGGTGTGGCTTGAGGATAAAAGTGGATAAGATTGAAGCTCTGGTGATTAGTAAGGAAGGTAGGGACAAGATAGCCATACATGAAAGTAGATACTCGGTTATAAAACAGGTAGAACAATTTAGATACTTCGTATCTACTATAAGTCAGGAGGGAGGATGTGAGGCTGAAGTTGAGAATAGGATAAAAGCAGCATGAGGAAAGTGGAGGAAGGTAGCAGGAGTAGTTTGTGATAAGAAAAGGCCAATCAAGTTAAAAGTCAAGATCTATAGAACAGTAATAAGACCAGTGTTAATGTATGGGTCAGAAACTTGGGCTTTAAGATAAGAAAAGGGAGAAAAACTTGAGAAAACAGAAATGAGAATGCTGAGGTGGATTATGGGAATATCACTTCTTGAAAGATTGGAAAATGATGAAATAAGAATGATAGCAGGCATAGTAAAGATTACAAAGATGATAAGAGTGTTACAACTGAGATGGTGTGGGCATGTGTTGCAGATAGATGATGAGGTGGAAGTGAGGAGGGCTTGGGAGGAACACAGGGGGAGAAGATCAAGAGGGAGGCAAAGAATTAGATAGTAAGATAAGATGAAAGGTGATATGGAGGGAAGAGGTTTGGTGAAAGAGGAGGCCTTTGATAGAAGGCTTTGGAGAGGGTGCATCAGGCAACCGACCCCTTAATGTAGCGATAACGGTGGAAAAGAAGAAGATATTTCATATTGTCATCTGATGGTAACTTTAAAGAATTTAAGAATTTAAGATAGAAAGTGAAAATTTTTTGTTAACAAAAAAGTTACTGATTATCATAAATTCTATAGAAATTTCAGTTTCATTATTTTTCTTCTATGAAATTAAATCATCATCATCACCATCTCCTACGCCTATTGACGTAAAGGGTGAAGGGTTACATTTCACCAGTCATCTCTATCTTGAGCTTTTAAATCAATACTTTTCCACTCATCTCTTACTTCACACTTTATAGTCCTCAGCCATGTAGGCCTGGGTCTTCCAACTCTTTTAGTGCCTTGTGGAGCCCAGTTGAAAGTTTGGTGAACTAATCTCTTTTAGGGAGCAACCTGGTTCAGTAACAAGAACTTTGGATGTGGAGGAAATGGCCCCCTAAATCTCAGTCATTGGTAGCAGGGTGACGGATTGGGTGTAAGGCGATAGACAAGCTGTCGCTTAGGCTTCTACTCTCAATGCTTGGCGGATGAGCTTAAAGGAATTAGTGTGGACCTGCAGAGGTCACTTAGTTAGATAGGCACTGTGCGTCACAAGGAACTGGCTTTCCTTTGATGATGAATCTAGTTAATAATTCCTCTATGGTCAGTCAACGGAAAGAGAAAATTGAATGAAGTAATTTACCTAAAAGAAAATTATTCATGCATACGATAATTAAGTAAGAATAATAAAATTTTAAGCGTTTTACCTATTTTCATCAAGAGTGAGCGAGCGATTCTCTTCTTGTGACAGAAGTGTAGATTTATATTTTTCATAATGCATTTTACATTATCAAATACTACTAAAACATACTGTATGTACAAGCCTCTTTTCATAATTTTTATGATTAATATATTCATGGAATGGTTTTATTGCCAAATATTTTACATTTATTAGCAATAGAGTACAGTTATTGTATTTATTTGTTTGTATTTCTTTTTAAGTAGTCCTCCATCATCGTGGATTTTCACATCCTGGTTTGAATATTCCAATGTACGGAGATCTGCATGATATTTTTAATAGTGTCACTTCTTCATAGAACCTTGCGGTTATAATTGGTGGGTATATTCCAATATTTTCAAACTACCTTGATTCTTTTCATGTAACTTTCATGCCATATCCCTCCTGGCATAATGTCACTTCCCTGGCTCACTTGTCTCATTCTCCCAACTTCCTTTATTGTGAAAGCATTACCACAAGTGTTTGTCAAGTAACTGGTGTCAAGTTCCATAAGGATTTGTTATGCACCGTATATGTAGGACTACATATACATGTACGCCTCCTGTTCAATAATGCATCACAAGATTTGGCTGTGTAGAACTAAAAAAATGGTAAGTCATATTGTACGTTAGTAGTAAAGTCTTTTTTTTTACACCCTTTAACGGGTGTTACCACCCAACCACCACAAGGCGGTTGCCTAGTTTTAGAAAAATTCTGCCGAAATAGAGATAATTAGCTATGTATATATAACTGCCAGGTAAGTATTCACAAAACTTTGTTTTATCATAAAAACTCCATTTTTTCTTTCACTGTTATTGTAATCAGTTTAGGAGGAATATTCATAAATTTTAAATATAAAACTTACCCGCTGGTTATATAATGGCTAAAGTCCCCGACGCCCACGGCAGAAAATTCAAAATATCTTGCGCAGCTTAGCGCATATGAGCCAGGTGTACCCCAGTGCCCTCGCGGTACTACAGGTAGAACTATACTCAACCAATTCAGATTTTCTCTGCCGCCATAGCTGGCTGAACTATTGGAAATTCTCTCTTGTTTTCTTACTCTGTTTGGACCTTATTTGGTGATGTATTAACGTTTTTGAGTTTTGGCTTTCGCTTATTTGTTTTATTTGATCTGTGATCACGTATTTATAACTTAAAAGGTAGGGTTGGAAGGTTTTTCAACCTATTTTAATCCTTACGAAAGCATAGGGGCGAAATGTAAACATTTTGACCATTGATGACGTCACAGCCTCTTCCGTAGGCTAAAAGTCTGTCATGCCTTTTACAAAGAATATGTGTTTATGCTTTTAGAATTTTAAGTTATAAATTAAATTAAAGGAATTATTTTGAGAAAATTTTATTCTTTTAATATTTTTCTTTAGATAATCTTCGATATGTTTGCAAAGATTAACTACCGTTCAGTTTATTTTTGTTACGCAGTAATCAGTATCGTTACGATGTTACACATATTGTAGCGATTTCATGAATAGTACTTTCTTCTTACTTCCCAAGTCTTCATTTGTACTTTATAAAAGGAACATTTTATTTTGCTATTAATTGATCCTTTCAGTATTTTTCCTTAGTCAGAGATTAAAGGAAGTTACAGTTCAGTTTATTTTATACAATGCAGTATTCTTTACATTTGTCGTAGCGCACGATTCTATGTATCGTTGTTGCTTTGGTGGTTTTCGGAATACTAAATTGTTCGTATATTATTTGTAGATGTTCCAATGATACGAGTGATGGTTCATCTTTTATTGGAACCCCTTAATTTAAGGGTTTACTGTATTTTAATTTATGATTATTATATCTATTAAGGTAATATTTGATATTTAATATTTTGTTACATTTATATGGGATTCGGTACTTTTGCTTTCCCATTCAATCAATTGTCCAGTGACAGAATGATAAGTCTCTCCCTACGGAGTTCATTTCCTTTGAGAGAGTGTATACTTTGGCTTTCAGGTAATTATGAAACTATCTTTGTGCCAAAGAGTAAAGTGCAAATTTTTTAGTGATAAATTGTGCAGTGAATTTTATTCAGTGGAGAGTGCTTCTATTCGGACCTGTCGTTATCCTAGCCTTAGACCTCTGTCGAGCTCCCGGACCAAGGGGAGAAGTTAAGTCAAACGGCGAAAGGAATCGAGAGGGTAACCAGGCGTTACAGTCTTTTAGACCCGAACTGAAGTCCTCTCGAGCTTTTTCTGTCGATCACCAGAACGCTCACCCTCGCTATAGATAAAGCGAGGTATTAGTGTTTTCAAAGGCGCTAAGCTGAAAACAAAATTAGATTCGTTCTGCGTGTGTTACGTTTCATGCGGCGCAGACGCAGTGCCGCCACCCCACCTGATGGGTGTCGTCTCTCGACAGTGGCTAGCGCTATGGTTCGACGCAGTTAATGCTGAATACGTTTCGCCTAAGGTTGATCCTTGATCTTTGTAGTTAGGCATGAAACAGCATCTATCTTCGTTTATGTAGTCTTTTCAGCCTGCTGTTAACAGTGCGGTTGGGTGTCTCGATTCCGGTCTTTGCCATGGACGCACAGGCGTCGTGTCTTTAACGGTGAGGACTCGTTGTCGCACAGGCGGCCTACCAATCGCAATGTTCGATGGTGGGGGAAAGTGGATGCTTTACTTCGACTGCTCGACGCAAACCGACGGCTCATAGCACCTAGTATCAGTCTATACAGACGCGCCGTCGTTCGCCAGGCAGCAGAGCCGGCGAAGCGTCATCGGAACGGTGCGGCAACGGAAACGGAACGTCGACGGAATGGAGCGAAGCGCCACGTCAGTGTAGACGCTTTCAGTGTCAGTATGGACACTTCAGCGTCAGTATGGACGCTTCAGCTCCAGTGTGGACGCTTCAGCGTCAGTGTGGACGCTTCAGCGCTAGTGTGGGCGCTTCAGCATCAGTATGGACGCTTCAGCGTCGGGGTGGACGCTTCAGTGTCGGGGTGGACGCTTCAGCGTCGGGGTGAACGCTTCGTTACCTATGACTATAGACTTTGATGTCTACCTGACCATGAACGTCTAGTGTTAAGTTATTGTTGCTCGGGCGCTGTATTAAGAAATAATTCTTAACTAGAAAGATATTATATTCTTGGACCAAGGCCTGCTAGGCTAACTCTTGGTTGGGAGAATTAGAATTAAAACCCCTAAGTATTGAGGTCTGAATTCAGAATCATAAGGAGTGGATTCCTAAGAATCAAGACTTCTCTTCCTAGGATAGAGATTGTTAAAGGAAGGGAATAACTTTCAGAAACTCATGAGAATTTTTCTAAAGAGTTTCCCTCATATTTTTCACCTGCTGCTCCTCGTTTCGACTTCAGAGTTTTCGCTAGTTGAGTTGATGGTGTCGCTATTTATTTTATTTTATTTGTATTACAAGCCAGCTACAACCCTAGTTGGGAAAGCGAGATGCTTTAACCCAAAGGGCTCCTTTAGGGAATGAAGGCCTAGTAAATTAATGGTAAAATAAAGTAATGAATTAACATTAAATCATTCTCAGGAAAATAACGAACCTTACTGTAGAGATTGATACAGCGCTTGCAGCTGCTACAACAGAAAGGGCATTAGGGCCTTTATGAGAATAGAACGTGAAAGTATATCTCCCTCCACGGGCAGATCTTTTATGATTTAATGTTTTATGTTTTTAAACCGCTCTTGTTAGTGACTCGTAAACATAGCGCAGTGCTCTGGAGGAGGTGTTTGTTCGTTTTTACCTTGCCCCTAGTCCTATATCTCCAACTTACGTTCCAACCCTTGGGAGAAGGAAGGTCGGTAGGTTGAGGTTCTTCGCGGACCTTGTGCATTAAACGTCTGTTTCTCCGAGCGATATTGTTGATGCAGTCCAAGACGGTCTCTCTCCACTTTGGAATGATGAAGTAATGCTCTTTTCTTCTCCTATGATTGGCGAGCTATGATATCACAACCATGTTAAATAGTATCTTGAAAAGAGCGGAGTTGGAATGTCTTGAAGCGATCAGTTCGTCATCGCTATGGTATCAGGGACCTTGTAACTGTTTTCTGCATATTAGAATGCAGTTCCCTGATGAGAATAACATTCTACGTTTTCCCTGTCTACCAGACTAGGTAGTTACTCGTCATGTATGCACGCGAACAGAACTGACCTTCGCAGCAGGTGTGTTTTTTCTTCCGCGAGAGAAGCGGAAGTCAGACAAGTCACATATAATCCTAGCTCTTCCTCTGGATTCTGACTCACTTTCAGGGAGGAAGGACTTTGTCCTCATCGAAGAACGCATAACCTAGAATTGGTAGTCACCAATCAATTTGTCCAAGACCTTTCAGGAGTCGTATGTTTTCTATTTACTTATCCTGCAGTATCTAACGTTCGCCGGAAGTTTTTTCTTTTCGGAAGAAGGCGACGTGTCAGCACCAGAATCGTGTAAGACACATAGTTCTTCTGGGGAAAAGGTGCTCAGTTTGCTTCTGTTCACACTTCTTCTCCTTCCCCAGTTTGGAGAAAGGTCTATTAATTTCTTCTGAGGTCTAGCGACTACTGTTGACGGTGTCTCACAGCATTGGATACGTTCAGTTCGCGCACAAGGCGCGCTTGAAATGTCATAGGGACTCTCCCAGGTCGCTCACAGGACTGCGGTTGATGTTTTCTCCCGGCCTTCGCCCATGCTTGAGTTGGCGCACTCGCTACCCCGCGAGTGTAGATTTGGTCTGAGCTAAAAGAGGTCTATTTCCTCTGTGTTTAGCGTTTACGATTCTTGGGGGGGAGAAAATTTTCTCCTAAAGAGTCTAAGGACTACCATAGATTAAAGAAATGGTTTTCCGATTTGTGTAAGAAGGCATAGTTCTCCTATGCTTAATAACGCTTCCTCGCAGAGATATGCTCGTGTTATGAGAAGCGTTAGAGCGGGTGCTTGTAGCAGTCTGGTCTCTCTCTTACGGCAGACGTCATGCAGACACAGACGCAAGTTCTGGTCTCTCCCTCACGCAGTCCCAGACGCAGACGCCAGTCTGGTCGTATGTTGGACGCTAACAGTCAAAGTTGATCCTTTCAACAAGTCGACCCATTTTCGAGTTCTGCGGGACGCGTGACTATCACTCATGCGGACGCATCCCCCACGTGGACAACTCTCGGCAATCAGTTCTGTCTTTCCGTCAATGACCGGACGCGATGCTGTCGCCTCGACGCAGCACGCTGTAGATTTACAACAAGCGGGGCACACACAGCTCTGTACCCACACGACAAGGTGAACGCATACAACACACTGACACCTTACGGAAATGCAACCACATGCGACATTATGGTCGCATGCTAGACGCATACAGTCAAGTCTCTTTTCACAGCAGTTTAACCAGACTATTGTCTCTCCTTTGCGTCTCTCTGGCCTCGCAGCTAACGCTCCCTCTTGTCAAGCTTTGGCTTTAAGTTTGTTGAACACTCGCTGATTACACACGAATCAGGTCTTAACCTCGCAGCATGAGGTTCACGTGGTTGACGCTTCTTTTCAACAAGCCTAGCTTTAATATCGGTTTCTTGCGACCGATATGGACGAGTTTTGGGAGGCGGTTCTAGATCCCGATTCTCTCTCATGACATGTTGAGTGTAGGCAACATGCTGGAACCGTTCTGGACTCATGCTGGGACCATGCTGGAAGCATGTCTTTAGTCCTTTTCCCCGTGTCAGGTTCACGAACGTTTTATGTTAAACCATCAAGCTTTAGGTCTAGCTGCCTCCAGTATTTCGGAAAACCCCTAAAATCTAGAGGGTTGTTCGAAGGAGACAGCGGAGGCTTTCGCTTGTACAAAGGACATTTGCCTCAAGGTTTTCCAACCCAATAAGAGTGCCTTATGGAGTGGTGTAGAGCTACAGCCGGCTCTTCATTAGGTAACTCTAACACAATTGGCCTATTTTTTCTTAGACCTTAGAAGAAAACACATTTTCTTCCCTCCTCGACCATCAAAGGGTACAGGAATATGCGGGCATCTTTCTTCAGACGCAGAAGATTGATTCTATCAAATAGAGACTTTATAGATCATCTCAGATCATTTGAGAGGACTTAGAGGCATCAGCAAGATGCTCCAGCCTAAAATTTAGGGTTCGTTTCTGGAGCTTCGTGGTAGTGACAGATCCGACCCTTTACACTTGGTTTCTTTTTAAGGCCTAACTTTGGAGACTTTCTGAGTAAGTCTACCATAGTTGAGAGTCAGTGAAGTTCACTCTTTTAGCAAGAACACGGACTTCACATTGGTTAAGCCATAGGTGCCTTGCAACCTGGATTCTTGGTCATTAATAAACATCTTTCTCGTCCATAGCCTAAATCTTTCGGGATCACTATTCTCTCGAATTTGGTTTGTGATGGGCTGAGAAGAGTTTTTTGCCCGATTAAAACGATGAAGTTTTATTGGGACAAGAACAAAGAAGTTAAGAGTCTATTCATAACTCTTAGGTGCATGGTCAAGAAGCCTGCGCTATCTATGTCTAAACATTCTGTCATCTCATATAGACTTTGATTACAAAGGTTCTTCCACACGGTTGGGTGACAGATCATAAGATGTTGAAAGAGTAAAGATTCACGAAGTTAAGAGCTGTAGAAACTTCTGTAATTTTTAAACTAAACTGTTTTCTGCAAAGCATCGCGTATACAGTCTTGTGAAGGGGTAATCCTGTATTCGCCTTGCATTACTTTTACCGTGTTCAGTCTCTATGAAGACGTCTACGTTTTGGGATCACTTGCAACAACGAGTGCAGTAGTAGGTGAAACATTCTCCACTACATTTCCCTAAATTCCTAGTACCCCTGTTCTTCTCTTGGAACTGTTATATATATTTTTATGATTGTACGTGAAGTCTTCCGCAATCTTTGACCTAGTCAGGTGGTCATTTTGTTCCTAGAGAGCGCCCGGAACAAGGGTATTAGTGGTCCTGTCATGTCATGGGTGGTTGTACCGTTTGACAGCTCCTAGAGATCATCAGCCCCGAGTGGATCACTGGATCTCCTAAGGATAGCAGACAAAATGAGGCAGAGCATTGCTGTCAGCTTCCTTATCAGGTTAGAACCACTTAAGTTGTTTATGTAACTCTTAAGTGAATTTCCAATTATGCAGCTGTCTCTGACCTGCCACCAATGGGTGTCAATCAGCCATTATATAACCAGCGGGTAAGTTTTATATTTAAAAATGATATTTTCATAATAAAATAAATTTTTGAATATACTTACCCGCTGGTTATATAAGTTTTAGACCCACCCTCCTCCCCTCTAGAGACCATGGGGCATGGAAAATCTGAAGTGGTTGAGTATAGTTCTACCTGTGGTACCGCGAGGGCGCTGGGGTACACCTGGCTTATATGCGCTAAGCTGCGCAAGAGATTTTTAATTTTCTGCCGTGGGCATCGGGGACTTTAGCCATTATATAACCAGCGGGTAAGTATATTCAAAAATTTATTTTATTATGGAAATATCATTTTATTGAAAAAACCACCAGTGTATTTACAGTACAATCTGCATACGAAATACTGTACTACTGTATATGTAGATGCACGCTACATATTAGGTGCTGAGCTGGTAAGGTTGTGAGGCATTCTCGCGAAGGCAGTGATCACTTCTGAGTGATGTGTCATCTCACCTTAGCTAATTAAAGTGAACTGTACATATATTACTGGAATATTCGCTACAGTATCAGTGAGTGTTGTTAGATAGGAACAACAATGACTTAACTGTTATGAGTAGTCTTACCTTGTAGCCTTACTGGTGCTCTGTCAGTAATGTAAAAGATAACTTTGTAAAGTAATATAAACTATAATACTGTGATAGAAATCAAGGGAAAACAGTAGTATAGTGCAGTGAGTTATTTACGGTGTAGGTCAACTGCGTGTAAGCAATGGTCATTTGTTTTAGGGGCTATGAGTTGACTTGTCCTAGAGCACCAATATTAAGCAGTTTTTCACTTATCGCGGGTGTTTCTATTACCTAGTCTGATAATGGAGGAGGACTGACTTTACTATTTCATTACTATAATTATTACTGTTATTGTTACTGCTATATTGGATATCATATTACAACTACAATACGTAGTATGCTTAAAGGAAAGAGAGAAAGTGAGGGAAATAGAAACAAAAGTGGAAAATCTTACTGGTAAATATTAATTAAGCCAAGCATCTGGAGAAGAAGCAGTATGAACACCAAGAGATTATATAAATAAGAAATTTTGATATTAAATTCTGTTTTGTAAGTAATATACTGTATTTTATGAAAATCTGATTGTCAAACATTAAAAACTTTAAAAACTTTAAAATTACCTATCTGTTGAGTTTTTAATTTCACAGAAGTGTGTAATGTAAGATTAGTTTCTGAAGAACCATTCTGAGAGAAGTTCACTTCTTTTTTTTACAGGAGTTTCATCAGTATTTAACTTTGCTGCTGAGGGATGTAGAGCCTTACTTAAATGCATGCAATGCTACAAGTGGGGATACACATAGTATTGTGAAGAATATGTATCTTAGCATATGGAATGCAAGCTTAGTTGCTGGAGCTCCGCTACAGGCACTGACTCTTCAACAGTATTCATTGGTTTTCTTACTAGCAACTGGAGCCAGCATAACTAAAGTTTGTGACCAAGCAATGCAAATTTTATCCAATTATGAACATGTAAATAAGTCCTTAGGAAATGCAGAGAAGTTTTGTTTAGTTGTTATCAATTGTGTAACTAAACAATTGAAAAAAGGTTCAAGTTACAGTGGGGATGTTGTGTTATCTTTAATTCATATAGTTCTGCAATATGCAAAGTCTTTGACTATTTCTGGCAAATGTTCCGAGTTCAGTAAAACCACCCGTTTATTGGTTACTCTATTGGAAGAAGGTTGTGACCAGAATACCATATTGGCACTGAAAGTTGGTTTGAAATTAACTGAAGTGGGAATGGCTCTCAAAGTTGGGAAATGCCAGGAAGAAATGATGGAAAAATTCATTCAATCTTGCATTATGGTACCGAATGAGACTTTACCAAGTAAGGTAATGCTACTAAGCCTTCTCTACACTGCATCCCTCTTTGAAGACCAGAACAGAAAGGTGAGAGTTTGTTAATTCTAACTTCTAAAATTAAGTGATTTATTAGTCATCGCTAAACTTTGCATTTTGCGTGAAGCCTTTTCAGATTATGTGTTGATAAAGTTTTAAAGATGTAGGCAAACATTATTCATCGAAAGTTATTAATAAAGTTTCCATTGTCTGATGTTTGTTTACATCATTCTTTTTAAGCATAGTCTTCTGGAAATAGCAAGTGTAGTTGCCTTTGCTAAAGGAATTCATCATTTTATTTTAGTCTAAGGTTTTTATTAATTTTTTAGGTTATTTTTTTTTCTTGTACAATTTGGTTATTTTTATGATTTTTTTTGGGGAAAAAAAGACTTGATATAAAAACAATTAAAAAATAACCAGTTTTACTTGATAAGATTTTTTAGAATCATTACTTTGGTATTTGTTGAGTAAGTGAAATTTTTAGGCAAAACTTCTTAAATGTAAATATTGATTAAAAAACTCATCAGGCACCCTTATGTGAAACATCTTTCTTTGTTATTTTCCAGCTCTCTTTGAGTCCCCGTGTTATGGGCAGTATTGTTGATAACATTTTAGCAAGATACAATTCTTCATTATCTGAAGAAAATGCTCAAAGGGTAGGTACAAGTTATTTCATGTTCAAGGTGTTTTATGATTAGTTATCCATTATGAAAATTATGTTGTGTTGTATTCTTCTAGCTGTAAACCTTTTTATCACTATGTATAATTTAGTAGCTAGAGGTGTATAGGTTTAGACTTGAATTTTACATAATTTCAATCAAAAACTTTTTTCTTATGCTTAGACAAACTTTTCATCCTTTAATTAAGAGAATGTCTTCAGTGGAGGTGGACCCTTTTAACAAGAGAATGCTTTGAGGAAGTCACAAAATATTATTTCCTTGTTGAAGTCTTGTGGCGGGTAAGAGTATTTTCGAACTGTGGAATAAATTTCTCTTCAGTTTGAATAAAATTTCCCTCATCCTGGCATACCTTGCTCTGAGGAAGCGCATCCTGTCACACCCATACTGCGGTGTAAGTTCCTGTCAGTAGCCCCACCCACCATCCCTGCCATGTTTTTCCTTTGCTATCTGTTTGGTTACTCACTATGTAGTAATGGTGTGACAGGGTGCAGTTCATCAGAGCCAGGTGTGCCAGGAATTTCTTGTCCAACCGTACTTTCAAGTACCCGTCCATCAGTCATCTCAGAAGTTCCTTTGGTTCGTTCTCAATGGGAAAGTTTACCACTTTAAGACTGTTTCCTATTTCCAACCCCCTGCATGTGGAAATGCATCTGTTCACCATGAAGTAATCTTGGGCCCAATCACACAGGATATATGTGGTGAAGTATCTGAATGATTAGCTGATACTGACATCCTCAGAGTCACAGTTGTGTTAAGATGAAGAGCATTTGCTTTTGTTTTTGCCATGATCTTGGGATTGTTATATATGTTGGAATGTTGGAGCAGAGGATGTAGAACTTGGGCGTGCTAATAGATATGACAGCAGAGAGTCTTTCTGTCAGATGCTCACATCAGCAAGTTCATGAAAGATGTACTTTCTTAAGCATTCGAGATCAACCTACTAGGCGATGGTAAGTTATTAAATACTTTCATCCTTAGGGAAACTTGTGGCTCACAGGTGTCTTCACTTGTAATCACTTCAGGGGACTTGGAAGCATCACTGGTCAGCTGCCATAGACCCTTCCTCACTCTATGCCACTCTACTAGGAGGTTAGGGAGGATTTTTGTTGGTGTTTGGTTGATAGAAATCTTACCCTGAGAGTTACATTGAACTCTCCTCCCCCGGAAATGCTTTTCTTCTTTGAGGCCTCGACGAATGGTGGGGTGCATATTTGGAGGACTGGCCTCGTGTGGTGTGGACGAAGAAAAAACATCGCCTTTCCATCAACGTTCTCATACTGCAAGCAGTTGCTTGCTTTACAGTCTTTTACCAACCGGTAATGGGTTCCTCAATAGTGGAATTCTCTCGTCAACTAACTCGGTCAAGGTTTAACGGTGGTATATTCACCCTCGTGACAGAAAGGCTGTTCTCCTTGTGAAGCTCTTTGATGATTTGAACAGAAAGCACCTTGTGTTTTTGTAGCATTCAAAGATGTCTTTTAGGAGCCATGGAATAACCTCAATACCTATGACATAACTTTGTCATTACCAATAGATTTGTTTGTGCTTCAGAGGTTGACGTTATCCAACATCCCCTCTAAGCAAGAGCGAAATTGGCGAGTTTTTGCGATTAATGTTGTATGCGGCAGGTATCTCCCATCGTAGTATCTTTTAATAGGTAGCTGATTTTCTTGTCGTATTTTGCCTCAAGCTCCTTTCAGTTTTGGTAGTGAAAGGGTATCACTCTGATCTAAGCAAAGTTTTTTGACTGAATGGTGGAAACTTCGTCGTGGATTGCTCCATGTTTGTTAAAATTTTTAGCAACCTTGCTCACAGCAGGAATTGAGGCCTCACAGAGGAACTTAATTCTTGTTCTTAGGGCCCATTCTAGGGTTCATTTTGAACCTCTATATAAGGTTGCGAAGACATGGATCTGACTCTCAAGATGGTATTTCTGCAAGCAAGCAAGCTAACTTTATATACTTCTGTAACATGTTTCTTGCTATGAACGATGGTGACAGTGTTACCAACTTGGCAAGGGGAGACGATCATCCCCTCGCAAAAGACCTCTGGAGGAGATTAGGCATGAACCTCAGGGTAGCCCCCTGCAGTTCAAGACGCCACAGGCCAGGCCAAAGTGGGAAAGGAAAAGGATTTGTCCTTCGCCCCCCAAGGAGGATAGGGTTACTTACTATGGAGACTCCTTCCGTTCTTTACCGGTCGAGATAGTGTCTAAGGAGGCAGGACCTGCGACCGGACGGGATTCACCCCGTACGGCAATGGACTTACATTCCACCCGTAAGCCGACGGAGTCCTCTAGGCCCATGCGGACAGAAGACCTCCGACCTCGTAGGAGGGAACCGAAGGATTTGTTCACCATCCCCAAATCCTCGGCCAGGCTTCCTTCCTCACTGCCTCCCAGGCAGCCGGAAGCAAGCACCTCCCTGGTAGTGTCCCTATCCCCAATCTATACAGTTGACGACTTCAACCCACGCCTTGCTCCTATGGATGTGAGCTTGGACGTGGAAGGGCAGAGCGATCTCGAGGACGACTCTCTGCCAGCAGCTGCTAGCCCTAAGCTTACAGAGGATGAGAGGAAGGGGTTGGAACACGCCTTCTGGTAGGTCCTAGCCTGCATCCGTTCCATCAGTGGACTTCCAGATTCATCGGCAGCCCCTCTAGATGGAAAAGAAACGGTCCTTGGCCAGTTCTATGGCACTCAGACACCTCATAGGACCAGTGCAGCTTTGCCCTGGTTAAAGGGGTTGAAGAGTGCCAAACAGAAGGCAGTGTCCCAGGCAACTGGGTCCACCTCTTCTCTCCACTCCAACTTGTCCTCCAAGCTCCTACCTCCTCTGCATGTGTTTCAGAGGAGGTACTACGAGATCCTCGGGGAATCTCTTCCAACGCTGCCTCTTGACCACTCTATAGAGGCACTCTCGAAGGCCACCCCCTTTGAGAAACTTATGGGACTTACAGTCTCCTTTTTGGCCTCTGAAATCCTAAACCAGGAAAAGGTGGCGAAGTACGCCATGCAGGCTACAGTGAACCCTCGTTTATTGCGGTAGATAGGTTCCAAACCCGGCCGCTATAGCTGAAAATCCGCGAAGTAGGGACAACATATTTACGTATTTATTTAACATGTACTGTATATTCAGACTTTTAAAACCTTCCCTTTACGTAGTACTGTTAACAAACTACCCTTTAATGTACAGAACACTTAATGCATGTACTACAGTACCCTAAACTAAAACAGGCATAAATATTAAAGGCGATTTTATATCATGCGTTTCCTAAACATGCCAAAAAGCCCGATAAAAAATGACAACCAATGTTTTGTTTACGTTTATCTCTGATCATAATGAAGAAACAGACGCATTTACATATCTGTGTATAGGTTAGTTTTTGCATCGACAGCAATCTTACCAAGTATTGATTATATGTTGATTTTGTTATACTTAATTTTTCTTAGGACTTCCAAGTAAATGAAATGAATGCCATTTATATAATGTTTTTCTTTATGACGCCGCCTGAAACGGAAACCTTCCATTCGTTTACTGTACTCTCCATCTTTGATCTTAATAAACAAACAAACGAAGGCATTAAACACGCATGATGAAAGTGATAAATAATGATATTAAAAGCTTTTAGTAAATATGTTATTACAAATATTATTTACCGTATCTATATAAAATCCTACATACGTAGCAAAGCAGGAAAACAATTTTTTTTCTTTTTTTTTTTGGCGTTTAATCAACAATAACAAACTGCCGCTAATGACCGAATGATAATTTACGATAATTCCAAACTGTTACTAAAGATGATTCTCCATTCCATATCCAAAATACTTTTCCTAACTTCAGTTATAAGTCAACTTGTACCCCCCTCAATTATGAAACCATCTAAAAAAAAAAAAGTAAGAGAAGAAGCAAGTACTAGGCCGATTTTTAAAGTTGTTGAACAATTAAGTTACCGCTATAACGTTCGATGTGACATAGTGCGAGATTGGAGAAAGTAAGGAAAATTGAATCATGATTGATTTTCAATATAAATGAAACTTTGTGAAGCAACAAGGATTTCATTTGTTAGTGAGATAGAGGTAAGGAATGAGAGGTAGTGAAAAGTAGCCCACAGAGAGAGAGAGAGAGAGGGGGGGGGTTATAACACATTGGTACTTATCTAATATCAACTGTATAGATGGTTTAAATAAGTTAAGAAATGGTATAAACAATACTTCGTACGCGCATATTCTTGAGACCGGCAGCTAGACGTCAGCTGATCTGATCACAGCCAAAAGTAAAACAAAAAGAAGTCAACAATACTCGATTTTTAAAACACACCCGAAATTTAAAAACAAAAGTACACGCTTTTTTAATTTTAATGTGCAATTAACTATTTAAAGAGTAGCAATTTTCTAGAATAAAATGATGTTTCCCCAAAAAATAGTGGTTTGCTGATGAAATCGGATGCCGTAGTTAATGAAAAAAGTCCACAAAGTCGTGAATCCGCGATGGTCGAACCGCGAAGTAGCGAGGGCTCACTGTACTTCGTGGCTGGATTTCTGGTTAGGATCCTTAGGACAACTGATGCGGTCTAAAGACCTGTCTCGGGAGTCCTCCGGGAAGTCTTTGGAGACTTTCCTATTATCTGGCACTCAGGCCATCGAGGTCCTCTCCCATCAGGTAGTGAACCTTTGGGCCAACACTATCCTGAAGAGGAGAGATGCCGTCATAAGCAAGCTCTATAGACATCTCCCTCAGGCCGAAGTAGCGAGTCTGAGAAATGCTCCTTTCGAGGGCAATTCTTTGTTCCATCCCGAGGATATCGAGTAGGTGGCAGAGAGGTGGAGGAAGTTTAGTCAGAACTCCCTCATCCAAAAGGTCTTAACAGTTAGACCTTACCCCTCTCAGCCACAGCGGAAAGCACAGAAAAACCCGCAGCCGAAAAGGGATAGAGACCTAAAACAGCAGGGTAAAATGGGTGCAAAGCAGGCCTTTCACAGCAAAAAGTCCTTCCGTGGAGGAAAGGGTAAGAAGGGATCTGGCCGAGGCCGGCCCCAATAAGACAGGCAATCCTCCCATTTGCCTACCTGTGGGGGGATGCCTGCAAAGCCGCTGACAGAGGTGGCTTCACCACGGGGCCGAACCCTGGACGGTCTAGGTGATTCGTTCAGGGTATCGTATCCCGTTCACGCTCTCTCTCCCTCCACTGACTCGAGTGCCGATTCCATTGAATGCTTGTGTGAAAGGAGAAGTCCAGTCCATGTTGGAGAAGGACGCTCTCCAGGAGGTCCTCGACGGGTCCCCAGGCTTCTACAGTCAAGACTCTTTCTTGTGAAAAAGGCGTCTGGAGGCTGGAGACCAGTCATCGACCTCTCGGCCCGGAACAGGTTTGTCGAACAGACACCTTTCAGGATGGAGACGGCCGACACAGTCAGACAAGCGATAAGACCCCAGGACTTCATGTGCACTCTAGATCTGAAGGACGCATACTTCCAGACCCCAATTCACCCGTCTTCTAGGAAGTATCTGAGATTCATGTTCAATCGGAGGCATTACCAGTTCAGGGTACTGTGTTTCGGTCTTTCCAGAGCACCCCAGGTATTCACGAGAGTATTCGCCCTAGTATCATCTTGGGCTCACAGAGTCGACATCCATCTCCTAATATACTTGGACAACTGGCTGATTCTGGCAGACTCGGAGGCGGCCCTTCTCCGCCACCGAGACGAGCTTCTAAGGTTTTGCCAGAATCTGGGGATCGTGGTAAGCCTCGAGAAGTCTCAACTGCTCCCCTCTCAAGAACTGGTATATGTAGGCATGTGATTAGACACCCTAAGGCACAAAGCGTTTCCATCAGACGAAAGGATGCAGAGACTGAGGGAGATAGCACAGGTCTTCCTCAGTCGGGAAGAGCTCCCGGCGCAGTATTGGCTTTGCCTTCTCGGTCACCTCTCTTCCCTGACCCGACTGGTCCCCAACAGTCGCCTCAGGATGAGATCCCTCCAGTGGCGACTAAAATCCCAGTGGAACCAACACTCCGATTCCCCGGATCACCTAGTCCTCATAGGGCTAGAGGAACAGTTGGACCTCAGGTGGTGGCTGGCTGAGCCGAACCTCTGCAAAGGGGTCGATCTTCTCATCTCTCCCCCGGAATTGATGCTTTTTTTGGATGCATCAAAAGAAGGGTGGGGGGCTCACGTGCTGCACCATTACATCTCCGGCCAATGGTCCGAATCAGAAAGGTACCAGCACATAAATCTCTTAGAGATGAGGGCAGCCTTTCTGGCCCTCAAAGAGTTCCACCAGGTCCTGGCAGGGCACTCCATGGTGCTGATGAGCGACAACACCACGGTGGTAGCTTATCTAAGCAAACAGGGCGGCACCTTTTCGCAGCAGCTGTGCCATCTTGCAGTAGAGATACTCAGATGAGCAGAGGACAACTCGGTGACTCTATCAGTTCGCTTCATTCCGGGCAAGCGGAATGTGCTAGCGGACAAGCTGAGCAGAGCGACTCAGATAGTTGGCACCGAATGGTCTTTGAATCCTCTGATAGCCAACAAAGTCCTGACTTTGTGGGGTTCCCCGACTGTGGATCTGTTTGCAACGGCCCTGAATTTCAGGCTCCCGTTGTACTGCTCCCCAGTCCCGGATCCCCAAGCTCTTTAGCAAGATGCTTTTCAACAACAGTGGATAAACCTGGACGCTTACGCGTTTCCCCCGTTCTGTCTGAGAAAAGTCCTCAACCAGGTACGAGCAAGCAACAACTTGCAAATGACCCTCATAGCTTCGCTATGGCATCACGCAGAATGGTTCCCAGACCTCCTGCATCTCCTCACGGAGATCCCGAGGGAGCTTCCTCCACAGTACGACCTCCTCAAACAACCACATGCCAATATCTTCTACAGAGCCGTAGCCTCTCTTCGACTTCACGCCTGGAGACTATCCAGCACCTCCTCACACAGAGAGGCTTTTCGCAACCGGTTGCAAAAAGAATGGCTGGACACCTCAGGAGATCCACAGAGGCAGTCTACCAGGCGAAGTGGTCAGTTTTCTGTGGTTGGTGTCGTGGAAGGGGTATCTCTCCCCTCGATGCCTCTGTTCCAACTATAGCGGAGTTTCTTGTATACCTTCGGAAAAAAATGCTTCTGTCGGTCTCGGCAGTCAAAGGCTACCGCTCAGCCTTGAGTCTCGCCTTTAGACTGAAAGGAGTCGATATTTCCTCCTCGGAACCTTCTTTGCTCATACGCAGTTACGAGCTTACTTGTCCCCAGGCAGAGCTAAGACCTCCCCCTTGGAACGTGGTTCGTGTCCTCAGGTCTCTGAAGAGCTTCCCCTATGAACCACTACGCCAGGCCTCAGACCGCCACCTCACCTCAGGTGGTCCTGCTTGCTCTGGCTTTGGCCAAGAGAGTCAGCGAACTTCATGGTCTATCTGCTGATGTCTCCCACTCTAGGAGATGGGGGGAAGTAATCCCCAACTACGTCCCTGAGTTTGTAGCTATGACTCAAAATCCGGGTGTGCCGGACTCCAGGTTCGGCCCATTTTGGATAGAGAGTCTTCGTTCTGTAACCGAAGATCCAGACCAACTGTTAATATGTCCAGTAAGGAGTCTGAGGTGTTACTTAAGAAGAACAGCAAAAGCTTGCCCCCTAGTATGAGCACTTTTTGTCAGCACAGGGAAGGTCAAGAGGAGGGTCACAAGGAATACTATTTCCTCCTGGATAAGGAAAGTAATCGAATACGCTCTATATCCAGATCCTCCTCTGTCCAACTGACCCAGAGCTCATGACGTCAGAGGCATTACAACATCTCTAGCGTTGAAGAAGAATTTTTCGGTGGCACAGGTATTGGAAGCGGGCGTGTGGAAGCGTCAGACGACCTTCATAGCCCACTACCTGAAAGACGTAACCGACAGGAGCATGGAAACCTTTTCCATTGGTCCTGTGGTGGCCGCACAACAAGTGATCTAATGCCTCAGGCTCCTTGATGGACAAGTAGCAGAGGGTTGAGGGCTGAGGTTACATGAGTTAGTCTAGGGTGAATGAAAAGAATGTGTGGCTCACTTCTTTCTTTCTCCTTCTCCCTCCCTGGGGAAATAGCTCCGCAAGACCGAAGCATAGCTGACCTCACCTCTCTGCAGGTAAGAATCATTTCCCTTGTGCATCATGGGTATGAATGAATACTTTGTTACGTCACCAATACCTCTTGAGGGAGGGTATTGGATACGTCTTAGAATCCTCGAGTTCCTACGTGAAGACCAGCCATGAGTCTCTCTCACACAAGCTTCTGCAGGCTGCTATCAGTGAGTTACCTTGTAACTACTTTGATTTTAGCGAGGGTAGGGTTCCTTCTAATTTGATCAAAATCAATTACAGTAGAAGGAACCCTGGGTCATGACCAAGGCCAGTTGGTAGAACTTCCTCCCTCCTAAGAATAAGTCACCCTATAAATAGCGAAGGTTTGTATCTGTGTCGGAACAAATAACGGATTTTGAGCGAAGCGAAAAATCTATTTTTGGGTGAGATGGCCATGTCGTCCTGATGGAAGGTTCCTTCAGTAACTTCCTAAGGGTATATATGACTACGTTAGATATTCCCAGAGAATAAACTAAAGGTTTCACAGAATTCTAACTTCTGGTGCGAGTACCCCAAAGGTTTCCCTCTAGGATATCGTATATCAGCAGGGGACGCATGCATGGACACGCCACATGGCAATCTGCACCGCACATAGCGTTAACGCTTCTAGGGGGAAAGGTGGCGAGATAGCTGAGGTGCCTTTCCAAAGTTATCCTCTTTCGCTATTGCTCTGGTACTCTCATGTAAACAAAGTGCGGCCATATTGTGTGACGTCACGTCCGTCCTCATTCCGAAATCCAGCTTTCTACCAGCCTCCACGATACAGTATAGTAGGGAGGGGCCTGGCAGGCTGAACTGGAACAGTAGGGCGGGTCCATCAGGACGACATGGCCATCTCACCCAAAAATAGATTTTTCTCTTCGCTCAAATTCCGTTTTTTGGGCTCACGCCATGTCGTCGTGATGGAAGTGTACCAGAGAAATAATGTATCGTGGGTTTTTTCCTATTTCAAGTGCCTTCTACTTCGAACAATATTCTTGTGGTCTGGTGACCATAGAGACCGTGACATCTCCGTTAAACGTCACTACCAGTGGGGCATTACAATGACCTGGCTTCGAAGTAACCTGACGAGGATAGACTCACCTGGATGAAGAGAACACGTCGGTCTCGAGGACAGTTCAGAAGGTTAATATTTGTGTAAGAACAATATTATGCCATTAGGTGAGTGTATCATAGACAGGTGGTACAGTGAACCCTCGCTACTTCGCGGTTCGACAATCGCGGATTCACCACTTCGCGGGGTTTTCCCATAACCCATATATATATACATATCGCGGATTTTCCGGAAAATTCGAAAATACCGCGAAATCTGAAGATAACCAAATACGATATTTTGTTACCTGTAATTCCATTAATACTGTAATTATAGTAATATCTGCTCTTACTGATTGTTCATTGCATTACATATGATATATAATTCAGCACAGAAAGAAATAAAACACGAAAAGAGAATGTGATCATACGATAATTCAGTACGTAGTAAAATTAAATCGAACATGAAACGCAAATCAGATGCAGTCATACCATATTAGAATGGTGTGTACTGTAATGGATGTGCTTCTTTTCCATGAATCTTTTGTATGTATACGTACGTAGTACAGTACTGCATCCAATAATATTCTTTGTTGCAAAAATCACATTTCGAATAAGTACTGTAAGCGTACGAGAGAGAGAGAGAGAGAGAGAGAGAGAGAGAGAGAGAGAGAGAGAGAGAGAGAGAGAGAGAGAGAGAGGCGTAAAATAGCGTACGTACGTAAATTTTTATTATTATTGTTATTATTATTATTATTGTTGTTGTTGTTAATAAAATTATTATTGTTATTATTATTAATCATTATTATTATTATTATTACTGTACAGTATTATTATCATTATTTATTATTATTACGGTATTGTACTTAATCTACGTACGTTCAGTGTGCGCGGGACATCTTCTATGAGTAACCAACGCACCATAGTACTGTATAAGACGGGTTGTGATTGGTTCAAGCGCTGATAGATGACGAATCAAAACTCAAGTTTTGTTATCTAGCCTGTGATTGGTGTTTTGCCCGCATCTCCTACCCGCAGCATCAAAGTTCTCGCGGGACTGCATCGTTCACTTTCTCTTTCCGCGTATTGCTGAGTAGACGTTCTTAAGTTTGTGAAGTTGAATCTGTGCTGTGTGCGACTGTTTTAAGTTGAACTTTTTGTTGAACTTTCTGTTACAATGGCTCCCAAGCGTTCTGCTTCTAGTAAGGCTGGTAGTGAGCCTAAACGCCACCGAAGAATGATGACGATAGCTGAGAAGGTTACGCTTCTCGACATGTTAAAAGATGGTAGAAGTTACGCGGCCGCCGGCCGCCATTTTGGCATCAACGAATCCACCGTTCGCTACATCAGGAAGGACGAGGCGAACATTAGAAAGACTGCTGCAATCACCTTTAGCAGATCAGCGAAGCGAGTCGTTACAACGCGTAATAAAACGATCGTACGCATGGAAGGTGCTTTAGCTGTGTGGATTGCCGACTGTCGGAAGAAGAACATAGCGTTGGATACGAACACCATCCGAACAAAGGCTTTGAGCTTGTATGAGAATTTTGCGGCAAAGGAACCTCATGACGACGATGGCGACCATGCTGAAGAAGATGATGATGTAGATGATCCTCAACCAGGGACCTCCACTGATTCCCAGCGTCAGAAACAACGTTTTTCCGCCAGCAAAGGATGGTTCGCGAAGTTTCAGAAACGCTTCGCCCTGAAAAGCGTTTCCCTGCATGGGGAGTCTGCTTCCGCTGACACTGCCGCTGCTGAAACTTACGTGAACCAGACTTTCAAGAACATTATCGCTGAAGGTGGATACAAGCCGGAACAAGTGTTTAATATGGATGAAACCGGCTTGTTTTGGAAGAGAATGCCGTCGCGAACTTTCCTGTTCAAAGAGGAAGCCAAAGCCTCTGGCTTTAAGGCATTCAAGGATCGCGTTACCCTCGTGATGTGTGGCAATGCTGCTGGATTTTTGTTAAAGCCGGGGCTTATTTATAAGTCGAAAAATCCTCGCGCTTTGAAAAACAAAAATAAGAATCTCCTTCCCGTGTACTGGATGCATAATCAAAAGGCATGGATTACGAAGATGCTGACCTCCAACTGGTTCCACCAGTGTTTCATCCCGCAAGTCCATGAATATCTCTTAGAGAAGGGCTTGCCATTCAAGATCCTTCTCCTTATGGATAACGCTGGTGGACACGCAACTGACCTGTCGCGTGAGGGCGTTCAGGTTGAGTTCCTGCCACCCAACACCACGTCATTAATTCAACCAATGGACCAGGGGGTTATCAGGGCGTTCAAGGCCCTCTACACGAAGAATACCTTGGCGGACCTCGTTGCGTGTGTGGATGCTGCCCAAGATGACGAGGATGAAGACTTCAACTTGAAGGCGTACTGGCGGCAGTACACCATAGCCACGTGCCTGCAGAATATTCAAAAGGCACTTCAAGAGATGAAACCTGCACCCGTAAATGCGAGCTGGAAGAAGCTGTGGCCCGATATTGTTTACGACGACAAGGGATTTACTCCGTCGGAAATCCAACACTGCAATACGGAAATCTGTGCAGTTGGCTGCCATAATTGGGGGTGACGGGTTTGGCGACATGACGACTGAAGACGTCGACGAGTTGTTGGACTGCCATTCCCAGCCCCTAACTGACGCAGACCTCGAAGACCTGACGAAATCGGCAAGTGAGGAAGAGAGTGAGGGTACCCAGGAAGAGACCCAAGAAAATGTAGAAGAAACGGGCTTAACATTAGAACGGCTCGCCAAGTTCTGCAACCATATGAAGGAGGCGAAAGAAATGTTGCAAGAGTGGGACGAGGATATGGTTCGCTCGATGCAATTCTGCAACAAGGTCGATGACATCACGACTCCCTACAGGATGCTCTTGGATCGAAAAAAGAAGCAGCGGCAACAACTTCCGATCACAATGTTTTTTCAGCCTCGCAAAAAAGAGCCAGTTCCTCCTGCTAGTACGCCTTCGGAAGAAATTGAAGAAGTTGAAGAGGTGTCCCAGGAAAAGACACCTCCGTCTGAAGAGACGTAAAATACTATCATTGACTGCACAGTAGAACACATCATCAGCTTCATCATCATCATTTCTACTGTGCAGCAAATTCATCGCCATCGTCATTCAAGTTTTTCTGGAACTTCTTTCGTGGTGAGTACAGTAACAATCTTTATTTTTTACTTTAACCTGTTTTATAGTTTAGTACTGTACGTACTGTATGCATTAAGTTAAAGGGAAGGTTTTAAAAGTCTACATGTTGTAACCTATCATATTTTTTTTGTTTAAAATTTACATTTACGTACGTAAAACAATCTCTCTCTCTCTCTCTCTCTCTCTCTCTCTCTCTCTCTCTCTCTCTCTCTCTCTCTCTCTCTCTCTCTCTCTCTCTCTCTCTCTCTCTCTCTCAAATTGTTTTCCTGCTTTGCTACGTACAAGTACTGTATAATTTATATTTGTAAGGTAACATATTTTGTAAATGCTTTGTACTGTAAATACTGTATGTACTGTATCATTATTTATCACTATCATCATGCGTGTTAAATGCCTTGTTTGTTCTGAGCGTGGTTGTTTACTGAGCGTACACGCCGTCGTTTCAGGCGGCGTCATAAAGAAAAAGATTTCATTTGGAAGTCCTAAGAAAAATACGTAAACTAAAACATTGGTAATAAAAAAATCAACATACAGTACTGTATAATCAATATAATCGATGCAAAAACTAACCATACGTACATATATGTGTACACTAAATGAGTTTGTTTCTTCATTATGATCAGAGATGAACGTAAACAAAACATTGGTTGCCATTTTTTATCGTGCTTTTTAGGTGTTTAGGAAACACATGATATAAAATCGCCTTTAATATTTGTGCCTGTTTTAGTTTAGGGTGCTGTAGTACATGCATTAAGTGTTCTGTACATTACAGGGTGTAAAGGGTGGTTTGTTAACAGTACTACGTACAAGGGAAGGTTTTAAAAGTCCGAATATACATGTTAAATAAATAGGTAAATATGCTGTCACTACTTCGCGGATTTTCACCTATCGCGCCCGCGTCTGGAACCTATCTACCGCGATAAACGAGGGTTCACTGTATACAAAACATGATAATCATAGAAATACAGTAGGGCAAATGAAACTATAACGGCCATTTATTTTCATCATAGATAAGAGCGAAATTAGACACGTATGGAAATAAAATAAATATTTTATTTGAAAGTTGCATGGAAATATGGAAATTATTTACAGCAATAATATTGGGTAAGACATAGACATCTGGTAAAGACGGTGTTGTGGAATCTGGTAGGGAAGAATTTGCCTTTAACATGCGTTCCTTGGGGAACGTAAGTCTTTAGAATTACCATACACTTCATGTCCAAGAACATGTGGCACACGTGTAAGAGTCTTTGTCACTTCACCTTAATGAAAGAACAGTCTATTAGTGACACTAAGTGTCCCTTGAAATCACTATGTAACGCACTAGGGTTGACAGGCACCCGTTGAGTTAGTGTCCCGAAATAACTCACTGTTCTTCGCAGATCTGAGCGGCAGGTTTCATTACGCTGCCTGCTGCCACCACGAAGTGTTTTAAGTTCGTGCACCTGCTTGGCATAGTGTTTGAAAAACACTCGTGATGACTTCCAGCCCGTGAAGGATCGGAGGCTTTCGAAATAATCCATCCCTTGGAAAAAGTTCAGGGAAGATGCGACTTTCCTGGGATCATGACGAGCGGGTGTACTGTCAGGATCCGCTCTGCGAATGAAGTAGGTGATTTTCGCTCTAAGTTGTTTTAGTGACAGGTCACTACCCGAAGATTCTCCTTTAAAGAGTTGTCCTCCACCAAAGTCTGAAGTTCTTCGAAGATAGACCTTGAGACTCTCCACTGGGCATAGAGAGACATCTTCCTTCAGGGGGCAGATTCTCCAAGGGCCCCATCTTTTGGTGGGTAGTTCGTTTTTAGCGAGAAACGAGGGGTCGGGGAAAAGGGTAAGCTCCCTAGTGTCGGCGAAATGTATCTGTCCCTCTTCTCTTGATAATGCCACTATTTCACTGACTCGGGCTCCCGAGGCGAGAGCAAAAAGGAAGATCACTTTTTGAGTCAAGTCTTTCAGAGGGCAAGCTTCGTTGTCCAGGCTAGAGGCAAGATGAAGCACCTTATCCAGGGACCAGGTGATGGGTCTCGGTGGAGGTGCTGGACGGAGTCTAGCACACGCCTTCGGGAGTTTGTTGAAGATTTCATTGGACAAATCTATTTGGAAGGCGTACAGTAGTGGTCTAGTCAAGGCCGATTTGCAAGTGGAAATCGTATTGGCTGCTAAGCCTTGTCCATGAAGGTGAATAAAGAAGGACATGCAAAAATCCATGGAGATTTCCGTAGGATTTTTTGCCTTGACGAAGGATACCCACTTATTCCATGATGATTCGTATTGCCTTCTGGTAGACTTTGTTTTGTATTCTTCTAGGAAGTCTAAACTTTTCTTCGAGATCCCAAACCGTTTCTCCGCGGCTAGGGAGAGAAAATCATGAGATGAAGGTCTTGGACTGACTTTGATGAAGCGAAGACAGTTGACTTCTGCACCTGTTGGGAGAGAACTGGGCCCGGCAGGGGGATCAGCTTGGGCTGTAGCTCCAGGACCAGGGGAAACCAATTGCTCCGAGGCCACTTGGGAGCCACTAGGGCTTCTGTCCCTTTGAAGGTTCTCAGTTTGGAGAAGACTTTCAGTAGAAGGTTGGGTGGAGGGAACAGATAAATCTTGGACCATCTGTTCCAGTCCAGAGACATGGCGTCCACTGCTTCCGCTTTGGGGTCCTCGTAAGGGGCCACATATCGAGGAAGTTGCTTGTTGTCGCTCGTCGCGAAGAGATCGATCTGTAGTTCCGGGACTTGACGAGAGATGAAGGCGAATGATCTTGCGTCTAGAGACCATTCCGACTCTATGGGGCTTGTCCTCGATAGAGCGTCCGCCGTCACGTTGCGGAATCCTTATAGGGGAACTGCAGACAAGTGCCATTTCTTCCTGTCCGCTAGGTGGAAGATGGGTAAAAGCACCTGGTTTAGATGGGGCGATCTCGAGCCCTGACGGTTGAGACATCTGACTACTACCGAGCTGTCCAGAGTGAGACGGATGTGAATCGAAGGACGCGGGGATAATTTCTTCAGGGTGAGAAGAACCGCCATGGCCGCCAAGATGTTGATGTGAAACGTCTTGAACAGGGGAGACCATGTTCCTTGAACCTGTCGTTGATGGGAGGGACCTCCCCAGCTTTCCAGAGAGACGTCCGTGTGGATGTTGATCGATGGAGGCGGGGATTGAAGAGGGATGGATCTTTTCAAGGTCCTTGCTTCTGACCACGGTTTCAGAAGTGAGCGAAGCCTGTTCGAGCGATGGATGCGTTTCGTCTCCAGACTCCTGAGGCATCCTTTAGCTGTGCTCGTAGCACTGGGTTTGTCACTGAGGCGAACTGTAGGGAGCCGTGTACCTGCTCCTGCTGTCGTCTTGAGATCCGTTTGGATTTGAGAAGTCTTCTGACAGACCCTGCTATTTCTTTCCTTTTCTTCAACGGGATGGAAAGGTGGTGTGACTGAAGATTCCAATGGATTCCTAACCATTGCAACTTCTGAGCTGGAGCGAGGCGAGACTTCTTGGTGTTTATCTTGAAACCCAGATGTTCCAGGAACTGGGTCACCTTGCTGCAAGCTCTCAAACACTCTTCTGGCGAAGTCGACCAGACCAGCCAGTCGTCTAGGTAGGCCACCACTTGGACGCCCTGAAGGCGTAGCTGGTGGACGATTGTGTCTGCTAGCTTGGTGAAGATTCTTGGAGCCACGTTGAGCCCGAAGGGCATGGCTCTGAAGGCGTAGCTTCTTCTTTGAAGCCGGAATCCTAGGAAGGAGGAAGCGTGGTGGTTCATTGGGATGTGCCAGTAGGCATCCGCCAGGTCTATTGAGACCGTGTAGGCCTTGTGAGGCAGTAGGGCTCTTATTTGTTGAAGAGTCAGCATCTTGAATTTGTTGTTCGCAATGAACTTGTTGAGGGGGGACAAGTCGAGAATGTCTGAGACTTTCTTGGGAACACAAAACAGTCTTCCCTGGAACCTGGTGGACTTTACCCTCTTGATCACCTTCTTGTTCAAGAGTTCTAGGACATATTCTTCCAAGAGGGGGGTTGATGGCTGGAAGAATTGGTAGAAGGTTGGAAGTGGTTGTGTCCAGCTCCAACCCAGTCCCTTCTTGACGATGCTGTGTGCCCAGGGATCGAAGGTCCAGCGATCCTGAAAGTGGCGGAGTCTTCCTCCCACCGGAAGCACTTCATTGCTTCTGGTTTCCCGAGGGTTTGCCACTTCGGCCGCTAGCTCCCCTTCCTCCTCTGCCCCTGGAGGGATGGCGAGAGGAGTCTCTGCCGGAGCCTCTACCTTTGGGACGAAAGGTAGTGGACTGTCGTTCGTAGGCAGGGGTGAAGACCGGTGATTGCGACACCACCGGTTGGGGGACCAACTGAAAGGTCTGTTGTGGCTGCGTGACCGCTTGGGGAGTAGCGGGAGCCGGAAACTGGCGTTTTTGTTGACGCTGCTGGGGTCTAGGTTTGGAGGATTTCCTCTTAGGCTGAGGGCCTTCTTCCTGAGAGGATTTCCTCTTGCGGGACATGCCCCACTTATTGAGAAGGTTCCGGTTCTCAGAAGCGGCTTTGTCCACGATCTCTTTCACCAGAGTAGATGGGAAGAGATGCTTGCCACAGATGTTGGAGGAGATTAGATTCCGGGATTCGTGTTTTACTGCCGTATTGGCAAACACGAATTCTCTGCAGGCTCTCTGGGCCCTGATGAAGCTGTACAAGTCCTTCATCACAGTCACTAGGTGGGTCTTCGCGAGAACCATATACAGATCTGGGACTCTTAACACCCCCGGCCATGACCTCAAGCTGAATTTGATGAGACAGGGAGGTAGCTAGTCTCTCCTTGGTCTCCTGCTCCCGACGGAGAAGGTGGTCGTTCAGCTTCGGAAGATCTTCGTTGAACTGACGTCCAGCCACGTCAGGTTCCAGTTTCCCGACCGTGAAAGTAAACTTGGCGTCTTTCCAGAATCTGTCGTCGGGGGGAAGGGCGAGGGAGAGAGGCCTACACTCCTCCAGGGTAGGGCAGGGCTTTCCTTCCTCCACCGCCTTCATGACCGCATGGAAGGCCTTTTCTACGAAGGGAAAGGTCGCAGAAGAGGGAGCAAGAAAGGACGGGTGCTTCTTACTCAATGCCGGCATTTTAGAGTTGGTAAAACCGCGACTCTTAAGGCACTCTGCTAGCATGGCTTGGGCTTTTGAGTGATCAAACACGATCACCTCTTTGGGTTCAGTCTCCTCCTTGGAGGCCAGTTCGGACCTGAGTCGGACCTAACAGTCCGGGTGAGCCTAAAAGTTAGGGAAGAATTCCACTTCTTCCAAAAGGATGGACCCTATCTTGTCGTTGATAAAGATTTTTCCCTTCGTAATTGGCATATGCCCGGCGTACCTCCAGGGGTCAGACTCCGAGCAGGAGGGAAGGTCCTTAACCGAGATCTTCTTCGGTTGCTTTCATCCTATCAAACGACTTGTGAGCTCCGCTGAATGCTTATTGAGCTTCTCGTCCATCAGTGCCACCAATACCCGGATGGCATCTTCGGTGGCGGGTAGCAGGGGCTGCGAGGCGGCGGAGGTGTAGGGGACTGGCTCCTTGACCACTACAGGGGTTGCCGGAGGTGGTGGGGCGACCTCGCCCTCCGAATCAGGGTACTCCACCTGATCCTCTTCTTCCTCCGGATCCTCACCCATGAGGGTCCTCTCGGTGTTTTCTGACACATCCGACATCTTCTCCTCATCGTCCAGACTACTGTACACTTGCTAAGCGTGGTCTCGATGTCGGGCTCAACAGTCAGTTGAACCAAGGGATCCTGGGGAACCACAGAATCTGCTGACGCTTTTTGGAAAAGCATGGCCCTCATCTTCTCATTGGGGAGATACGGCCCGGTGGCGTTCTTCTGAAAACTGCGCACCCACTTTCGCAGTTTCTCTCGAGTGTTGTCCCTAGCCTCCGTGGACGGAGGGTGATCGAACGCCTCATCCAAAAAGCCTTTGCAGACGGAACAGGTCTGCAGATCCCAATACTTGAAGTTCCCCTTTCTTGCTACACAGGGAGCGTGGGTCCGGCACGCTTTATGCCCGTAGAAGTCCGGGCGGCGAACTCCGCAGAAGGAGCTCTCACACTTCACCTACTCCTCCTGTAAAAGAAAGAGACCATGAGTACATGGAAGGCATATATTATGGCTTACATTACTCATAAGATTAAGATTAACTTATATCTATAAGGTTGGTTTCAATTAAAGCTCAGGATAGGTGAGCTAGAAAGGAAGTAGGAAGACACATACTTGTGAGTCCCGTCCAGCCGGTTACCACGACCTTTCTGCAGTCAATTCCTTAGGACCTGAAGGTTCTGAAGGAGGGAAGAGTATCCCTATGGATGAGCCAAGCTTAGGCTTCCTTATTAAGGAATTGTCTGCAGGATGGAGAGGATCTGAAATCGTTCAGAACCTATGAAGAGAGAGGGGGAAAATAGGATAAACCCCCTCTATAATGGGATAGGTCCTGGCAAGAGACTGCACTGAGAAGCACAGAGTATGCTGGAAATGTTTGTACTGTACACCCATACAGCATAGCCACTGTTTATGAGGTATAATATACCAAATAACAAGTGGTCAGGCTATCCGGCTGTATCAGAGTGACTGCCGGCGCGGGGCTGGCGGCCGGAGAAGGGGTGCTTGTCCATTGAAGTCGCCTGTAGCGGCGCCGGCCAGTCCGGCGGGGTGAATCCGTCTATGGCCACATACTGAGTAGCAGAGAGATAGGAGACACAGGAGAAGGCGGTCGCCGGCATGGCGGCTGACCGCCGGCAGGACGGCGGCCTCCGGCAGCCGGCAGTCTGTTGGCGTTGGTAAACCTTAGCTGATCTCACAAGATGATGTAGGGTTATCCAGGATGGCGGTGGTTGGTGCCGGCAAGGGGCGGCGGTTGGCGCCGGGAAGGGGCGGCGGCACCCAGCAGCTGGCAGGCTGTTGCCATAGGTGAACCCAGGGCAGTAACATCTTGTGAGGTTGAGGTCACATGAGGTATTGGCGGCTAGCGCCGGCAGGCGGAGGCGGCAGTGGACCGGCACCATGATAGGAGAGTGAAAGGAAAGGGAGGGAAGGTAAGGAAGGGCAATATCCGATGCCCGACCGACTTCCCTCCGGAAGGAGTGCACTCATGATAGGAGGGATACGCCTATCATCCGGCGGCAGGGGGCCGGCAGCCGGCCGTATGCCTGTGATAATCCAAGGGAGGATCAGAGAACACTCAAGGAGGGGCGCTCTTCCGCCAGCAGCCGGCACCACCCCATAGTTCAACTATGTAGGGGAAGTGTAGTAGAGCGGCCAGCTGGTCCGAAGAGCACAGCTTATCCTACAACACTCTCATGGGGAGAGTTGTAGGACAGCGGACAAGGGTGTGAAGGCAAGCCAACACAAAGGGATATAGTGGGGAGGAGGAGGGGTGTTGGGGTTATGTCTTTAGTGGGAGTAGAAAGGGATGCGACCCTAAAACTCCCAAGGGGAGGACGAATCTGTTAGGTGCTAGTCTGCCCAGGCAGGAGAGAATCGCTCTCCAACCCTAGGGGAGGTTAGCTTAGAGTAGGTACAGTACTGGTGTACTGTCCTAAACTATAATAAAACAGAATCCCCCAAGGCCTAACCTAAACCAGGAGAGAGACTCCTAGATTAGGGAGGGCTGGAAAGACATATCACTAGGCTACCGGGAGGAAGGGACGTGTCCCAACCAAGGGCAGCCTAGGGGGAAGGGCAGGGCCCCTCCACCTTCTATCTCAGTCGATACCTTAAGGGAAATGCGTTCCCTAAGGATGGACTGGGATGAACGAATGTTACTCTGGGGTCTGACCGAGGTCTCTCCATACACTATGGAAGGGAAGAGGGGCAGACTTAGTCTAACCTTTCGATGGATAAGGGGCTAGAATAAGCAAAGCTACCCAGAGGGAGGTTACCCGTAGGTCACATGGGATATAAAGAAGCATACAAGGGCCCCAACGTTGGGTTAGGGGAGTGTACATGGGTGGACCAAGCACGGTCCCTTGTATGGTCCCTAGAAGGCGAAAGCAATGTGCAACACTGAGACTGTATGTTTGAAATGCCTATATCTTCATTGATTTAACACTAGGAACACTCATTATATCATGCTAAGTAAATATGAGCACTAGGCTATCAAGTCTAGGGGCTAGGCTAGCGATCTAGCATGGGGTCAGGCAAACACTGGTTGCCTAAAACGAATATTGATGCATAATATAACTAATTCCTAGAAATGAAGACTAAATAACTAATGATCTTAATTAGTTATAAGACTGGGAGGGCTGTTCTGGCTAACTAAATAAAGCAAGCGAGGCAAACAGCGGCGTCGTAAAATGGTGCCTCCGGTCAAGGCACAGCTCTGCCACAAAACAAGATTTAAGGATAAAAAATCGTTACTTTACGGCCAGAGCTTATTTAAACAATACAGGAACCTGGTACTCAACTTTCCAGAAGAAGGCGAGGCTGCAGGCTGCGACATAGCTAAGGATGCAAGGGATAATCCAAGATAACTCTTAAAAACCAACTGCGGTAGGAAGCTACAAGGATTGGAATGAGGACGGACGTGACGTCACACAATATGGCCGCACTTTGTTTACATGCGAGTACCAGAGCAATAGTGAAAGAGGATAACTTTGGAACGGCACCTCAGCTATCTCGCCACCTTTCCCCCTAGAAGCGTTAACGCTATGTGGGGTGCAGATTGCCATGTGGCGTGTCTATGCATGCGTCCCTTACTGATATACGATATCCTAGAGGGAAACCTTTGGGGTACTCGCACCAGAAGTTAGAATTCTGTGAAACCTTTAGTTTAATTCTCTTGGAATATCTACTGTAGTCATATATACCCTTAGGAAGTTACTGAAGGAACCTTCCATCACGACGACATGGCTTGAGCCCAAAATTATATATATATATATATATATTTATATATATGTATATATATATATACTATCTTCTTTGTCTACATCTTTTCCCACTTCTATGTGGGGTCGATGTTTCTGGTCAGTTTTCTCCATCTACCTCTGTCCCACACCTCATCACCGGTTAATCCCTTTGATCGAAGGTCATCCTTGATACAGTCCACCCACCTTCATTTTGGTCTCCCTCTCCTTCTCGTTCCCTGTACCTCCATTTCTATTACTCTCCTCCCAATATACTGTTCATCTCTTCTCATGACATGACCGTACCACCTCAGTCTACTTTCTTGGATATTATCTGATAGTTTTCTAACTCCTGTGGTACCCCTAATTACCTCATTCCGTATCTTATCTCTTCTTGTCACCCCACACATCCATCTCAACATTCTCATCTCTGCCACATCCATCTTCTTCTCTTCTGTCTTCTTTATTGCCCACTTCTCCGCTCCATACATCATTGCCGGTCTCACAACTGTCCTGTGTACTTTACCTTTCAACTTAACCCCTATTCTCCTGTCGCATAGTACTCCACGCACTTTTTTCCAATTCTTCCATCGTGCTTGTATTCTGTGGTTTATTTCCGCCCCCAGATCCCCATCCTCTGTAACTGTTGATCCTAAATACCTGAAATTTTCAAAATTTTTCAGTCTCTCCTTGTAAACTAACTTCCCCATTCTCGCCATTTTTCAATCTCAAATACTGTCTTTTTCATGCTGATCTTCAATCCCCAAACACATATACATATATTGATAGTGTGTGTGTGTGCTGATGAAATTTTATACTGGGTACTCATTCATATTATTAGTTGGGAAATAAAGAAAAATATATGTGTAAATTTAAAATAATGCAGTTTAATAGTTTTGAATATTTTACAGCCTATATATTTACTTGCTCATAGTCTTTTGACACCTTACAAACCCTTTTGCTAATGGGGATCATACTTTCTGCAAAGCTGCAAGATTAGCCATAAGACTTTAAAGCGAGGTATAACTACCTGCCCGCTAGTTAACGCAGAGGTAGCCCACTACCTTGCTGACTCACACGCTAGTGTTGTCTTGACACTTTTGCTTTTGGCTCTGCCAAGATCTGACATTACTGCTCTTTGTCTCTCCAACTTTATGATTTGCCATTTGCTTGTTGTTTATCCTTGCTGTCCATCATGCTGAAGGGCATACTTGCGTAACCTTCATATCGTCCACAGAGACCGACCCTCATTCGTTTTGGATGGCCTTTTGATCAGGATAACACCTGCGATGATTGTAAGGAGTGCCTTTCTTCCCATTGGGAGAGATTTGGGTGCCGGCGCAAGAAGAAGTCCAAGAGAGATTATTCACCCGTGGGGTCTTCCTTGAGGTCGAAGAAACCTCAGACTTCTTCCTTGAACTCCCAATCTCTTCCCAAAGCTCCTGCTTGATCTCTCTTCTGGAGAATGGTCGATCAAGAGTGTAGACCAATTAACACCAGGTCAACTTTGGGGTTTGAGGGACAGTGTTGTTTCCCCTAGAAAAGCAACCCGGCTCCTTCCCCTATTTTTTATGTTTTTCAGATCTGGCTGTCTTTGGGTGTGACTGGTCCCCCTTCGAATGAGGCTTTGATGGAGCTTCATCAGCTGGGTGCTGAGAGAAGGGCTCCCGCCTCTTGAAAGGTCGAAGCCCTTTCTCCAAGGAGTGCCCTTGTAGTGTCTGCTGCCCCTGCCACCAACTTTTTTGTTTCTCTGCTTTTATCTGCTGCTACTGCCGCCGAAGACTGCACTCTTCCCTTGCTGAGTCTCAGCTTTCGTTGTGCCGGACGACAAAGTCTGAAGCAATCTTCTTTTGAGAGTGTTCATCTCTCATTCTAGAGTGAGGTCTTCCCCTGATACTTTGCGGAGACTTTCCAGACATCGCCCTGCCTCTTCACACACATCCAGCCTTTTAGAGCTTGTATCCCTGCTAAGGATTCTCACCACCAACAACCTTTCCCTTCTCCACCTCTTCCCTGGCATGCTGTTAACAGAAGCCCTCTCCACCATAAGGATGGCCGCTCCTCCTTGTCAAAGAATCGTAGTCCTCACCCCCTTCTAGACCTCCTCTTTTGCCCTTTGTCAAGAGGCATTACCCTGAAGATCCTAGAGACTAACGATCTTGTTCGTGATTGCCACTCGACATTGCGTGGTAGTTACTCTTCTGTTTATGACTCCCACTCCCCAGCTTGTGACCACCACTCTCTAGCTTGTGATGACTACCCCCTGGCTCGTGGTTGTCACTTACCTGTTCATCACTCTCTAGTTACGAGTCACTCGCCAGCTGCTTGTCTCTCGTCACCTCGTGATCATCTCTCTTCTCCTTGTGATCGTCACGTGTCTCCTCGTGATCGTCATTAGTCACTTGTTAGCTCAACGCCGTTCGTCTGTTTGCAATCGTTGTTCTCCTGCTCGTCATCTCCACTCATTGGCTTCTCGTTGTTCTCCATCTCCTCGTTGTTCCCCGGCTCCTTGTCATTCCCCAGCTCCTTGTCTCAGTCCAGCTCGTGATCATCACTTGCCAGCTCGTAATCGTCACTCGTCAGCTCGTGATTGTCACTCGCCAGGTCGTTATCGTCACTCGTCAGCTCGTGATTGTCACTCGCCAGGTCGTTATCGTCACTCGCCATTTTTTGATCGTCATTCACCTTCTAGTGACCATCAATTTACAGCTCATGATTGTAACTCTCCAGCTCGCAATCATCACTTGCCAACGCCTGATCCTTTGTCACCTGCCAGTGATTGTCACTTGACACCTCGTGATCATCGTTTTTCTTCAAGGGTCTACATATCGGTTAACCATCGCCGTGCACCTCATGATCGCCGCAGAGACGAAGACCTTCCTTCTCTTGAGCTCTCATCAGCTCGTATCTCGCCCTCTCCTCGCGGTCTTTGCTTACCTGCTCGTCAGCCTCGATGTTCGCCATGTCATCCCATTGAACCTTTCAGGACCTTGACGAATAGCCAGCTCCTTCATGGGGTTCATTTAGCACCCTCACCTAGATCTAGACCTCCTATTTCGGTCCATCCAGGACCTGCCCAAGCTTTTTTCCCCCCTTTCTTCCTAGGGGCGGGACAGTAATCACCCTCTTTCAGCTGAGTTCCAGCAGGGTAGACGTCCAAATAAATTTTCCTACCACCCGACAGGTATCTTCAAAGGCTCAGATAGCTTCCTCTTTTACTCACTCTTCAAAGCTAGAGCGAGAGGCCATCCCGTTGCCTATTGTCGCAGGTAAGAGACCTCGCTCCCCTTCTTTCCAGGTACCAAGGCCACAGTCTCTTAGAGGCAATCCCCAACTCCTTGCTTTCCTAGCGAGACTCCCGTCCTTCCTAGGTCAGGAAAGTAGCCTGCATGTTTCAATGCCTTGGTAAAGGCAGTATGTCGAGCGGTCTCGGACGTGGCCCTCCTTCATCAGACTAGGTAGCGGTAAGTACTCTGGAGATCCCATTGGAGAAATAGGTCTCCAGTTCATCCTCTCCCATGTTTGACCCAAGATGTAAAGCATCCGGCCCAGCCCCTTCCAAGGCTCCATCCTCGAAGATGTTCTCTCCCATCAAGAAGATGAGAGTGGCTGCAAGAGGGGTGGCACTGATCCAACAGGACCTCTCGCAGGTTTAGTTGACGACAGTGCTTACGACTAAGTAGAAAATGAGAAGGAAGAACCAGACTCCTCCTCCGGGAGATAACCTTCCATCTTTGTACAAGCTGAGGTTCTATATCTCATCGGGAGATCTCTTGGGTGCCCACCTTTCATCCGTCACCGATAGAAGTTGTCCTTCCCAAGCTTTGCCCCATGTCTAAGGAGACTGAGCACTCAGTGGCAGTCGTTTCGTCAAGAGAAGGTCAGCCCTCTTGTAGGCAGGGGGAGGCCTCCAGATCACCGTTTCTGGAAAATTCCTTCCACCTCTGAGAGAGACGAAAGATTCAAAGATGTTGCCTAAGAACAGCACAGCCAAAGCACCACGATCTCTTCCAGAGAGGTCACAATGGACCTACCCAGCACCGACAGGGATGTCAGGAAGTAACGCTCCCTAGACTCTACTGTTGATGACCCCGACCCCGGGTGAGAGTTCGTGGGTGGATGATGATCATGATCATGATGATTACTTACTCCCCAGGGCTGCTAGTTCTAAGTATATGGAGGCAGAACAGGAGTCAGAGTATGCTTTCTAGTAGGTTTTGACCTGTGTGAGGGCCATCAATGGGTTAGTTGACCCTAAGAAGGTCCCTCAAGAGGGCAAGGACACTTTCCTTGACCACATTTACGGAACTCTATGACCTCCCAAGGCCAATGCAGCTTTGCCCTGGTCTAAGGGCTTGAAGGGTGCCTGGAAGAGGGCATTTACTCAGATTGCTGGCTCTTCCAGTTCCCTCTGTGCAGGCTCGTCCTCTAAGCTCCTACCGCCACCTTTCGTGCAGCAGAAGATACTACTAGGTCTCGGACGAGCCCTTTCCGGCCTTGCCTCTTGATCCTTCCTCTATAGAGGCACTCTCTTTAGGAGAGACTTTTGAGCAGTTATCATGGCTCTCAGTCTCTTTCTCCGTGTCTAAGGTCCTGACAATGGAAAAGGTAGTGAAGTATGTCATTCAAGCTTCTTCGTGGCTGGATCTGTGATTAAGATCCCTGGGACACCTCATTAGAACCGAAGGTTGGTCTAAGGATTCTATGAGGAAGTTGATGGAAACTTTCCTCTTGTTGAGTACCCGTACAATAGAGTTTCTCGCCTACCAGGGGTCAACTTGTGGGGAACGCCATTCTTAGGTGTAGGGACTCGATAATTGAGATTCCGTAAATAGGCGCCCTTGGCAGAACTAATGAGACTCAGAAACTCCACTCTTGATATCTCCTCCCTTTACAGGACGAAGAGGTCGAGCTGGCGGCAGGGCGCTGGAGGAAGTCCAACAGGACTCCCTTCTCCATAAGGCCTTGACATGTCTGTCCTACCACACAACTTTACTGTAGATGAAGCTGCCATAGACCAATAAACTGACGACATCTAGGACATAGACCTCGTTTAAGAAGGTGTCTAAGAAGGAACAAAAGAACTCGCTGAGTCTTTTCCTTGAAGAAAAAGTAGAAGGATTGGCTGAGGCTTCTACCCCTAGGACAGGCAATCCTCCCACTCTTCCACCAGTTGGGGGGGATGCCTGCAATGCCACTGGCAGAGGTGGTTGCAGCACAGGGCCATACCCTGGACAATCCATGATTTGTTCAGGGTATCGTGTTCTGTTCATTCAATATCTCCCTCCATTGACTTGGAATCCAGTTCCATCATGCTCTTATGTGAAGGGATCCGCAAAAGAGCATGGCTTATGTGCTAAAGTCCATACCATGTTTGAGAAGGGTACTCTCTAAAGGGTCTCTGATGGATTCCCATGCTCCTTCAGCTTTTTTTTTTTTTTTTTTTTTTTTTTTTTTTTTTTTTTTCTTTTCTGTGAAAAAGGAGTTTGGAGCCAGGAGACCTGTGTGATCAACCTCTCAGCCCTGAATAAGTTTGTTCTACAAACTCCATTCAGCATGGAGACGGCAGACACAGTCAGATGCGCGGTAAGACCACTAGACTTCATGTGCTCATTGGATCTCAAGGATGCATACTTCCAGATCCCAGTCCATCCATCTTCAAGGAAGTATCTAAGGATCATACACGACAACACACAATACCAGTTCAAGTCACTGTGCTTCGGTTTTTCCACAGCCCCTCAAGTGTTCAAGAGTGTACGCCCTAGTGTCATTATGGGCTCACAGGATTGGTATCCGTCTCCTGAGATACCTCGATGACTGGATGATCCTAGCAGACTCCGTGGCAACCCCTCTTCAACTTCAGCACGGAGACAGACTCCTCCCTCGCAGTTTGCCGAGATCTGGGATTTGGGGTAAATCTTGAGAAGTCATCCCTGCATCCCTTTCAAAGACTGGTATATTTCGGTATAATCAGAGACACCAACCTCCAGAAAGTTTTTTTATCAGACTACAGGATGCAGAGGTGGAGGAAGGTAGCAGGTCAGTTCCTCAGATGAGAAAAATTTCCAGCCCAACAGTGGTTGTGTCTCCCAAGTCACCTATCGTCCCTGGCTCGTCTCGTGCCCAAGAGCCGCCTCAGAATTCAATCTCTTCAATGGCGGCTGAAATCCAGGTGGAATCATCACAGCCATTCCCCTGACAAGTTAGTCCCCAATGGGACTCGGGCAGAAGATGGACCTAAGGTGGTGGGATGGCAGACGAGAACCTCCACAGAGGGATCGACCTTCTCATACTTCCCCTGGAATTGATGCTCTATTCAGATGCATCACAAGAATGTTAGGGGGTCCACATGCTACACCACATGGCCTCGGGGCTCTAGTCTGAGTCTGAAAGGTACCAGCACATAAATCTCCTAGAGATGGGGCCAGCCTTCCTAGCCCTCCTAGAATTCCAGCAGTTCCTGGCGGGTCACTCTTTGGTACAAGTATTGATGAGTGACAAGACCATAGTAGTGGCTTACATAAACAAACAAGGTGGCAATTTTTGCAGCCCTTCTGCCTTCTAGCATTATAGGTGGTTAGATGGTCTGAAGATAACTCGGTGTTCCTATCAGTCCGCTTCATTACAGGCAAACGGAATGTGCTCGCTGACAATCTGAGCAGAGTGACTCAGATCATGAGCTCTGAGTGGTTTTTGAATCATCTAGTAGCCGACAAACACCTGACTTTGTGCTGTTCCCCGACAGTGGATCTGTTTGCGATTATTGAACCTCAGGCTCCGGCTTTACTGCTCCCCAGTCCCGGATCCTCAGGCTCTCTGGCAAGATGTATTCCAATAATGGTGGGACTACATCAATGTCTATGCCTTTCACCCGTTCTCTCTGTTAAGGAGGGTTCTCACCGAGACCCCAGAATCCAAGAACCTCGTAATGACCCTCATAGCTCTTCTTTGGCACCATGCGGAATGGTTTCCAAACCTTCTGCACCTCCTGACAGAGATTCTGAAAGCATTCCTTCTGCGACATGACCTACTCAAACAGCCACATGTGAATATCTTTCACAAAGCCGCAGTTTTGCTATGACTTCACGCTTGGAGACTATCCAGCACCTCCTCTCTCAGAGGGTTTCTCGCATCAAGTTGCAAAGAGGATGTCTGGATACCTGCAAAGATCTTTTTCTTCAGTCTACCAGGCCAAGTGGGCTGTCTTCTGTGGTTGGTGTCGGGGAAGGGTTATCTCTCCCCTTGATGCCACTATTCCAACAATAGCAGAGTTCCTCATTTACCTACGAGAGTAAAAGCTTCTCTCTGTCTCTTCAGTGAAATGCTACCGCTCAGCCCTAAGTCTTGCCTTTAGACTGAATGTCATTAATATTTCCTCTTCGTTGTAATTGTCTCTCTCTTCATACAGAGTTTCGAGATTACCTGCCCCCTGTCAGAAGTTAGACCACCTCTGTGCAACGTGGTTCTTTTTCTACGAGCTCTGAAAGGGGCTCCCTACGAACCATTACACCAGGCAACAGATCGCCACCTCACTTTGAATGCAGTGTTCATACTCGCTTTGGCTTCGTCCCAAAGGGTTAGTGAACTTCATGGACTTTCTTGTGACATTGCCCATTCAATGGCATGGCGGGGGATATATTACTCAGCTTCGTTACTGAGTTTATTGCCATGACTCAAAATCAGTGAGTAGCTGATCCTAGATTGGGGCCCTTCCAGATTGAGAGTCTTCGTTCTGTAACTGATGATCAAGATCAACTGTTACTTTTTTCCATTGAGGAATTTGAGGTATTACCTCAAAAGAACTGCAGCAGCTCACCCAGAGTGTTAGCACTCTTTGTCAGCACAGGGAAGGTCAAGAGGAGGATTTGCTAGGTCATAGACTTTGTACTGAATCCTAATCCTCCCCTATCTCGACGACCCAGAGCTCATTATGTTAGGGATATTAGTACGTCCTTCACTGCCCACTATCTATAAGACCTAACTAATAGGAACATTGAGACATTTTCCAATGGTCCTGTGGTGGTTGCACATCAAGTGATTTATATATCTTAGGCTCCATGATAGACAAGTAGCAGATGGGTGAGGGTTTCTGTCTTGCTCTTGTGCATCATTCAAGGGTATAGAAAACTGTTCAATCTGTGTTCAGGAACTTCCTTCCACTAAAGAGAGTATCCAAAAATAAAGGTCAAATGTGTTTTTGTCCACTGAAACAAATCACTTTTAAGATAATTTGTTTTTTCTTGATATAAATTCTCCCCACAACCACATACCTGAAAAAGTCTTGTGTTGATAAAGGAATGAAGCTAATTGAGGCTAAGAGGCCTAGTGCTACTTGGCAGTTATCATTGCCCACTTACTTTTCAATATCAGCCAAAGTCAGCACAGTCTGAGATGTATCCATAAATAAAGAACTCTGGTTTACATAGCTACGAACATTGCTGAATTTTTGTTTCTCTGTGCTCCTACTATGCTTTTTTGTACCCTTAATTATTTCCTCTATCATATATCCTGATGATTTTTTTTTTGCTCAAGATTCTTCCGTATGTTGTGTATATAACACTTTTGATATCTATATTTTTGGTTTTCAACTGATAGTTTTGTTTTATTACTATTTTATTTTCCATGTTTTTATTTGTCTTGTGAGTAGAATTAAATTTATATATCTTTAGATTAATTTTGATTATGAATTTTCCATTTTCCTCTTATGTAAATTCACCTTTGCCCTCATCATTTCAGGTGGCAGGTGTTTTGTGTCAGCAGCTTATAATGTATGTTGACATGATGAAAACTACCCAGAATCAAAGTGATATCTTGAAACAAGCTCTTCCTTGCACTTTGAAGGCAAACGCATTCATGAGTTCACATTTCCGGGGAAAGTGTGATGCTGTCTTTCATGTTTATAATGTTGGTAAGTTTTACTTGACCCTTTTCTTAATTAAGAAAGCCAAAAATTTGTTACTAGACTCTCCGTAATTTACCTTTGTTCCGGTGTAAATACAAACCTCCGCTATTTATAGGGGTATACTTTCGGCGTAGCTGAAAGACGAGCCATGATAAGTTTAGTGGGGGATAACTACCCCATCCACTAATTACTGGGTGGGGGGGTGGGGTAGACTGGCTACCCCGCTCACTCACACCTCTCGGCTGATTAACCACTTTACTTTATGGGTCGGAAGAGGACGGACATGATGCCTTTCTCTCCTGCAAAGACTTACCTTGATTGTTTTTCTGTTTAGTTTATTCTTTTGTGTGTGTTTTTATCTTATACAGTAATACCTTGAGATACGAGTATTCCAACCTGCGAGAAATTTGAGATACGAGGAAGGTTCCGATTAAGATTTTGTCCTGAGATACGAGAAAAAATTTGAGATACGAGGCAGCACTTGCCTATGCGGCCGCCAGGTGGCCGAGTTTGTGAGAGGTTTCTCAACAGGACAGCATCGCTCGGTCTTTCCCGTTGGATCTCCGTCGCATAAAGTTTATCTCCGAGCATCGGCCGTGGTGTTTTGCTTTTTTGCAGGTTTTTTGCGTTAATCAGTGCAAAATTCAGTGAATAAGTATTGGGTCCAAAGCAAGTGAGTGCGAACAAGGGTAATGAAAAGAAAAAGCATCTGATGACAATGGAGATGAAGCATAAAGCAATCGAAAAACATGAGAGTGGCGTAAGAGTGACTGAGCTGGCGTGCCAGTATGAGAGGAGTACATCGACAATATGTACCATCCTCAAATATAAGGATTCTATAAAGAGCACTAAGCCTTCCAAAGGTGTAACCATCCTTTCCAAGCTGTGCGGTGATATTCACAACAAGATGGAGAGGCTTTTTTTATTATGGATAAAGGAGAAACAGTTGGCAGAGGATAGCGTGACCGAGACGATCATATGTGAAAAGGCCAGCAGAATCTACGATGACTTGAACGGGAAGCAAGCAGCCGAGAGAGGGGAGACTTTTGACGCTAGCGGAAACTTTCAAAGCCAGTCGTGGCTGGTTAGATAGCTTCAAAAAACGGACTGGGATACACTCAGTTGTGAGGCATGGGGAAGCAGCAAGTTCCGACTCTAAAGCCGCGGCGGACTTCGTCACAACCTTTGCCGAGGTTATCGCCCGACATGGCTGTATTCCCCAACAAGTCTTCAACTGTGATGAAACTGGCCTATGCTGGAAGAAGATGCCCAGGAGGACATTCATCATGGCAGAGAAGAGACTACCTGGCCATAAACCCATGAAGGACCGGTTAACTGTAGCCTTGTGTGCCAATGCCAGTGGTGACTGTAAGGTCAAGCCACTGCTGGTGTACCACTCAGAAAACCCACATGCTTTTAAGAGCCAAAGGATCTTGAAAGGAAAACTGCAAGTGATGTGGCGCGTTAATGGTAAGAAAACCCACATGCTTTTAAGAGCCAAAGGATCTTGAAAGGAAAACTGCAAGTGATGTGGCGCCTTAATGGTAAGAAAACCCACATGCTTTTAAGAGCCAAAGGATCTTGAAAGGAAAACTGCAAGTGATGTGGCGCGTTAATGGTAAGCCTTGGGTTACGCGGCATTTCTTTACAGAATGGGTTAATATGTGCTTTGGTCCGGCAGTCAAAAAATATTTGTTTGAGAAAAACCTGCCAATGAAATGTCTCCTGGTCCTCGACAATGCCCCTGGTCACCCTTTTGGTCTCAAAGAGGACATTCTTGATGAGTTCAGGTTTATCAAGGTCCTTTATCTCCTGCCCAACACTACCCCACTCCTCCAGCCCATGACCAACAAGTTATTTCCAACTTCAAAAATCTGTACATGAAGCATTTGTTCAAGAAATGCTTCGATGTCACAGAGAACGCCAATCTCACCCTTCGTGAATTTTGGAAGGAACATTTCAATATCGTCCATTGCTTAAAAATTATTGACGATGCATGGCAGGGTGTCGTAATTATTATTATTATTATTATTATTACTATCCAAGCTACAACCCTAGTTGGAAAAGCAAGATGCTATAAGCCCAGGGGCTCCAACAGGGAAAAATAGCCCAGTGAGGAAAGGAAATAAGGAAATAAATAAATGAAGAGAACAAATTAACAATAAATCATTCTAAAATAAGAAACAACGTCAAAACAGACATGTCATATAATAAACTATCAACAACATCAAAAACAAATACGTCATAAATAAACTATAAAAAGACTATGTCTGCCTGGTCAACAAAAAAGCATTTGCTCCAACTTTGAACTTTTGAAGTTCTACCGATTCAACCACCCAATTAGGAAGATCATTCCACAACTTGGTCACAGATGGAATAAAACTTCTAGAGTACTGCGTAGTATTGAGCCTCGTGATGGAGAAGGCCTGGCTATTAGAATTAACTGCCTGCCTAGTATTACGAACAGGATAGAATTGTCCAGGGAGATCTGAATGTAAAGGATGGTCAGAGTTGTGAAAAATCTTATGCAACATACATAATGAACTAATTGAACGACGGTGCCAGAGATTAATATCTAGATCAGGAATAAGAAATTTAATAGACCGTAAGTTTCTGTCCAACAAATTAAGATGAGAATCAGCAGCTGAAGACCAGACAGGAGAACAATACTCAAAACAAGGTAGAATGAAAGAATTAAAACACTTCTTCAGAATAGATTGATCACCGAAAATCTTGAAAGACTTTCTCAATAAGCCTATTTTTTGTGAAATTGAAGAAGACACAGACCTTATATGTTTCTCAAAAGTAAATTTACTGTCGAGAATCACACCTAAAATTTTGAAAGAGTCATACATATTTAAAGAAACATTATCAATACTGAGATCCGGATGTTGAGGAACCACCGTCCTTGACCTACTTACAATCATACTTTGAGTTTTGTTAGGATTTAACTTCATACCCCATAATTTGCACCATGCACTAATTCTAGCTAAATCTCTATTAAGGGATTCACCAACCCTAGATCTACATTCAGGGGATGGAATTGATGCAAAGAGAGTAGCATCATCTGCATATGCAACAAGCTTGTTTTCTAGGCCAAACCACATGTCATGTGTATATAGTATGAAAAGTAATGGGCCAAGAACACTACCCTGTGGAACACCGGATATCACATTCCTATAATCACTATGGTGCCCATCAACAACAACTCTTTGAGATCTATTACTTAAAAAATCAGTAATAATGCTAAGAAACGACCCACCCACTCCCAACTGTTTCAGTTTGAAAACAAGGGCCTCGTGATTAACACGGTCAAAGGCAGCACTAAAATCAAGGCCAATCATACGAACTTCCCGACCACAATCAAGGGATTTCTGTACAGCATTGGAGATTGTAAGAAGGGCATCACATGCTCCAAGGCCTTTACGAAAACCAAATTGCAAACTAGGGAGTAGATGATTACCTTCAGCAAACCTATTAAGACGTTTTGCCAGAAGACGTTCAAAAACTTTAGATAATATGGGAGTTATGGAAATTGGGCGGTAATCAGTGGGACTTGAGCTACCACAAACACATTTACATAGAGGAGTAACATTACCAATTCTCCAACTAGTGCTAAAAGCTCCTCTTCTTGCTAACTTGCGCAAAATAACAGATAACTTTGGAGCTAAGAAATCTGCTGTCTTTATAAAAAACAAAGGAAAAATACCATTTGGGTCTACACCTCCATAAGCATCAAGGTCCATCAACAGAGCTTTAATCTCACGAGATCGAAAAGCTAAACTAGTTAGTTTAGCCTCAGGAAAACAGGAATGAGGAAGTTCAAGTTTTTCATTACTCTGTTTACTGTCAAAAACATCAGCCAAAAGGGTTGCCTTTTCCTTTGGACAGTGAGTGACTGAGCCATCTGGTTTAAGTAAAGGAGGAACTGTTGCATCTACACCAAAGAGTGCAGATTTAAGGGTAGACCACCATTTATGTTCCTGAGTTGTACCAGAAAGTGTTTCTTTTATGGTTAAATTGTACTCCTTTTCAGTTGAGGCATAAACTCTCTGAGCAAAAGCTCGAAGCTGAGTATAGTTGTTCCAGGTCAAATCTGATCTGTTACCCTTCCAAAGTTGATAGGCCTCCTGCTTCTCCAAAAAAGCACGTCTACAATCATCATTGAACCACGGTTTGTCCTTCACTCGGTACCTTAGCACACGAGAAGGGATACGCCTATCAATCATGTTGACTAGATTCTCATTCAAAGGGACAACAGGATCTACACTATTATATAATTGTGACCAATTCAAGCACAAAAGAAGAACTCTTAATTCAGCATGGAAGAAATTGTGTCCAGCTTCCGTTGCTGAGAGGGACTTTGAAGGGTTCGATACAACAGACCCTAATGACCCCGAACTTATTGTGATGGATGAAATCTTGTCTCTTGGAAAGTCCATGGAGCTGGAGGTAGACAAGGCAGACGTGAACAACCTTGTCGAGGAACATCAGGAAGAGCTCACGACACAGGGATTGATAGAGATCTGGGAGATGCAACGTTCGGAGGTGTTGTATTGCAGGAGCTTTGTAGCGAGGAGGAGGTGAAAGACGAGGGCAGCCTTTCTACGGCAGAAATCAAAGACATGTTAGCGAAGTGGCAGGAGTTTTCTAATTTTATGGAAAAGAGGCACCCGGACAAGTTGGCGTGTGGTCATGCGTTAGCTTACTGTGACGACACTTACGTATGTCATTTTCGCAACATTTTGAAGGGGAGACAAAAGCAATCATTCCTAGATAGGTTCCTTTTAAAAAGGCCATCAAAAAGTGAAGGTGAAAGCGATGCTAAAAGAGCCAAGCTGGAAGAAAAAGAAAAGTAAAAAAATGAAAATGAAAACAGAATTAGAATCAAGTTTAGTGTAACGTAAGATTAACATTTTATTTTTAAGTGTGTGTACAGTAAACTAATTTCATTTAAGTTAAATTTAAAGTTTCTAATTTCACATAAGTTAAATTTAAAGTTAAGGTTATGTTACGTAGTGTTACGTACCGAAAGTGTTGCCGTCAAATCTCTCTCCTCCCCGTCCGCTCTCCCTCTTCCTCCTTCCTATCATAACCAATTCATAGGTATTTGTTATTTTGTGAGTGTAGAATGTTAATTAGAGCAATTAAAAACATGTTTTTCCACTGTAATATACTGTTTTTAGGTGTTTTTTTTCAGAGGGTGGGAATGGATTAATCTTTTTTTAGTTATTTTGTAGGGGAAAAATTCATCTGATACGAGCAAATTGACACACGAGCTCGGTCCCGGAACGCATTAAACTCGTATCTCGAGGTATTACTGTACATATATATGCGTGTATATAGGCTATTTATATATGGAAACATACTCTTATGTTGTTAAATACTTGTAATGTTAATTGCTATTGATAATGTATCTGGTGTACTCCGCCGTAAGGGAGTTATCATTGTGTTGATATACCTCCCCTACCTTTCCGCCCTCCCCTGCATGCGTGGCCGGCAGCTCCCAACACTCTCGTGTGTTTGTTTAGCACTTGAGTTGAAGTTTATAACAGTTCCGCTCCCTTTCGAGGAATTCTCGTACAAGTAAGGTGACTTATTCCCTGAATAGTTCATGCTAGGCAGCGGAATTATGAATTGCAATTCATCACAACTTTTATTTGCTTTTCTACAGATAGCCGCGTCGTAGAAAGCAAGACCGATGGCTTCGGCCGCTGTGGTCAATGTCCTGCGCTTCCTGTGGAAGCTCGTGAGCTGCCCACCTTACTAGGTAGCACTCGTTGCCGACCTTCAACTTGAACAAGGCTTGTTGATGGGAAGCATTGAATGCTGCCAGGACGTTCAACTCCAGGGGTTGGAGAACCTTCCCTGGAGTTGGGCTGCCCTTTCTTCCTAGGGAGAGCTTACCTACTTCAGACGTTCAGCAACCTTCCCTCTTTCGGGAAGAATCGCTGACATATCGACGAGATCTGCTTCTGCTATCTCGTTGCCGAAGACTGTGCTTCTTCCCCTTGAGCTGGGGAAAAGCAAGTCCTAGGCTTGTTCCTCCGTCGGGGGAACTCCTCTCTCGTACGTGAGAGAGATCGATACGCCTATGCTTTTTCCCAAAGAGCTGTGAGAAAGCTTGTCTTAGGCGATTTAACATCTCTCTTGTTTGCGAGTAAGATTATTATGCCTACGCATTTTTCCCCATAGAGCTGGGAGAAAGCTTGTCTTAGGCGATGTCCTCCTTCAGGAGGACACTCGTTCGCGCAAGAGATTATTACGCCTACACTTTTTTTCCAGAGCTAGAAGAAAGCTTGTCCTAGGTAGTGTTCTCATTCGGGAGAACTTTCCTCTCGTTCGCGAGAGAAAACTCAGGTTCAGCTTGTGTATTAGAGCTGCGGGTCGTCGCTGGGCCGATGGCAGAGCTTTCTCCGAAGCAGGTTTCCCGTTCGAGGGGAACGGGTCTCTCGTTCTCAAGAGTAGACAGCCTTTGGGCACTGCTGGTCCCCCCCTACGCTTATAGTTCTCCTCGAGGGGTGGAGCGAGAGTCTTGTCTTAGGCAAAGTTCTCCTTCGGGAGAACAAACCCCCCCAGCGGAGGAGGTATCTTTAGAGTTGTATCAGTCTCCCCCTCGGGTGGAGTGCTCAGCGTTCCTCTCCGGAGGATCGTAGGCAGGAAGGGGTTGTGGCCCCTCTCTATCGTGGATGTTCTCTTCCTCGTGCTGTTGGGAGACGTCTTTTTGAACCAGCTGGTTCTCCTCGCGGGGATCGTGAGCCTTCAGGTTCTCGTCATGTTGATCCTGCGAGTTCTCATGACCTTAGGAATCCTTCGGGTCTCTGTCACGCTGGATTTTTGAGTTCACACGACTTGGAACCTTTGGGTTTCAATTACACTGAGCACTCGGGCTCTCGTAACGATGGTTACGCTGAACCTTCGGACTCTCGTACATCAGTCACGCTGATCCTTCTGTGTCTCGTGACAAGGAAACTTCGGTTTCCCGTTGCGCTATCCCTTCGGGGTCTCGCAACACAGGTTACGCTGAACCTTTGGGCTCTCGTGCCTTTAGTCTCGCTGACACTTCGGTTGCGCTGAACCTTCGAGTTCTTGTGACCCTCGTCATCAAGAGTCTTACTCTTATGACAGAGAGTTTTCGGACTCTCGTCGTGTAGAGCTTTCGTGCTCGCGCGTCCTGTGCTACGCTGAACATATGGGTTATCGTAGCAGGGAGTTTCTCTCCTTATCGTGTGATCTCTATGGGTTCACGCGATCATGCTGAACCTTCTGATTCTCGTGAAACTAGGCACCAAGAATTTTACTCTTATGACAGAGTCTTCGGACTCTCGTCAAGCGGAGTGTTCGCGCTCACGTGACCAACTTGGCGCGCACGACCAGCATGGCAGCGACGGCTATCAGCGCCATGCGCATGACCATCGTCATGAACATTTTTACTCTTACGACAGAGAGTCTTCGGACTTTAGTCGCTCGAAGTGTTCACGTGTACGCAATCAGTATTACACGCGTGCGCAATCAGCATTACAAGCGTGACCAACTTTATGCGCGACCATCGTCATCAAGAGTTTTACTCTTATGACAGATAGTCTTCTGACTCTTGTCACGTGAAGTGTTCGCGTGCGCGTGATCAGCGCTACGTGTGCGACCAACTATACACGTGTAACTATTGTCATCAAGAGTTTTACCCTTATGACAGAGTCTTCGGACTCTCGTCGCGCGTGTGTTACCATCTTTGTGCACGTGACCATCGTCATCAAAAGCTTTAATCTTATGACAGAGCGTCTTCAGACACTCGTCACACGCATGACCATTTCTACGCACGTGACCATCATTATCGAGTTTTACTCTTATGACAGAGAGTCTTCGGACTCTCGCGATCGCGTGCGATCAGCACTACGCGCATGAACATCGTCATCAAGAGTTTTACTCTAATGACAGTCTTCTGACTCGTTGCGCGGAGTGTTCGCGTGCATGCGATTTGCGCTACGTGCGTGACCAACTCTACAGCTTTACGCGCACGACCATCGTCATTCAGAATTTTACTCTTATGACCGAGTACTCGGACTCTCGTCACGCGGAGTGGTCATGCGCGCGTTACCATCTCGGTGCACGACACCAACTCTACATGCTATGTTAAACCCTCAGGCTCGCGCAGCCCACTTCCTATTTTCCATCGCCTCAGAGACAGCAGTCGCCCACGTGACAATGCTCAGACCCTATCCCTAAGGGTAGGCCTGTGTTGCTCTTGCCTGCCGGGAAGCCTCCCACAGGCAAGAAGGTTCAGAAACCTGCTGAGGTTTCTAAATCCTGAGGGATGCCTGCAGCCTAGAGGTTTCCGTCTCCCCACGGGTAATTATGACATAGTTCCTCTGAGTTTTGATCATGCTTCTGGTCTCGTGAACCCCGGTGGGTTCACACGACACAATTCCTGAAGATTCCATCTGGAATCGGTGACAGAGTTCCTGCGGGTTCTCATCACAACGATCCCTTAGGGTCGCGCAAAATAGATTCACGATCCCTTAGGGTCGTGTGAAATAGATTCACGATCCCTTAGGGTCGTGAGAAAGGAATTAATTAAATAAATTCAGAACCCCTAGGTTGTCGTCGCGTCGAATCTCTCGGCTTCTGCCATCCAAAGTTTTTTTCTGAAAACTCTATGGTCGACCTTCCACCCCCTCCCCCTTACCGGATGGGTCTTGAAGCGAAGCGTGATGTGTTACATCACTACACTCCCAGCTGATTACTAGGTCACCTAGGCTGGTCTCGCCAGCACCGACCCTTTCGTTTTCGAACGAACCACCGTCATCTTCCCTCCATCCTCCCACTTCGAGTGGTTGGGTTAGTATGTGGCTTGTTATCTTTTCTCGTCATCGAGAAACCCTCAACTGCCGGGACGGAAATTAGCAGAGAATGAAAAATTCTTTACATTCCAGTTCATTTCCCCTGGCAGGCCTTGCCTGAATTAGACGGTAGTTTTCTCGCTAGCGAGAAAGGGTTTGATTGAAACTCCTTCAGGTAAGAGGTCGATGGCAATCTATATCTGGTCTTGTTGAAGCAAACCCCCACATACAAGACTTCACCCTTTTCATATACGACGACTTACCGTTTTACATGATAGGGTTCTGAGACTTATTCAACCTTTACAGGGTTATCACACACACACACACACACACACACACACACACACACACACACACACACACACACTCTCTCTCTCTCTCTCTCTCTCTCTCTCTCTCTCTCTCTCTCTCTGTGTGTGTGTGTGTGTGTGTTTGAGTTCCTGCATAATTCATGTGATCTAAATGGACAATACATTTTTTATTTTGCACTTTTTCTCTTGTAAATATATCTACCAGACTGTTTTACCCCTTCATTAAACAACTCTTTAGATCTATCCCTCATTGATTCTGCAAACAATAAAAGAGATTTAATGAAGATGACAGCATTGATTAGATCATTCACTCCTGATAGTAAAGATTTGGTAGTCTGAAGCACTGTTCCAGAAACTAATATAAAAAACTGTTTCAAGATCTTTTTTCTCTTCCTCTTGGTTTTTTTTAAGTTTTTATAGTTTATATATGAAGGATCTAATTTAATGCAGTTACTGTTCTTAAAATATTTTATTTTGAATGTTCTTTACTTTTCTTTTAGCTTATTTATTCCCTTGCTTCCTTTCCTCACTGGGCTATTTTTCCCAGTTGGAGACCTTGGGCTTATAGCATCCTACTTTTCCTACTAGCATGGCTAGTGATAATAATAATATTAATAATAATTGCCTAACCCTGAATTATGGTAAATTAGCTTTAAATATAATACAGGTTGAGTGCTGTCATATTTTAGTCTTTTTGTGGTCTTGGCTAAAGTAACAACAACTTGAACATTATCGAATATTTAAAGTAAATTAGATATGATAGGCTACATTAGACCTAGATTATTTGACACTAGACTATTCTTTGGGCTTGCTTTTCTTGTGCTAATACTGCCAATTTTATATAGCAAAAAGAGATAGCAGGATAAATGAAATAAAATGAAAAGAAGGATATGAAGAAGACAATAAAGTGTAATCTCCCAGGCAGGCTATCATACAGCTTTGCCTACCAAGTACTGTATAAGCTTAACCCTCTGCTTAACACTGAAAATAAGTTGATTTTGATTTATGCAAAGTACATAATTCCTTGTATTCTTTAACTGCCTAACTTAACCTAATGATACTCATAATAGTACTGTTTAATTATTAATAGATTATATATTGAATTAAGAAATGCAAGGTGGCCTAATATACGGAAATACACTGCATTTTAAGCTTTAAAACCAGGCCTATTACTTTCCAATTTCAGTACTGTAATATGCAAATATCAGTAATGAACACGTTAATATATCTTATTTTGATCCCATAACAAACACATTTTTTTTTGTAAAATAAACTTGTGTTTTCACTGAGCTTTGTTAATGATATCATGGAAAAACATAACTACACTAAATAAGAATGCAACAGATTTTCAGACAAGCAAATCAATTGACGAGTAATGAATATGAAAGCCGACTCAGAATTAAGGATCGAGGTATCTTGGGAAGCCAACGATTATTTTAAATAAGGCTAGGTTTTGGGGTGGAGGTTGTACCATTAAGAAAAGGCGTTTCTAGGGAAGCATTATTTTCCCATTCATAGAAAAAGTCTTCAAATCTAATTTATTCGTTGCAGTTTTAGATTTATAATAGCTCTTGGTTTTAACTTTCATGTTGGATTTGGAGGCTAAATGTGGGGGCCCCAGGACAATTGTCACAAAGGGTATGAAGTTGAATCCTAATGAAACTCAAAGTATGATTGTAAGTAGGTCAAGGATAGTGGCTCCTCAACATCCGGATCTCAGCATTGATAATGTTTCTTTAAGTTTGTATGACTTGAAATTTAGCTGTGATTCTCGACAGCAAATTTACTTTTGAGAGAAACATTAGGTCTGTGTCTTCTTCAATTGCACAAAAAATTGGCTTATTGAGAAAGTCCTTCAAGATTTTTGGTGATCATTCTATTCTGAGGAAGTGTTTTAATTGCGTCATTCTACCTTGTTTCGAGTATTGTTTTCCTGTCTGGTCTTCAGCTGCTGATTCTCAGCTCAATTTTTTGGACTGGAACTTATGGTCTATTAAATTCCTTATTCCTGATCTAGATATTAATCTCTGGCACCCTCGTTCAATTAGTTAATTATGCATGTTGCATAAGATTTTTTATAATTCTGACCATCCTTTACATTCAGATCTTCCCAGACAGTTAGATCCTGTTCGTAATACTATGCATGCTGTTAATTCTAATAGTCAGGCCTCCTCCATCATGAGGCTCAATACTACACAGTACTCTAGAAGTTTTATTCCAGCCGTGACCAAGTTTTGGAATGATCTTCCTATTTGGGTAGTTGAATCGGTAGAACTTCAAAAGTTGAAAGTTGCTGCTAATGTTTTTATGTTGAACAGGCTGACATAAGTCTTTTTATAGTACTGTATATATATGAAATCTCTTTTAATGTTGTTAATGTTTTTAAAAATATTTAAATTAATTGTTCTTTACTGTTTATATTGTTTATTTATTTTCTTATTTCCTTCCCTCACTGGGGTATTTTTTCTTGTTGGAGCCCTTGGGCTTTTAGCATCTTGCTTTTCCAACTAGGGTTTTAGCTTAGTTAGGAACAACAACAACAACAACAACAATATATAAATGATAAATGAATAATTCATGATAATAATAATATTAATAATAATAATAATGATAATAATGATAATTAATAATAATAATAAATACACATAAGACAACCTTTAGATGAAACAAGGTAAAAAATTAAGGCAAATTTTAATTAATTCATCTTGTATATGTGATGTAGATGACTGCTATAAATTACAAAACTATCTGTGTATGGGCTAGGTTTTGGTTGTGGAAAGATGATGTTACTACAAATGTTGTTTTACTTATTGTATCCATAGAAATGTAAAGCAATGAAATAGAGCTAATTCCATAAAAAGTATTTCCTTCATACAATGCTTAAAATGAAAACAGTTTTTTTTTCATGGCTAATCATAATGAATGAAAAAAACAAACAAACTCTTACACATCTTATTGATAACTAATGATATTAATAGCTTTATGTGAAGTGTATAAAACAATGATACTCTATAACATATTGGTATTCTGCAATAATTATTTTAAGATTAGTTGAATGAATTTTAAATCATATTAAGACCACTAGTAGTTATTTGTGTGTTCGTATCCTTGATAATGGTAGCTTGAAATTAGCTTTAGATCCCATATTATAAGCCAACATCATTTCCTTCATATCTATATCCCAATTTCTAGTGCAATAAGTTAAAAAAGCAATAGAGATTGATAAAAGTATCATTAGTAATGCATATAGCCATAAACAGCATAACTAAAAAATGCTGTTTTATTATAAACAACTGATTCCGTTAACAACAGCTATTTGTTCCTACGCAGATACAAACCATCATCCTTAATGTAGGAATATGTTTTCAGGGTGAGCTGGAACAGCTGTTAAAATTGTTAAGGTAGTACCTGAATAAGGATTTTCTTTTGAGTATGGACACACAAATGTCACTATTGGTTTGATGGGAAAATTGTAATGAACTGATTTAAGATTTAAATGTATTCTTTTTTACTTTTTAGGTGTAAACAGTGGTAATCTTGGGGTTATGGCATTTAAGGGAGGTAGTTATGACCTTGCATCCCAGTTTCTAGAAGCTTCTGTTGAAATGATGTTGATCTACAGCACTTCAGTAACGGGAGATCAAAAGGCAAGTCTCCTGATATTATTGAATGTAATATTTTGTATTTTTCTGTTTTAGGAATGTTAATGAATATTACATTATGTAGATAGTAACATTATTTCCTTTTTCTTTTAGCTTTATTGCCAATACAGGTACCTGTATATGATAGTGATGTTTATATTTTATGATATTGTAATAAACCGAGTTTGTTCCGTAACCGAAATACAAACCACGCTATTTACATTGGGGTTTACCTTTTAGCGTAGCTGAAATGGCGAGCCATTAGAATTTAACGAGGGTGTATTACCCCCGCGCTAGTTAGCGGGGGGGGGGGGGGGGGGGAGTGGTAGCTAGCTACCCCTCCCCCCCTCACACACCGGTGAACTGCTTCACTTTCACTTTTGGCTCGGACATGGACAGACGTCTCTGTCTTTGTCCTCGCTTGGCAGCCATTGTTGTTTTGTCTTTACTTAATCACTTACTTTTCTTTTACTCAATATGTAAACATTTTTTCGTGTTTATGTATATATTTGAGTATAGAAATCAGTAAGTTTTCTTTTCAGAGTTTGTGCTTGTGTGTGTAGTGTACGATATCTCCGTGGAGCCCTCGGCAGTTAGGTCACCATGGTGTATTTCATGGGTCGCGATCGAGTTTGACTTTGGTCTTTCTCTCTCTCTCTCTCTTGAGGTCGTTCACCCTTTTACTACGTTACTTTTACTACGTCTGAGTAGCTTCCTTCCCATGTGGGTGGGGTTGCTACGCCGTACGTTTTGTCTCAATTAGCTTATGAATCTAATTGTATTTGTTTTTTTTTCAGCTTTGTAGAACGATTCCTTTCGGGGTTTTTGTTCTTTCTTTAGTGTTCATTCATTTTTAAATTACATAATTACATAGTTACATAATTATAATTGTTATAATTCTGTGTTGGTTACAGCTCTCCTTCCGTGAGTGTAAGTGGATGTGAGGGCACGTGCCTGTTGTGTAATTCTTGTGTTCCTTTCCCTCGGGATTCCTCTTCGGAGCCTTCCCGGGGGAATGAATGTTAACTAATGATTTTTGTTTTTATTTTTCACAGTTACCGATCTAGTTCGTTTCTGTAATGTGACAACGGAGTGAGCTGTCTTGTTGAGGCCTGCGGATTCGGCTGTTGCTGCCTCCCCTATAGATCGTCAGGGGCTTGCTCCTTCTGGAAGTACTCCCGTGACGATTGACAGCTCTCCAGTTCATTTTAGAACACTCAGGAGGCTCGCCTCCTTGGGTGGGTAGCTTTCCTTCCGAGGGAAGTTTTCCTGTCCAGGCTTGAGTTTTTTCCCCTTTGGGGGGTTCTTCTCTTGCCTTTTTTTCGTGCGACTATGCTCTTGGTGCTGAGCGGTCGCACCTGCAGTTACGCTCATGGGGCTGGGCAACTGCAGGAGCCCCTCTTTGGAGGATTGCTCTTTTTAGGTCACTGGCTGACCCGTCTCTTCTACGAAGTGTTTCTCTTTCGTTCGCGAGAGAGTACACTCATAGAGACTCCTCTTCGGAGGACTCTTCTGCTGTTGTTGCTGTTGGCCGCCTTCGCCGTAAGGCTCCCCGTCCGCTACGTCGTAAGGGCCTCCCATCTCCCTATAAGGGGGCTAAGAGGCGCCTTTTTGAATCTCCGTATGCAGCCTGCAACTCCTTCTTCTTGACCTTCCGCCCCTGGTGCAGATGGACAGCAGTCTGACCTTGTCTTCCAATGGGCAACGGTCTTCCGACGGGCAATGGTCTTCCGACGGACAATGGTCTTCCGACGGACATCGGTCTTCCAATGGACAACGGTCTTCCGACGGACATCGGTCTTCCGACGGACAATGGTCCCCTCGGGGCAATGGGTTGCCTCCCACGGGGGTGCTTCCCTTGCGTGTCAGGGTTCCCCTGCGCGCCCTTCTGCAGTTTTCTCTCCTGCTCAGTGTTAGCGCACAGGCGCTCTCCTGCTCAGTGTTAGCGCACAGGCGCTCTCCTGCTCAGTGTTAGCGCACAGGCGATCTCCTTGTTCGCCAGAGCTCTCCTGTTCGTCAGCGCTCTCCTGATGATCGTCGCTGCTGTTCCTGTTGGTTCCTGTTACGTGCCCTGTGCGCCCACGTTCGATCGCGCAATCTAGAACATCGGTTCAGGTCTTGGACAAGGACTCTTCTTCTACGCACAGGATTCCACGCGTTGCCTTCTGCTCGCCAGCGATCACCAGCTCGCCAGCGACCACAGGCGCGTCAACGTTCGCCTGCTCGTCAGCGATCTCCTGCGCGTCAACGATCGCCATCGATCTGCCACGCGTGTCAGGTCCCCTGAACACCATCAGTAGCCATCTAGCGCTCGCCTGCTGTGGACCACGATCTCCGGTAGCTGAGTCTTGCCGTAGATCTTCCTCCTGCTCGCCAGCGCTCACCTTTACTTCTGTCCTTCTGTGCGCCAGCTTTCTTCAATCGCCAGCGCACATCTGCGTGCCCTTTCCTGCCACGCACCAATGGGCGCCAACGGTTTTTCCTGACAGTCCAGGATCGCCTGATTAACAGCTTGCTTCAGCGCTCACCTTCCTGATGCACCTGCGCGCCTTCTGTTTAGCGCGATGCGCGCTAACCATCCCTAGTCTTTTACGCGTTAGCGATCGCCTACGCGCCCGCGCGATTCTTCGCCTGCCCGCTAGCGTTTTGTTAACGCACCAGCGCTCGCCAACGCGCCATAGCTTGCCAACGCGTCTTCACTCGCCTACGGGCCATCGCTCGCCAAGACGCGCCATCGCTCGTCAACGCGCCATCGCCCGCCTACGCGCCATCGATCTCCCGACCTCCTGCGCTCGCCCGCGCGACCATACGCCCACATGCCTGCGCGACCATACGCCCACGTGCCCGTGCGACCGCACGCCCACGTGCCCGCGCGACCGCAAGCCCACGTGCCCGCGCGACCGCACGCCCACGTGCCCGCGCGCCTACGCACACATGCGCTCCAATGTTCGCCCGCGCGTGAACCAACGGTATTCCGTCGCGCGGACTAACGGTTTTCCGTCGCGCGAACCGACGGTGTTCTATCGAGCGAACCGACGGTGTTCCGTCGCGCGAACCGACGGTGTTCCGTCGCGCGAACCGACGGTGTTACATCGCGCGAACGTCGGCTTCATTCCTGCAGTATCCATTGCTCGCCTACGGGTCATCGCTCGCCTGTGAACTTTCGGATTCCGACCACCAGCTCTCGCCCTTCCTACCACGCTCGCCCTCCTTCTGCGCTTCCTCGCGCACTTTCGTCTGCGCTCCTGCGTGCCCGCGCATGGGCGCTTCCATGTTCGGCCATGCTCAAACCATTGATTTTCCATCGCGTGAGCGCCAGGGCGATTGCGACCGCGATTCCCGTCGGCATTTCGCAACATGGCCAGCCTGGCGAGTCTTCTGGAGCGTATTTCCAGAACACGGTCTTCACCCCGTGAACGCAGAGCATGGCACATGCAAGAGCAGGAAGAATCTTCAGGGAGGTCTGAGCAACATTCTTCTTTTCAGAACCTGGGTTAGCCCTTCCTCGTCATTCCCTGGAAGGGTCTTGCCAGGGAGCTTTCCGTTCGAGATTTCTCCTTCGGGCAAGGGATGACTGGTTTACCCCTTCCTCTTCTCCATCTCGTGGAAGGGGTTTACCAGGTCCTTTCCCTCCTTGGTTGCGACCCGAGGTTTTGTACAAGGAAGCTCCAGGAAGGTCATGGGTACTTTCCGCCTCTCGGGCTCAAGCAACTTGGCGTTTCGTCGCCAAGTTTCGAACTTGCGGGCAAGCTCGAGGTTGGACCATCTAGACGCAGTGACTGAGGGCTTCCTCTCGAGTGTCTCCTCCGTGGATGTCGACAAGCTCAGACACTCTTCCATCCTTGGGAAGAGCTTGTTTGTGCCCAAGGACAGGGACATGGACAGCGGTTGTGCTGAGGAAGTCGACTTCCGTTTTCACTCCTCCAAGGCGCTTTCTTCCAGACCCTGCAGGCCTCCAGCGCCTCTTCTTTCAGCCTCGTCGGCTTAAGTTATCGGACTGGCTACGGCAGCTAAGACAAGGTGTCCAATAGCAGTCCCCTCCTGTCATGGACAGGTAGCACGGGAAGCTCTCCCGGGGGGGGGCATAATCCTAGAGGGAGCGGCAGAGTTCACAAACTCTAGGATTAGCAACCCCCCCTAGCAGGTCTCACGCTGGGAGGATGCCTAAGGTTACTCATCCGGATAACAGCTTCCCGATGCCGATTCCTGCACGATCTCCGTGATCAGCCAAAGGTATCGCGCCTTGCTCTTACCATCTCTCCGTCTCTGTCAGCAAATTCAGTGTCACTGAACCTCTATGCCATGGGGCGGCAAGAGTTTTGCCCGTTTGGGCAGAATGATCCATGCCTTAGGAGAAGGTCCTCCATAGGATCGTCGACGGCTTCACCCCCCCGGCTTCTTCAGTCGATCCTTTCTCGTAGGAAAGCATCTGAGACGGGAATTCCGTAGTCAACCTCTCAGCTCTGTTCAAGTTTGTCGAACAAACTTCGTCCAGCGTGGAACAGCAGAATCGATCAGACTGGTAACGAGGCGGCGGGACTCCTTAGGCCCTGGATCGGAAGGACGGGTACTTCCAGTTTCCATTCCATCCATCTTCCAGGAAGCTCTTGGAATTCAGCCTAGACTTAAGATGCGGTGTGGCGATCCCGCCGCAGCATCGTAGGTTTTTCCCTAAAGAACTCTCCCGGTTTTCCTCATGGCCGCTCAGGAGCAGGCTTCCACCTCCTTCGCCTTTTGGAGGTCTGGTCAACTCCGGTAAGCTCGGGTTCGACCTTCTTCAACGCCGGGACAAGCTTCCGGGTCCTTACCATGAGTGAGGGATCATGGTAATTTGCTAGAAGCTTTCTCTACTTCTGCCTCAACATCTGGGGTATCTAGCCATGATATTGAGTTAGCGGCCTTACCACGTTGGAAACACTGCTTCTCGTCTGATCAGCGAAGTTAAGCAACGTTGGGCTTGTCAGTACTTGGATGAGTGACTGCCTGGGTACGCCAGATGCTGTTGCCTCCTTCTCCGAGCCTTCCCTTCAGTTGACTGTGGCAAGGCTAATGAGAGTCACAGTACCTGTTCTCAGTCAAGCAGAGCTTTCAGCCCTTCCTTGGAACGTTTCCTGGGTCTCTTTTCCTCATTGACCCGTCTAAAGTCCTGAACGGTCGCCTCAGGATAAGTTCCCTGTGGGGCGGCCCAAGTTCCGGTGGTATCAAAGCAACGATTAACCGGACTTTCTGGCCCCTAGGGGACCAGCGGAACGTTTAGACCTGCAATGGGTGTTGACCTATGGAACCTCTTGATGGGAGTGGATATTCTCGTCCTTTCCCCACATTGTGATGCTGTTCTCGGACTCTTCAAAGAAAAGGGGGGGGGGGGCGCTCATGTTCCGGTTCAGGCCTATGGTCAGGACCTGAAGGATACCTCTCCATCATTCAGGCAGGCTTAGGGGCCGTAGTCTGGCCCCTCTACAGATCCTACAGTTCCTGCTGAATCGCTCCTTGCGCGACGACTTCATGGTACTGGCGTATTCCAACCAGCAAGGGACGCATTTTCATACCTTCGCATCTTCCAGTAGAGATACTGAGATGATCCGAGGTCCTCTCTATACCCCTATCGGCTCGCTCATTCCGGGCAGAGGAATGTTCTCTCCGACTATCTGGGCAGAGCCTCTTAGATAGAGGGTACCTGGGGGTCTTTGGCCTTTAGTAGCCAGCAAGTCTTGGCCTGGGGGACCTGATCGCGACAGCCTGGAACTTCAAGCTTCCACTGTTCTTCCCCCCAGTCTCAGACCCCAAGACTCTTTGGCAAAATGCTTTCCGGGGATGGTGGGACAACATCGACGCCTGCGTCTTCCCACCATTGTTGTCTGTTGAGAATGGGTCTCAACAAGACCAGGTTGTCTGTCAACCTTTCGATGGCCCTGAGAGCTCCGCTGTGACTATACGCGGAACGGTTTCCGGACCCTCTGCTTCCCCTGACGGAACTCCTGGGAGAGCTTCTCCCACGGCACAGGCTACTCTAACAACCACACTACAACATCTTTCACGAGCCGTGGCATTGCTTCGGCTTCGCGCCTGGAGACACTTCGCCGCCTCAAGAAGAGACAACCCGCTACAGTCGCGGAGCAGAGGTCGCGTCACCTGCGATAGTCATCCGCAGGGGTCTACCTGGCGAAGTGGAGAGTCTTCTGTGGTTGGTGTCGTGGGAGAGATACCTCTTCATTCATTCATTCTCAGGCCCCTGATCGTATTCCGTCTTGGGGGACGGTGCTCCTGCTCACTCTGGCCTCGGCCAGTATGTAAGCAATCTTCTTGGTCTCGTACGACTCCGCCCTTTCTAAGGAATAGGGGAAGGCAACATTCAGGTTCGCTCCTGAGTTATTTGCTAGACTCAGAATCTTGGGGTCCCGGCCCTTCGGTCTAGCTCCTTCAAGATTTTGAGTCGCCATTCTGTATCAGATGACCCAAACCTTCTCCTTCTTGCCAGTAAAGGAATCGAGGGGTTATCTTTAGGAACAGCTGCAGTTTGTCCTCACGTGCAGCTGGGTTGGGAGCACAGGAAGGACACAGGGGAGAGTCTCCAGTATACCTCTTCAGCTCGGACTCAAGGACATTCATCTCGACCTGAATCCAGACCCTCCCCCGTCACGTCGCCCTACAGCACGATGTCGGATACATCGCAACGTCCCTCGCCTTCGAGTAGTATTACTCTGTGACGCAGGTGCTACAAGCTGGAGTCTGGAAGCGTCTAATGACCTTCTATCGCTCTGTGGTGGCTACACAACAGCTTGTCTAACCTCAGGCTCCTTTTTGGACAGGTAGCAGAAGGTTGAGGGCATTGTTATCAGGTTTTAGTCTGCATGAACGAAAGAAGTATGTCTGGCCCTTACTTCTTTCTTCATTGTCCCCTCTACTGGGGAAGCAGCATCCTGGTCTCTGCATAGCTGACCTCAAATCTCTGCAGGTAAAGCATGCTTCCTTGTGTTCCGAGTATTGAGTCAATACTGTCGCGTCCCCCATACCCTGACGAGGTGGTATTGGGAACGTCCTAACCCAGAGTTCCTTCTGGAACTCCAGGTCAACTGCCTAGGACAGGTCACACTTCTTCCTTCACACACAAGCTTATGTAGGCCACACGTTTCCTTGCGGAGCAAGGAACTTGTGAGGTGCAGGGACTCCTTTTCTCGAGTGCGACTCACTCGGAGTCTGTGTCCCCGGGTAAAGCCAAAGCCAGTATGGCTGGGGACTTTCCACCCTTCCTAAGGGGTAAGTCACCCAATGTAAATAGCGTGGTTTGTATTTCGGTTACGGAACAAATGACAAATTCGGAGATAATTTGTATTTTTCCTAACCATACAAATCTTAGCTATTTACACATATTTGCCCGCCAGCCCTGTCCCCCAAGTCCTACCTCTAAGTGAAGTGAAGCAGTTCACCGGTGTGTGAGTGGGGGAGGGGTAGCTAGCTACCACTCCTCCCCCCCCGCTAATTAGCGCGGGGGTAATACACCCTCGTTAAATTCTAATGGCTCGCCATTTCAGCTACGCTAAAAGGTAAACCCCAATGTAAATAGCTAAGGTTTGTATGGTTAGGAAAAATACAAATTATCTCCGAATTTGTCATTTTAATGATAAGATGTATTTCTCTACTCACCTCTTATTCATAACTCAAAAATAAGACTACAACATTAGTAAAAGGAACTAAAAGAAAGTCTTACAAAACAAAGAGATCCCGAGGAAGCGACACCAAAAGACTGCATACACACCCGTAAGGGAGCGTCAACAAAGTGGCTGAGATAAAACCCAACAAGGTTATAGAATGAACGTGTGTCGCTACCTAGAAATCCCAAACAGACAAATATAATACTCAATTTGGGAGCAGGGATCTCCAAAACGCTTGACATCTTCAAAAACACAAAATAACACGTCCGAAGGTTCATGGGTGCTAACAAGGAATGATGAGAGAAGGATAGGTAGTGGTGGTGGTGGTGGGGGGGGGGGGGGTTGCAGTAGCTGTAGTGAACGACACCTCGTAGTAACGGGGGATTTTGAGGGAGGAGAAGTCTAATTGGAGAGGGATCTCTGGTAGTGGTATCACTCGCCCCAGTTTTAATACCGACACCCTTTAGGGGTGAGCGAGCTAGATATATTCCTAGCATTCCATGCAACTTTTTTCTCTGGTATATTTAGCAGTATTTATACCTTTGAAATGGTGCTTTAAGGAGCATTTCACTGGGCGACACAGGTTCCTCGCCCAGAAATAGATTTTTCCTTCGTCAAAATCCCTTTTCTCTACTCACCTCTTATTCATATTTCTCCTTCTCCAGAAGCTTGGTTTATCAACATCTACCCTGTACCTCTAAAATTATCTTTCGTAGACACATAATCTAGTAAAGGGCCTTTATTATTTTATTTTCAAAGTCAAATTATTCCCTGTCCTCATGTCAGCACAATTCATTGGGAAGGAGGAAAGGCATGTATGTGAACAAGGTGAGTATAGAAATAACATATTATTACCAAAGTTTTGTTTATTTCTATGAACCTCCCCTGATGTTCATGTTGCTGACTCCCACACACAGATGGAGGTTGGATGCAAGTGAATGAAAGAGATAAGTAAATTGTAGAATTAAAATTCCAGATCTAACTGGACTAGATTACTGGTAACAAAAAATCCCTGAAATACAGGACTTCACATTGTTATTCTAAAGATATTTGTAAAATTTCTAGAATAATAAAATTGTAGATTAATTGAACTCTAAAAGTTTAAATATTACATCGCCTGCAGCTGCTATGGGATTTAGAGCTCCACAATCTCAATAAGAAAACCAGGATTCTTCAAGACGATGTTCAGTAAACACCAATATGGTATGACATTGAACTGCCTCTAAAACATTTTACAAAGAAAGATTTCTGCAAAACTGGAAGACTACCCAATTGCTAGCTAGTAGGGTTAGGGTGTGTAATACTAGCTACCCCGCTCACACACACCAGTGTTGTCTCTACACTTCTGTTTTTAGCTTTGTTGAGAGTGGATGTTTGTCTCTCCACCACCCACAGTGACTGCCATTATTGACTTATCTTTTTTCCTCTTTCTCTTTTCAGGTTGTGAGTGTTCCTTCTTTTGATTGCCATACGTACTTATCCTGGACCTGAAGGGTACAGATTTGTTGCTTTCATGTCTGCGATTCAGATTGACCCCCAATCGCTGTGTCCGGCCTCCAGAGGACACCCGTGTTATCAGGATGATACCTGTGAGGAGTGCAGGGAGTGGTCATCCTCCCAGTTGGAAAGATTTGGATGATGGTGCAAGAAGAAGTCGAAGAGGGATTCTTCTCCTTTGGGGTCATCTTTGAAGTCGAAGAAACCTCATACTTCTTCTTCCCCCCCTCAGTCTCTTCCTGAAGCTCCGTGTGGTTATCCTCCCAGTGGGAGAGATTTGGAAGAAGGTGCAAGAAGAAGTCAAAGAGAGATTCTTCTCCTTCGGGTTCATCTTCGAAGTCGAAGAAACCTCGTACTTCTCCTTCGTGGTCATCCTTGAAGTCAAAGAAACCTTTTACTTCTAATCCTTAGAGGGTCATCCTCGAAGTCGAAGAAACCTCGTACTTCTTCCACCCTTCGATCTCTTCTCAAAGCTCCTTCTTGCTCGGTCTTTTCAAAGCTCCTTCTTGCTCAGTCTTCCCAAGGAATCAATCGAGTAGGAGTGTTGACCCTTTAACCCCAGGACAAGCCTTAGGTTCGAAGGACTGCCGCTTCCCTTAGCCAAGCGGCGCTGCCCTTCTCTTCTGACGTGTCAATTTCTGTCGATGATTTGTTACAGATTTGGCCTTCCCTTGGTGTTGCTGGTGGTCTATTGAAGGAAGTCCTGTTCGAGCTGCTGCAGGTGGGACCAGAGAGGAAGCACACACCGGCTTCCTCAGAGGTGGACGTGGATCTTCCTCCGAAGGGCTCTGAAGGTTCCTTACCAGAGTAGTTAAATGCTTCCGTGTCCGGTGTAGTTTTTCCAGACCAGAGTTTTTCGTCTTTGCCTGTCGCACTTCCAGCCACCGACAAAAGAGCTTACCGTTGTTCTGACTTCGCCCAGTCTGCGGAAGCGGGTGCAAAGTCCGAGGCATGTTCCTTTTTCTCTTGGGAGTCACCTTTCCCTGTCTGTGGGTTAGGTCCTCCCTGAAGTGAACTTCGCCACGAGACTTTGAGAAGGTGAATGGCTTCGCCCCTGCTTTCTCTAGCCCCTGGGAGCATGGATGGCCATCTGATGTTGCTTGCCCCCTGTGAATTTGACCCGCTCCAGCCTCACCTCATCCTGTTCCTGCTTGGGAGTGTGAGTTCTCAGTGCTCCCCCTGAGGAGTCCAGACCATAGTGCCTTCATCGTCAGAGGACAGGCCGTGCCTTGCCACCTGCGCTCTCTACCCTCTTCTCACAGCGCAGACAGAAGGATCGCCAAGAACACTCGCCGCGATCCAGAGAGATCTCTTTCTACCAGGTCCCGGAGTGGTTCAGCGGGTGGTTCGACCCACTTCCCCACCACGCTTCAGCGAGCGACCAGTCTTCTTCTCGCTATCGCCTTCCAGAGCACAATCAGTTTCCAGCTCGTAAGCGTACTTCAGTGCGTGACTCACCCACTCAGCACTATGCTCCTCATGATTCTTCGCGATCCAGGCTTCCTTAACATGATCACCCATCATCACCCACCGGCCCGCATTCACGACGCTTCCTTTTCCAAGTCTTCAATGTCAGCTTGTGATCCTATTCCTATTTGTGTTTCCACATCATTTCATGAGCGTCTAGTTGCAGGCAGAAAAGCAGTTGTTTGTGACCAGCTGTCAGCAGTCAGCCACCCAGCGCAGCATGATCGCCCTGTACCACTCGATCTTCCAGCAGCAAATGATTGCCCAGCAGAGCGTAACCTTCCAGACCCTTGCACTCATGCAACACTACAGAGGAATGCAGCCCGGATCCAGTCAAGCATTTGCCCAGATCCTCTCATTCTCCAACTTGCTCCAACAAGCTAGAGCAAGACACCATGCTAGTCCCCTTATGGTCAGGAAAGAGTGCTCTTTCCCATAAAGATGCCCAAGCCACTGACTCCCTGTTGGCCATCTCCAACCTATGGCCTTCTTAGCGAGATATCTTTTACAGTGCTGACCTTCTAGAAGGACTCTCCCTGATTTGACACCTTGGTGAGAGCAATTGGCCTGTTGGTGGCCGGTGTTGCACCTGTATGTAAGCAGGTACCAGCAGCCTCTACTAGTACACCCCAGATCCTGTTGGAGACTTTGATTCTTTTGAAGTTCTCTGCTCCTCTATCCGATCCGAAGCACAGGACTGCGGTTCCATTAACATCCCAGGAACATCAGCCCCCGATGACTTTGTCGCTAATCAAATCCAAGATGGGCAACCCTTTTGGGGCCTCAGAAGTGGTGCAACAAGACTTTTCCCAACTTGAGATGACACTGGTGATGCCAACTAAGAAAAAGAGAAAGCAGAAGAACTTAATTACCCCTCCGTGGAACGCCCTTCACCCCCTTTACAAGCGGGTGTTCGAGATCTTGACGTCAACCTACCGCCTGTCTCCCATCAAGGTCGCCACCCCAGGTCAACGCTCTGCGTCGTTGGTGCGGGATCAACTTTCATCCGTCTCTTCACCAAAGGATACTCCCGATTCCTTCAAGCGCAGGGAGAACGCAAGACCTTCCTTGCTGGCAGAGTTCCTTCCTCCCCTAGGGAGAGCAACAGTACAAAGATTGTCTCTAAGAACCGCGTGACTAGATCTTCGTCTCAGATCCAGGAGAAGGCTCGCAGTTCTTCAACATTGACAGTAATGATGGTGGCGATGGAGGATCTCATGACGTCGGTGGTGTCTTCCAGACATCACAATGACAACTATGACCCACTCTGGTCTCCTATGGGGGAGAGCTCGTGGGTGGATGACGACTATGGTTCTGGAAATGACGACTACCTTCCCAGAGCAGCCAGTCCTAAGTATTCTGAGGCCGAACAGAGGTAGTCCGACCCCGTGTTTTGGTAGGTGCTCACCTGCATGAGAATCATCAACAGTTTGGACAATCCTTCTGTAGCTCCGTAGGAAGGTAAGGACACGGTTTTAGACCATCTCTATGCCACCCAGAGACCTCCCTAGACCAGAGCAGCTTTGCCCTGGTCAAAAGGGGGAAGGGGGCCAGGAAGAATACCTTTTCATAGATTGCCAGCACTTCAAGTTCTCTATGTGCCAGCTCCTCCTTGAAGCTTCTTCCTTCCCCATTTATCCAGCAGAGACAAGGAGGTTTAATACCTGGAGATGCCACTGGTCTCTTTCCCTATACAAATCCGTGAGGCCAATTGGACAGCGGACATACCTGTCGTGTAGGGGAGAAAGAACCCAATCTTTTGCGGATCTCATGACTGTCATAGCCTTACCTTTAAAAATTATAACATCCTCTTTTCATCATAAGGAAATTAAAATTCTATGTTAACAGATATATTTAAAAGATATTTTATCAATACAACATATAGAAAAAACAACAAGTACAAATTCATTCAAGGAACGAAGTCATGATAGAAATAGTCAACTGTGGTAGGGGAGGACATAATCATATCCTATTATATTGCTACAAACAACAATTATCAGATTAACATAAGATGTGTAGATGAACTCATAAAAGAGAATTTAACTAGGGCCCACTGAAATGAATCCGTCAATTCCTGAGGAATGTATGATACCCCATTGTAAGACTATTTCATCATTGCTCCTGCGACTTCTTACAAAATATAACAAGTGTTTAACAGCTGAAAGCACAAATCCAAATTCTAATATATTATACAAATATGATACTAATCTTAATATCACCACTTATTGCACGATATAGGGGCACTGTGTCCAAAGTGAATGAGGGAAATCAACGTATCACGTAAATTATTAAATGTAATCGTTTACTTCTTGTTTTCTTGTACAATTTATATATTTGTATTGGCTGTCTTTATGAGAATATTAAAAAAGAAGAAAAGTGAATTATTATAAAGGGTTTGTTTCATTCATGTGATGGTTTTCTGTCTTCATGGTTTAAAAAATGTGCTAAAGGTATGGCATACAGAATACATACCGATGAAATGTAACCTATGGATTCAAGGTTTTATCGAGTCTTTGAGTACATCCATATGCAGAAGACGAACTAGGCATCCTATAAGAAATAATATGAAAGCTTATGTCCTTCCAAAATGATTATTCTAGTTGAGCTGAGATATCAGTGACATCTCCATTTTATTAAACATCGTGAGGTAGTTTTTTTGGTAGGTCATGCCGCAGGTGAGTAAGTTTTTTGCCCTACACGTGGGTCGGCTTCACAAATCTGGGAATAGGGCACCTCCAGGTAGTAAACCTCCTTGAGGAGAGGAGATACGACGAGTTGTCAGATGAAACCCTCTCAACCCTTCCTCTGGATCCAGCCATCGAAGCCATGACTAGAGGGGTTTCCTGTAACAAGCTCTCAAACCTTTCAATCACCTCCGTAGCAGACGCCCTTAACATGGAGAAAGTCGCAAGGTTTGACTTGCAGTCAACTTGGCTCGACCTATGGTTAGGGTCGGTGGATCATCTCTTTAGGACTGAAGATTGATCCTATAAATGCACCAGGAAGTTTATGGCAACTTTTATTTTATCAGAGACCAGAACCTTTAGAGTTCCTTGCCCATCATATGGTCAACCTTTGAGCGAACCTGATCCTCAGACAACGGGACTCAGTGATTGAAAAGTTCCATCTATAAATTCTGAAGTTAGAGGTGACGAGACTTAGGAAGTCGACATTGGAGGTTCCATCTCTCTTCAGTTCAGAAGACGTCGAGAGGGAGCTGAGCCAAGATTCTATCATTCAGAGGTCCATGACCTCTAGGTCCTTCAGAGTGGCTCCTAACCTTAGGAAACTACAGGTGTCCAGGCCACAAACTTGGAGTAGGAGTGCAGGCACATCCAAGGCATTGTCCAAGAAGACATTTCCTGCCTGGAAGCAGCAGAAGATAAGTAGATCCAACAGAGGAGGCAAAAGAGGAAGAGGTAGCAGTCAAAGCTGCTCCTGCTAGGGAGGGCAATCCTCCCACTTGTCCACCAGTTGGGAGGATGCCTGCAATGCTGGTGGCAGAGGTGGCTGCAGCAAGGACTGAGACCTGGACACTCTCCGTGATTTGTTCAGGGTATCGCATACCATTCAGGCAATATCTCCCTCCGCTGTCTCAGAGTCCAGTTCCACCTAGCTCCTACATGAAGCGATCCGTGAAGGAAATGGCCCTCAGGCTGAAGTCCTGACCCTGTTGGAGAAGGGTGCTCTCCAAGAGGTCCTTGATGAGTCCCAAGGTTTCTTCAGTTGACTCTTCTTTGTGAAAAAGGCATCTGGAGGTTGGAGACCCATCATCGCCTTCTCGGCTCTGAACAAGTTTGTTCAGCAGACTCTGTTCAGGATGCAGACTGCAGACATGGTCAGTCGAGCAGTAAGACCATAGGACTACATATGCACATTGGAGCTCAAGGATGCATACTTCCAGATCCCAGTACACCCATCATCAAGGAAGTATCTAAGGATCATCCATGACGACAAGCAATACCAGTCCAAGGTGCTGTCCTTTGGTCTGTCAATAGCACTTCAGGTTTTCACAAGAGTTTTCACCCTAATGTCAACCTGGGCCCACAGGATTGGCATTCGTCTCTTAAGATACTGGACAACTGACTGACCCTAACAGACTGGGTCACTTACCCTTCCTCAACATCGAGACAGATTCTTCGTTTTGTCGCGATCTGGGGATTGTGATAAATCTTGAGAGGTCATCCCTGCTTCCATCACAGAGAGTGGTTTACCTAGGCATGATCATCAACACTAGCCTGCAGAAAATCTTCCCTTCAGACGACAGGATCTAGAGGCTGAAGAAGGTGGCAAGTCCCTTTCTTCAGCAAGATACTTTACCATCCCAGCAGTGGTAATATCTCGTAGGTCACTTATCATCCTTGGTACGTCTAGTCCGCAATGTCCACCTACGAATTCAGTCTCTTCAATTGCAGCTAAAATCCAAGTAGGTTCAGCATAAGAACTCTCCACATGCACTGATCCTCATCGGGCCCGAGCAGAGGATGGACCTAAAATGGTGGATGACCGAAGAGAATGTCTGCCGAGGGGTTGACCTTCTCGTCCCTCCACTGGAATTGATGCTCTTTTTCAGATGCGTTCAGAGAAAGGTGGGGGCCCACTTGCTGCATCACATAGCCTCTGGGCCCTGGTCAGAGTGCCTAAGGTACCAACATATAAATCATCTAGAAATGAGAGCAGCTTTCTTAGTTCTGCAGCAGTTCTATCAGTTCCTGGCAGTTCACTCATTGGTGTTGATGAGCGACAACACCCCGTTAAACAAACAAGGTAGCACCTTTTGGCAGCACCTTTACCATCTAGCAGTGGAGAGGCTAAGATTGGCAGACGGCAACTTAGTGTACCTATCTGCTCGCTTCATTCCTGGCAAAAGGACTGTGCTTGCGGAGAACTTTAGTAGAGCAACTGAGTGGATTCCGAGTGGTCTTTAAATTATCTAGTAGCCAACAAAGTCCTGATTTTGTGGGGTTCCCCGACAGTGGACCTGTTTGTGATGTAACTGAACAACAGAATTCTGTTCTACTGTTCACCAGTTGTGAATCCCCAGGGCATCTGGCAAAATGCATTCCAACAATGGTGGGACAACATCGACATCTACACCTTTCCCCCCGTTCTGCCTGATGAGAAGGGGAATGGTTTCCAGACCTCCTTTTGCTGCTGATAGAAGTCCCGAGAGAACTCCCTCCACGTCAATATCTACTCAGAAAACCACACGAGAACATCTTCCACAAGGCCGAGAATCCATACACCTTCAAACCTGGAGACCATCCAGCATCGCTTCACACACAAAGGTTTTTTGCAACATTGCTAAAAGGATGTCCGTATACCTCCCGCAATCTTCAGCTGCCGTTTACTAGGGTAAGTGGACTCTCTTGTGGTTGGTGTCGTGGAAAGGGGAATCTCTCCCCTCGATGCCACTATTCCAGAAATAGCAGAGTTCTTGGTACACCTGGAGGAAAAGGTCCTCTCAGTCACGTCAGTGAAAGGCTATCACTCACCATTGAACCTTGCCTTTAGACTGAAAGGAGTTAACATTTCCTCCTCGTTGGAGTTGTCTCTCTTCATACGGAGTTTCAAGCTTACCTGTCCTTAGTTGTTAGTTAGATCACCTCCATGGAACATGGTTCGTGTCCTTCAGTCTCTGAAGGGTGCCCTCTATGAACCATTACGCCAGGCATCAGATCTTCACCTGGCTCCTACTTGCGTTAGCCTTGGCCAACAGAGTCAGCGAACTCCATCGTCTTTCCTACGACATCTCCCATTGCCAAGACTCAAAATTGGGAGTAGCTGATACTAGATTCTTGCCCTTCCAGGTTGGGAGTATTCATAATGTAACCAATGATCCAAATCAAGTGCTACTTTGTCCACTTTGTCCAGTGAGGAACTTGATGTGCTCCCTTATGAAAACCTCATGAGCTTGCCCCCGAGTGGTAGCACTCTTCGTCAGCACAGGGAAGATCAAGAGAAGGATCACCATAAACATGATCTCTGCATGGATTCTCAAGGTCATGGACCGAGCATTGAATCCTGATCCTTTTCCTCAGATGAGGAGACAAAGAGCTCATGACACTGGGGGGCATAAGTACATCCCTAGTGTTCAAGAACTACTACTTTGTGATGCAGGTCCTAGAAGTGGGTGTGTGGAAGCATCAAATGACCTTCGCCACCCACTACCTGTACAACAAGTGGTTTAAACACTTCAGGCTCCTTGATGAACAAGTAGCAGATGGTGGAGGGCAGAGGTTACCCAGAATTAAGTCTGTGGTAAATGATGATAATTACTGTCTTTTCTTTCATCTTCCCCTCTCTTTGGGAACAGCATATATGGTGCTTTGCAAGCTGGCCACCCCTGTCTGTAGGTAAAACCATTTCCCTTGTGCAACCTGTATAGAAATATATACTAGTTGCATCCCCATACCTCCTGGCGAGGTGGTATCTGGTAACGTCGATGGTTGGTTCAAAGATTCTCATGTTTCTGAGAATTCATACCTAAACTAGTCACACTTCTAGTATCACACAATCACACAGATTGCTCAGGCTGCTAAAGCAAGTTCGGCAAGGTGCCAGGGTTTTCTCCCTTATATGTGCAGAGCATGAAGGGGGTAAAACCCCTTGTCAAACGCCATCCAGTTAGCTAGGACTTCCACCCACTGTAGGGGTTAATTTTCCCTAACAAAGAGCGAAAGGGTTTGTATATAGTGTTGGAACAAATTACAAATTTAAAGTAATTCGTATTTTTCCTAACGATACAAACTGTAAGCTCTTTATACAAATTTGGCCCACCACCACCTAACCCCCTGCAAGTCCTGCCTGCAATCAAAAGTGATGAGACAACAACGGTGTGTGTGCGAGTGGGGTAGCAGGTACTACCTCCCCTCCCCTCACTAACTAGCAGTGGGGTCATTTCATCTCTCTAAAAGTGTTATGGCCAATCTTCCCATTTTTCCGAAATTATATTCCCCAAATAAAGAGCTCAAGGTATGTATCGTTAGGAAGAACAAATTACTTTAAATTTGTCATTTCTAGGTCTCCTCTCTCTCTTCTTGGGTTTTCTACCTCTTATTTTAAAATCTATCATTACAAGTATGTTGTTTAACACGTGCTACCCCCAAAATCACTTTACAGTTTATCACATTCTTTTTATCAACTCCTCCAACCAGTATGTAATCTATTTGGCTTTTCACTCTTCCCTTTCTTAGGATATCAGGTGTTTATCCCACTTCTGAAACCAGGTGTTCATACATGCCAATTAAAAATTCTGAGCTATCTTTGATATATACTCCCCATCTTCATTTCTAATTCTAAACCCAAGGCCTTCATGTACCTCCTCATATCCATTTCCTTTCTTCCCCACTCTTCCATTCATGTCTGGTCCTATCATTTTCTTCTTTTTTACTCTTTTAATGGCTGCTGGATTTTCTTGTCTAAATTTTTTTTTTCTTGTTCTAGGCAACCCATCTGAGGGGCGTATGCCAAAATTATGCTTATTATCTGACCCCCTATTATCATCGGAATCGTGAATAGCCTATCATTTATTCTCTTTACTTTTACCACTTTTTCCTGTAAGTTATTACCTATTATAACCCCATCTCCATTCCTTCCTGCTCCTGACCCGGTATAATACAACTTATTCCCATTTCCCATCTCTCTAGTTCCATTTCCTTTCCATTGTGTCTTCTACACACACAGGATATATATCCTCCTCCTCTCCATCACATCTACTATCTCTCTCAATCTACCTATTAGTGTTCCGACATTCCAAGTACCTGCTCTGATCTTTCATACTATCACTAGCTTCTTTGACTTCAATTGTGAACCCTGTGGTATCATTCACCAATTTATCACTCCAGTTTGGGGGATCCTGACGCGTCAATTACAGGGGATGCCCTAGCCACATCAAAATTTCTTATAGTATCAGGCATAATTAATAATTTGGCAGAAGGTTTTATGATTGCATCTCTTGCAGTCATCAGCCACAGTTATAGGTGGAGGGCCTAACCTTTGACTCAAGAATCCAACTTATTTGCAATGGGCCTAATCTTTTGCTGAAAAGCACAATTGCAAGGCAGTAGCTGCAATTTTATTATTATTATTATAATTATTATTATTATTATTTCTAGCAAAGCTAGAGCCCTAGTTGAAAATGCAGGATGTTATAAGCCCAAGGGCTCCAACAGGGAAATATAGCCCAGTGAGGGAAGGAAATAGGGAAATAAATAAATTATATGAGAAGTATTGAACAATTAGAATAAAATATTTTAAGAACAGTAATAACATTAAAACAGATCTTTCATATATAAACTGTAAAAGGATACTTGTGTCTGCCTGTTTAACATGAAAACATTTGCTGCAAGTTTGAATTTTCTAAGTTTTACCAATTAAACTACCCAATTAGGAAGATCATTCCACAACTTGTTTACATCTGGAAATTTTTTTTAGAATACTCTGTCGTAATAAGCCTCATGATGGAGAAAGCCTGACTATTAGAATTAACTGCTTACCTAGTACAGTATTACAAACAGGGTGGTAGTGTCCAGGAAGATGTAAATGTAGAGGATGGTCAGAATTATGAATTATATTATTCAATATACATGACAAACTATATGAACACCACTGCCAGAGATTAATATCTAGATCAGGAATAAGAAATTTAATAGACCATAAGTTCCTGTCCATCAAATTAAGATGAGAATCAGCAGCTGAAGACCAGACACGAGAATAATAATCGAAACAAGGTAGATTGAAAGAATTAAAACACTTCAAAATAGATTGATCACCGAAAATCTTAAAAGACTTTCACAATAAGCCAATTTTTTGTGCAATTGAAAAAGACACAGACCTAATGTGTTTCTTGAAACCAAATTTGCTGTCGAGAATCACACCTAAAATTTTCAGTCATACAGAGTTAGGAGCCCGGTATTCCAATATATGGAGGTATATAAATAAAAAACACAAAATCCTGAAAAAAGTCACTGAGCTTTGTATGGCAATGGAGAATGAGTATAAAAAAATTTGTCAAAATTCCTGTTACTTTCATAGTTACAGTAAAAGTAACTCAATAAACCAAAACCATTGTTCTTTACAAGAAAATGCAGTATTTTATTATCGTAAATTTTGAAAATTATTATATTTTGATATAAAACCAATTGCGAGCAATGGCACCTGTATAGATTCCATGAGTCACAATATAAAGTATTACACGGTAATTACACCTTTTGGCCTTCAGTCCTAAAGCAAACCTCATAGAGAGTACACGTTTGAGTTTGACCTCTGACATTCACTTATTTTTACGTCTGTTTTTCTCGGTTTCGGCAAGAATTTCATCATGCCAAAGAGGAAAAGACAATTTCAACATTTCACTAACATAAAGAAGAAGATAATTCGCTCTAATAAGAGTTCAGAAGTTGTAATACCGGGGATATTAGCGGAGTTAGTGAAGAAGAGAGATGATGAAGGATCGACCGTCTCACCTAAAGAAGCAAGATATTGAGCAAAGGGATCTTCTTTTATTATTAGATTTTGATAAATAACTTTGTTTTGGGGTATTAATATCCAAAAAGAAATATGAAATTGATAATAATCATGTTATATTAATATTGTCTTTGTTAAAATACAAGGAAAAATTTTGAATGCCACTATCTCAAAACTATAATTATTTACCTTCAAATTCTATCTTCTCCCTTAGTATTAAAATTATAGCATTGAAATTGGGTATATAACTTAGAAAGACATTGCAAAAATCAAATGTTACCCCAGAAAGACATTGCAAAAATCAAATGTTGCCCCGTTTTCCAATTTTTGTTTCATATTTTTTCCTTTATTTTTTTCCCCTGATTTTTAGGATTTATTTTTTACCAAAATAAAAAAATTCATATCTAGCAAACAAATGACTTCTAGAAAAAAACTCATTTGATTGGAGCCCTTCATCAGGTCTTTATAGGGCAGTAATCCTAGATCTTAATATTAATTATCAAGGGAGGAGATAGAATTTGAAAAACACTCATTTTCATGATAAAACGCCCTGTCGTCGCAAAACCGATGGTCAGAGGCAAAAATCCTAAGCTGTTTGGAGATCTCCTAAGTCACCTTGTTAAGTGGTATGAATGTCAAAGTCCTGTTCTTAAAAAACAGCTTTAGCTGGCAGACCCCCTTAAAGAAACATTATCAATGCTGAGATCCAGATGTTGATGAACAACTCTCCATGACGTACTTACAATCTTTCTTTGAGTTTTGTTAGGATTCAACCTCATGCCCCATAATTTGCACCATGCACTAATTTTTGGTGAACAGGGTATCTCTATTAAGGGATTCAGCAACCCCAGATCTATATTTGGGAGATGGAGTTGATGCAAAGGGAGTAGCATCATTGGCATATGCAACAAGATTGTTTTCTAGGTCAAACTGCTTGTAATGTGCTTATAGTATTAAAAGTAATGGACTAAGAACACTACCCTGAAGAACACAAGATTTCACATTCTTACACTCACTATGGTGCCTCTCAACAACAACGTTTTGTGATCTATTTAATAATTCAACAATGATGCTGAGAAAAGACCCACCCACATCCAACTGTTTGAAATTGAAAACAATGGCCTCATGATTAACACGGTCAAAGGCAGCAATAAAATCAGGGCTAAGCATACAAACATCCTGACCAAAATCAAGAGATTTCTATATAGTATTGGAGATTGTAAAAAGGGCATCACATGCTGCAAGACCTTTATGAAAACCAAATTGCAAACTAGCAAACAGATGATTACTTACAACAAACTTGTTTAGATGGTTTGCCAAAAAACATTCAAAAACTTTAGATAGTATGGGAGTTATTGAAATTGTGCAGTAATCAGATGGACTTGAGCTGCTACAAACACATTTATAAAGTGGAGTAATATTACCAATTTTCCAAAACTTGCTAGAAACTCCTCTTCTTGCTTACTTGTGCAAAATACCACATAACTTTGGAGCTAAGAAATCTGCAGTCTTTATAAAAAAGAAAAAAAAAATGCCATTTGGGTTTACATTGCCTCAAGTATCAAGGTCCATCTAGAGACCTTTATTTTCAGGAAAAAGAAAAGCTGAACTAGTTAGTTTAGCCTCAGAAAAATATGAATGAGAAAGATCAAGTTTCTCATTACTTTGCTTAATGTCAAACACATCAGTCATCAAGAGGGTTGCCTTTTCCTGTTGCATCTACACCAAATAGTGCAGATTTAAGGGTAAGTTTCTGGGTTGTACCAGAAAGGGTTTCTTTTATGGTTAAAGTGTATTCCCTTTTTGTTAAAGCATAAACTCTCTGAGCATAACCTTCTAAGCTGAATATAGTTATTCCAAGTCAAATCTAATCTGTCACCCATCTAAAGATGATACGTCTCCTGCTTCGCTAAATAAGCATGTGTACAATCATCATTAAACCATGGTTTGTCTTTCACTCGGTACCTTATCACAGAATCTCTCTCCTCCTCATAGAAGTGACCCAGAGCTCTGAACGTTTTAGGGTAGAATCCGTCCATGATGTTTTCAAGCAGCTCCTTTGTGACACAAACCGTGCTATTGGTTGGGTGGATACATGTCTAAGCTTCACCTCACCTTACCTACAAGTCTTGACCCACAGAAGACCCGATACGTTTTCGCTATCACTCCTATGGTGGTGACACAATAAGTGGTTTAATAAAACCTCGTGCTCCTTGTTAGACAAATAGCAGAAGGTTGAAAGCATTGGCAACCCCGGGGTGAGAATGGGATGAATAAAAGTATGCCTGGCTCTTTTACTTTCATCATCTTCCCCTCCTTTGAGGAACAACGCTATGGGTCCCTTTGCAAAGCGGGCTTCAACCTCTGCAGGTAATAACCACTTCCCTTGTGTAACCAAGTGTGTTTTTCATATACTCGTACACGTCCCCACCACCACCTGTGAGGTAGGCCTTGGGAAACGTCTTTTTATGTGTAGGGCTCCTATTTTAACTAAGACCATCTTCTTACCTAGACGTTCTTATGATATCTCTCACAACTACTTTAGTTCCTCAGGCCGCTATCTTACTAACTTGTATTGATATGCGAGGTTCAAGGTTTCCCTCGATTACAGTCTAATACTGTACTAGGGAAACCCAGGTCAGTGACTAAGCCAGTAGTTGGATGTACCACCCTCCTAAGAGTGAGTCATCCAATATAAATAGCAGAAGGTTTGTTAGTATGGGAACAAATGACAGATTTGGAGATAATTTGTATTTTTCCCTAACTAATACAAACCTGTAGCTATTTATATAAATTGGCCTGCCATCACCTGTCCCCCAGTAAGTCCTGTCTGCAAGCAAAAAGTGACGTGGTTCATTAAACCGTGAGGAGATATAGGTGGCTGGGTAGCCCCCAACCACACCCTACCCACTATTTGTAGTTAGGTAAGGTTACCACCTCGCACTTAAAATCTAATGGCTGCCTTCCAGCTTTTGCCAAAGTAATATCCAATATAAATAGCTACATGTTTGTATTAGTTAAGAAAAGATACAAATTATCTCTGAATTTGTCATATTTCCTCAATGATGGGAAGTGATCAAACACTTTTCTCAAAATCTCTGACGAACAAAGCAAGCCTTTTTCCAAATGATGCTCTTCTTCTAAAAGGCAAAAAACAGTATTTCCCTTTCCTTGTAAGTTCAGGTTTAAGATGATTTAAATGTAAAATTATTCAATATTGTAAGTTTTTGAAACTATTTAAATTTATATTTATAAAAATCAATAAAAAAGATGCCTATAATATGCCTTTGAAATTTAATAAGATTTTGAAATCTCATGTGCTACATAATTAAGAGTTGCAAAGGTAACTTTAAAGAGCCGCAGGTTGGTGTCCCCTGCCATAGTGTATACCATACGTAACTTTGTTGTGTTTAAATTTTATACTCATGTTTTGTTATTTGAATTATTATTTTACACTTTTTTTAAAGTTATTAAATTAGGTCTCTTGATGGTACAGTAACTGCTAGCATGGAATAAATTAATCCTTTACAGCATATTTGTTGTATAGCTTCATTTGAAAAAAAAGGGTATAATCAGTGTGTGGAAGTTGTATTTTTTTACATATATGCTTAAAAATATTGTTGGTTACCTACAGGATAGTGTTAATCTTTCACTTTATAAGAAGCTAGTACTTTGGAGTGATGCCCTTAGATACAGTGGGAATTACTGGGAATCTGCAGTAGCCGCTTGTCGTGGGATGCTCGTAGAATGCATCAGTGCTGATGAAACTGTCGCAATTTGGGTTAAGTGCAAAAGGGATGCAGAAAAAGCTGACCATATTAAACTGAGGGTAAGAGAATAAGTACTATAATTTACTTTTAGACATGATGCTATACATTGCATAAGAACTTCGATCAAAAGTTTTTATAAATCTTCCTGTTGCTTATTGTTTAGACCTTTGGTGTTACAAAGTTTTGTTTGCATGTTATAAATTTTTTAATTATTTCTGGACCAGTTATGATTAACATTAAATTAATTTCCTTCAGGGTTTGACCATATGTGATGTTTTACGTGATGCTACAAACAAATTCAAAACAACACTTGACACGGCATTTAACAATTTCACATTGCTTCAAGAGGAGATTAGTAACTACAAAAAACAGAGGTACTGTAATTATGTCTTGAAAATTTATTAATTTCTTCTTAATTTACTAAATGGGGATGTTTTTATTCTTATAACAGTATATTTTTTACTTCATATTTTTTTGTTATTCCATTAGCATCTCAAAGTTACATGCCACAGCAGCTTGAATATACTTTGGTTGTCTTTTTTTCTCATGTTTTAGTTTTACAAGAGTTGCAACATATCATGATGAAGATTTTTGTTTATAAAATTATATGCAGTAGGACCATAGCAATAACTAATTTTTCTGGGGCGACCTGTGATGGCCGGTGAAAAGGTCCTTCTTTACACTTTTCTGATATAAACCTTCCAAATATACCAGAGAAAGATAAAAGCATGGAATGCAGAGGTTACTACCCTCGTGCGAGCACCTTGTGGGTGTCGTGTATACAACAGGGGCGTGTGAAAACCACTATTCACAGGCTGTCTTCCATTTAGATAATTCCTTCATTAAAGGGAAGGGCCGTAATAGAGGCCCTAGAGAACACACTTGTACCACGCCACCGACACCTAACACGCGCGCCCTCTAGGACATCCTTCTGTTTTTGACTTGCTCGCGTGTTTGTGTTGATTGTGCTTTCGGTGTTTTTTCCCGTGTTTGGCGTTAATTCATCATGACTGACGCTGCTACTTCACCTTTACCAATGTTAAGTACCATAGTTTGTTTTGACAGCTTTTTTTCAGTACCGGGCATTTGTTCTCTTTCCAATAATATGGATTTTAATTTTGGGAGCGGCTTGGCCTTCCTCAGTGTTGGCAGCCATTTTGGCGTTGTTCGCTTCGCTGGTATTTCAAGTTAATATTGCCCATCTGGTACTCTGTCATCTAGGTTATATCACTTACGATTTATGACCATTATTATTATCATTATTTTATTATTGTTTTTACTATGGTATTTTTTTTTTTGCTAGCAAGTCCAATTTGGACGAACGAAGAATAACGTTCTTGCCTTTGTTATAGTTTAAGTACCCGCCTCGGAAGGCGGTCATTTTTAGACTATACCTTTATATTTATTTGTTACGCTGTCGTTATTCTTCGTTCTTGGTTATTACAATTTTATTATTATTCTTATATCATATTATTGTGTGCTTTTGGTTCTTTATAATGTAACCATGAGAGCGTGAGCATGGAGTTCTCATGTTCTGTTACTACAGTTACGAGTTACCCTTTCTTTCGTTTTTTTTTTAATCTCGAGTAAGAAGAGGTGGATTTCCGTTTTCCGTGTTATACAATCACGAGTTATCCCTTCCCCCTCTTCTTCTACGGGTTTATGATATTACGTTTGATGTTATTTACATTTTATTGATGTGGTTACTGTTAATATAGCTAGCATTATTAATAGGTTCCGTTCGTGTATGAGTCATTACTTTGGGCTCGCTTTATGCCGCCACCCGTGTTCCGTTCTCTTCGGAACGTTCACCCTCTCCGCCTTGAGTTATACTCCGCTATAATGGATACTCATTGAGTTGGAAACTAGTCAGATATTTGCAGTGCAACGGTGAAACCCGGCACTCAGACTCCGGCTTCGGCCTTATGTACACGAACCTTTTTCATGATTAATCACAATTTCATTATTACGGTCCTTTTTCACCGGATCTCCGGCTTCACCGGAGATCACAGTCGTTCAGCATTGAGGTTAACATTATCTTACCACTGATGTTCACGATGTCATTATTACGGATCTCCGGTTTCACCGGAGATCACTCAGACGTTCAGAACCGGGGTAACATTATTTTACCGATGAGGTTTATAGTTACATGTTACGTGGTTACTGGACTTTAATATATTAATTTGTAGCTCTAGCTAACAATTATAGAACCATATTAGGCACACATAATTAATGTTATCTATTTCTATTGATTCATCTGTTCACTGACCAGAGTCTCAAGGAACATCCAGACTTATGTCTCCTTTCTTTTACAGAAGGTCCGCTGTGCTGCCAAGGGCTGCCCCGCTGCTTTTAATGATCCCCTGGGCCATGACCTATGCCGCTCTCATGCACATTGCGCCATATCCTTCTCTCGGGAACCTGGACAAGCCCCCTACTTGGTATGGTTCCCGGAGTCATGCACGCTCTGCTACGAGCTGTCATCCCTACTCCTGAACGATGATGTAAGTTGGTTCTAGTTTGTTCCTTTTGGTATCCTTTACGATGAATTAATTGGTTCTTTATATATATATATATATATATATATATATCGCTTATTGCTTCATCATTAATCCCCTCACCTCTTTCAGGCTGATGATGAATCTCTCCGGGAGGCAAGAGCTGCTCTCCGTCCGTGGGTGTCAGGCTTTGGGAGGAATGCTCCGTCTGGCGCACCCTATCTCCTCGATGGAGACATGGCCTCTCGCTTATTCCCAGGCTCTACTACTGCGGTAGTTTCACCGGAGATAGCGGCCCCGTTAATTGAGGCGGTTAGAGCAACCATTCCAACGGAAGAAGAAGCTTTATTGACGGAGGACGCGTCCTCTCTAGATTTGGACGTCGAACCCATGGATGAGCAGGTAGGTGGTGATGAGTTGGTGGACCCCCTTTCATCTCTCACTCCTTCCTCTACTTCTTCCTTTTATGGCTTTGATAAGCCTACGGCTTCTCCTCGGGATCCCTCCGTTCCTGTACGACCCAAGGTGAAGCCACTACGTATCCTTAAGCCTTCAGCTTTGCCATTATCTGTGTCACCGGTCCCTGGACCCTCAAAGGATCCTGATGTTCATATTACTTTACCTAAAACCGTGACTACTAAAAAGACGAAGTCCGCGGCTTCGTCAGCGGATCGTGCTCGGGATCCCTCCTTATCCGCCGACCTGATCAGGGATATTGTTAAAGAGTAGATACAACAACATTCTAGGGCAAACCAAGGAGCTATGACGGAGCTCAAAGATATGGTGGCGAATCTGATCCGTTCAGGAACTCAGATGCCTCCTCCTTCAGCCCCAGACGCATCGAAGTTACCCCCCTTCGATAAAAACAACCCATGGAGGTTTGCCTTACATGCTCCATATATAGATGGTGCCATAACTCTGGAGGGCATAGGCACCCACCCTCTAGAGGACCTAGAATTTTACCCTCCGGGACTAGAATTCCCATTCAACGGCTTCGTCCGTTTGAAAGAACATGCCTTGGTTAGGTTGGACAAGGTACCGAAGGAAACAGTAATATTTCCTAAAGAGCAGGCCCAAGCTCTCTGGGCCAGGACGTTGTCGAACTGGGGGTGCGCTAATTCCAAGCTCACCCCACACAAAGGGGCCTACACCATATTTACAACTGCTCCCATTATTACCTTACCTATTACGGATAAAGTGGCAGGTCTTACTTTTCAAGCTGTCAAAGAAGGATCTGCCATGCCGGCTCTTGAAGAGACGGACCTTACCTCCATGCTCATCCCGAGTACCTCTACTATCTGGGACGATGCTTCCTCTACTTTCACAGTAGGGAAGTTAGACCCAGACTGCGCCTCTAATCTGTTTTCCGAGAAGCTTCCCAAATTACCGGAAAATCTTCTCAAGACTGAGTTTGAGGCACAGAATAGGTTAGCTAGGTCTCTCCACTCCATTACCGCCGTGGAGTCTCTAGCCTCGCTTTATCCGGCTGAGACCTTGTTTCGGATATTCACGAAGAACCTGTCTCTGTCCTTCCAAATCAACCTACACGAGTTTTGTTCGGCTCGGGTTAGTTGCAGGAAATACGTTCTATCTGAGGATTCGATCAGACATGAACCGAACAGGCTGATAGCTTCCCCCTGCTGGGGTAAAACCCTCTTTCCTCAGGAGGAGGTGAACAAGGTTCTACAAGACGCTGCGAGAGCAAACCAAAATTTGCAAGTGAGGTGGGGCCTCACCGCCAAAAGGAAGGTCGAAGCCCAAAAGCAAGCTTTCTTCAAGAAGAAACAGAGATTTACCCCTTACAAGAGGAACCGGGGTCACTACCATCAATCGTCCGTTACCCACTCGTCATCACAGTCTCCCTCTGCTTCGACGTCTCTGCAACCGAATCCCCCTCAACAGGTGGTCTACCTCACTGCTCCCCCAGGTACACAACCCAACCCCGTTTGGATGTCCTCGCCTGCATACAACCCTAGCTACGAACCCTCAGGTTCCTTTCGTGGACACCAGAGAGGTAGCTACAGGGGTAGAGGACAGTTCCGCCAACGAGGCGGACGTAGGACAAGGGGTGCTCGGGGAGGGAAAGGACCTAGATTCACTCCCTCGCAATGATGTAGTCTCGGTAGGGGGGAGACTTTACCACTTTCGAGACCATTGGACCTTCAGTCCGTGGGCTCACAGCATAATCTCCAAAGGTTTGGGGTGGAAATGGTCACAAGGTTCTCCTCCTCCACCAGTGACCTTCTTCCAGAAACCCACTACCATCCTGAGAGAGTACACCACAGAGTTACTCAAGAAAAAAGCAATCAAACGGGTTCGATCGCTGAAGTTCCAAGGCCGCCTGTTCACAGTTCCGAAGAAAGGCTCGTCGGCATTGAGAGTGGTCCTGGACGTGTCAAAGCTAAATTCTTGCATCCTTTGCGACAAGTTCCGGATGTTGACTATCTCTCAGGTACGGACCTTACTTCCCCGTGGGGCCTGTCCACCTCTATCGATCTTACCGATGCCTATTATCATGTACCAATAGCTCGAAACTTCTCTCCTTACCTAGGTTTCCGTCTAGGCAGGAAAGCCTTTGCGTTCAAAGTCATGCCTTTCGGCCTTCACGAAACTAGGAGAGACAGTGTTAGAACAACTCAGGAACCAAGGGATACAGATCATTGCTTATCTGGACGATTGGCTCATTTGGGCTCGGTCGGCCCTGGAATGCAACAGAGCTACGAAGAAAGTACTTTGTTTTCTCGCCAACCTGGGATGTCGGGTCAATCTCCAAAAGTCCCGCCTACAACCATCAGACCACTTCGAATGGTTAGGCATTCAGTGGGACCTTTCAAAGCACAAGCTGTCTCTCCCTTCCAAAAAGGTAAGAGAAATAGCTTCCAAGATCAAGAATTTTCTCAAACACAAACAGGTGTCCAGAAGAGCCTTAGAAAGAATCCTCGGCCTTCTCCAATTCGCTTCAGTAACAGATCGCCTATTAAAAGCCAAACTCAAAGACATCAATTGAGTTTGGAGAAAGAGAGCTACAGTACCTTTAAGAGACAAGGTCTCGAAGATCCCCTCTTGTCTTGAAAATGAGACTACACCCATGGTCCGAACCGAAGAACCTCTCCAAATCGGTTCCTCTTCAATTCCCACCTCCACAAGTGACAATTCATACAGACGTGTCTCTGAGTGGATGGGGGGTTACTCCACACATCAGATGTTTCAGGGCTCTTGGTCACCCCCCCTCTTAATGAGAGAATGCCTTGATGAAGTCATTGAGCTTCAGCACGGCATTCTATTCCCGTGCTTAAACTTGGTGACGGGCAAGAGAGCTCTCGAACTTGGGGAAATTGCTCCCCCAGTTCGAATCTAAATTTCTCTCTTTCTTATCTTTTTCTTCCTCTTTATATTGCTTCAACCTTCTCCTAATATTATAAACTCTCTTTCATGATGCTGTCCCAACCCTATGAATAAAATTTTCCATATGTACAGGTATATGTGTATATTTTTACATATATATGTATGTTTACTATCTTTTTTTTTTTTCTCTTTATGGCATGGATGTTTCTACATCTGTTATTGCCACTTGGGCGGATGTTTCTACATCCGGTATTGCTGCCTGCTTTGATGAATGTGAAAGGTGTCACGGTTGGGAGGTGTTTGTGCTCAAAGCTATATGTGAGAGTATTGGATGATCTCAGCCATCCTGAAGATGGTTTGGACCTTTTTGGCGGAACTATTCTCAAGTGTTGGGTCTTCGGAATCCAGGGGGATCCAATGCTTGGGGTAGGACTCTCGGCTTCTGGCCGGAAGCCCGTCATTACAGATATGGGGAGGATGATTCCATAGTTTCTTGGTCTCAGTCCTAACAGGCGGGTTCAGCTTACACCTGTGCCTCTATATCTGTTTTGATGCTATCCTTCGGGTAGGGTATGGAGTGGACCATCTGGGAAGTATACTCTCACTGTGCTGGTAGTGGAGAGTGCAAATTTCCTTCCCAACATGTGATGCCTTAATGTTCTCAAGCAGGTAAATCAAACTATTCAAAAAATCACTCTTCTCTTTTCTTTATTCTGATGGATTCTTGTGAGAATGAACCCACCTCCCCTGGATATGCTGACTCGCCCCCGGCACTGTTGACGACCTCTGGCAATTCATTTAAAGAAAACTCCGTTGACGACGTAGGAACTAAAAAGGACCGTTCTTTAAACATTCGGAAAAAGGGTAATTTGGGCAACACAGGAAAACTGAATGTCCTGCACGTTACCCAAATCCCTTTAGAAGCTAATTATGATGTGCTACATAAAATATTTGAGTGTTACGGATCATTAAAAGAAATTAGAATGAAACTTCAAGATGATAATTGGGAATCTTGGTTATTATTTAATTGTCATGAGGAAGCATTTAATGCAAGCTGTAACATTGTTGATATTAAAGTAGGTAATATGAGTGTTAATGGTGCTCTGTGTGATGGGGCACCTAAAGACCAGCAGACTGGGCTGATAAAGATATAGAGGCAGATATGCCATCCCAAAGAAAGCCAAAACCACCAATGTGGCTTCTTGCTCAATCTGTAGGAGGTACGGAAAATTATTTCAAGATCTGCAAATTTCTTCAGAGGAAGGTAGGTACGATCGCACCTGGAGATATATCTCGATTCGGGAAGAAAAGTTTCATGATAAAGGCCAAGTCATACACACAGTCTGTTATACTGTCTAATTTGAAGACAGTAAATGATGATATAAAATTGGACATCAAACCCCATCTAAACTTTAGCTATGGAAGGGGAATGGTTTTTAATAGGGATCTGTATGAATTTACTGAAGAGGTGATATTGGCTATGTGCCCTCTATCAGTGTGGAAAGTACATAAAGTACCTGGAACATCAATGATTGTTCTTACTTTCCAGGATGCTGATGTACCTTTCCACATAGACATAGAAAACGAAAGGATCAGAGTTCAACCTTTTAAGCAGAAGCCACTGCAATGTTATAATTGCTTTAAATTTGGACATCCTTCCAAAGTTTGCAATAATGAAAAAATTTGTAATACCTGCTCCAGTATTTACCATGGGGATTGTACACTTGAGGCAAGGTGCTTAAACTGCAGCTCTAATCATAAATCTAATGATAGGAGCTGCCAGTTTTATAAGTTAGATGAGGCTGCCCTCAATAAATCAATTATTGAACATGTAAGCGTGGGGCATGCCAAGAGATTATTAAATAAATCTAATACTTATGCAAAGACAGGAGAAAAAGTTCCTCGGGAATCATCTCACCCACCTACTACTGTAGGTAGTTCTCGAAAAAGGAATTCACCATCTATTGATAAAGTGCTGCATAAGACAAGAACATCTCCTCCTAAAGATTTATCATTGAGTATCAACAAAAAAACATTGCCCACCACTATCAAACCTTTGTCCCCCATTACAAAGGATAGTACTGACCTCTCCCAGGCCATATCCTTGCCTGATTTAATGGAGATTCCACCTGACACAAAGTTATCAGGTGTACCTGTAGTGGGGAAAGTACAAAAACCTGGTAACTCGCAACCTATTAATCGTAAAAGAGAGAGACCTCCATCTCTCTCACCCCCTTCCATAAGAAATACTAGAATTATGACGTCAAATATATATAAAAAACATACAAAGAAAAACTCCAACGTAAAACCCAACATAACAAGACCATCTCTGAAGAAACCTACAAGTAATAATGTTAGATTAAAAACTGCTAATGGGAAGACCTCATCCAAGATGTCTTCCAGAAATAATCCATAGTTTTCTCCTCAATTTTGCAATGGAACTGTCAGGGTTTAAGGGTGAAATTTGAAGAACTTAAGCTCCTAATTCATGAACATTCACCCATAATTGTATGTCTACAGGAAAGTATGCTCGATGCTAACACTCCTAGTCCTCGAGAGTATGTTAGCTATAGAACACCATATAATCATATATCAGGGAGCCATGGTGGAAGTCTCATGTACATTCTTCGAGATGTTCCCCAAATACCTATGTCTATATGTACAACACTGCAGGCAGTGGCTGTACAAATTGATATAGGAAGAAAATATACAATATGCTCTCTCTACTTGCCTCCAAATGATAATATTTTATATGATGATTTAGCAGAAGTCATTCATCAACTCCCTCAACCATTTCTCTTACTGGGAGATATGAATGGTAGACATCCTTTATGGGGTGATATTTTAGCCAACACAAGGGGCAATATTATCTCATCAATTGTGGAGAATGAGGATGTGGGACTCCTTAATATAGGAGAGCCCACACACTTCCATGTTCAGACAGGTACTTTGTCATGCATTGACCTTTCAGTTGCAAGCTCTAACTGCCTTCTTGATTTTGATTGGAGGACATTAGATGATTGGCATACTAGTGATCATGCACCAATCATTATAAACACCAACAAGGGTCCGCCTTTGCAAAGATCGCCACGTTGGAATCTAGACAAGGCAGACTGGGTTAAATTTTGTGAGCTAAGTGAAATCGAAGGGAGAGCAGAACAGTTTGAAAGTGTTGATGATGCCATAGACCTACTGAATGGAACTCTTCATACAGCAGGAGTCAATTCAATTCCCAAAACAACAGGGTTATTCAAACGACGACCAGTCCCGTGGTGGTCTTCAGAACTAACTGCACTCCACAGAGCCACAAGAAGATCTCTAACACGATTGCGTAGACGCAGAACTGATGAGAATTTAATTATGTACAAGAAATGTAGAGCACAGTTCCGTCGTGCCATGAAAGAAGCAAGGCGCCAGTCATGTATGTCTTTTGTTTCCTCCATTAACAGTAGAACACCACCATCTTCTGTGTGGAGGAAAGTAAAAAAGATAGCTGGCAAATTCACCCCCAACCCACCACCAGTGTTGAAGGTGAATGGCCAGTATGTAACTGAAGCAAATGAAGTTAGCAATGCCCTGGCTAATCATTTTTCAAATGTATCCAGCAAGTGTGAAGGAGCCCCTGGTCACCAGTATAGGAGCACTGAAGAAAAGAAAATTTTAAATTTTGCAACAAGAAGGGAAGAGTCTTATAATTCTCCTTTCACTGAAAGAGAATTTGATTCCGCACTTGCTCATTGCAATGATACAGCCCCTGGACCCGATGGAATTCCATATGCAATGATTAGACATGTACATTTTAATACAAAGCTATTTATTTTAAGCATTATTAATAGAATATGGCATGATCATAGTTACCCAAGTGTTTGGGAACTAGCCATTATTTTAGCCTTTTTAAAACCCGGTAAAGACAAGTTTTTAGCAGCAAACTATCGTCTTATTGCATTGACATCTTGTTTATGTAAAATCATGGAGAAGATGGTCAATGCAAGGCTGATATGGTACCTTGAAAAGAAAGGTATTTTATCACCGAATCAATGTAGATTCCGAAAAATGCACTCAACGACTGATGTGTTGATACGACTTGAGTCTTCTATTTGTGAAGCCTTTGCTTCCAAACAGCACCATGTTACAGTATTTTTTGACCTTGAAAAGGCATATGATACCACATGGAGATATGGTATTCTTAAAACCATTCATGAATTGGGATTGAGAGGAGAGCTGCCACCATTTATTCAGGCATTTCTTTCACGTAGAGTTTTTCAAGTGAGAGTGGGGGAAACTCTATCAGAGAGTAAGTGCCAGGAAGAAGGAGTTCCTCAGGGTAGTGTGCTGAGTGTAACCCTATTTGCACTAGCAATTAGTGGGATATCCTCAGCCATTCCCCAGGATGTTCTCTCAACATTATTTGTGGATGATCTCTCAATATCATTTGGTGGCACTAGAATGGCAATGGTTGAGAGAAAAATCCAACTCTCTATTGATAAAATTATCCAGTGGGCTGACATGAATGGATTTAAGTTCTCGACAAGTAAAACTACCATTGTCCATTTTTGTCGTATCCGGGGAGTACATCCAGACCCGGATATATACATTAAAGGTCAACGGATACCATGTGCAAGAGAAGCTAAATTTTTAGGTTTGATATTTGATTGTAGGCTTACATGGGTTTCTCACTTAAAAGCATTGAAAGCTAAATGTGTTGAAGCTCTGAATATCTTAAAAGTATTGTCCCATACATCGTGGGGGGCAGACCGCAATACTATTTTAAAATTATACAAGGCCTTGATTTTTTCCAAAATTAGTTATGGTTGTGAGGTATATTCTTCAGCCACCCCAAGCCGGTTGAAAATATTAGACTCGATACATCATGCAGGTATTAAATTGTCTACTGGAGCTTTTAAAACCTCGCCTATCCCAAGTCTCCTTGTTGATGCTGGAGAGTTACCTCTAGACCTTTACCGAATGTCTTCCATTCTTTGGTATTGGTTTAGATTGCAAAGACTCCCTAACTGTCTAGCCTTTCAGACTGCAAACCTTGTAAGACACGCATCATACTTTGAGTTGCACCCAAAATCTCCTCAACCTTATGGCTTTCGGGTGAAACGATTATTAAATAGTCTGGATATAATTAGAAATAAGGTACTTACATTCAAGGTATCATCAACGCCTCCATGGAAGTTACCAGAGATATCTTTTTGTAAATATTTTATTGGAGATAAGAAGAATATGTCAGACCTAGAAGCCAGGTCTCTTTTTAATGAACATGTTAAAGAACATAGAGGATCAACTTTTATCTATACTGATGGCTCCAAATCTGATGCTGGCGTTGGATTTGGAGTACATAGTAGTGGTTTTAATTGTAGAGGTGCACTTCCTCTGACCGCTTCCATATTTACTGCCGAACTGTATGGCATATTAACCGCTATTGAGAAAATAGCATTGGAGAAGGAGGGTAATTTTACAATTTTTAGTGATGCAAGGAGTGTCCTTCAAGCTATGGAAGTTTTTAATTCTAATAACCCTCTAGTTTTAAAGATTTTAGAATGGCTTTTCATTATTGGACGGAGAGGTATAACAGTTCAATTTTGTTGGGTTCCAGCACATGTAGGTGTGTCCGGGAATGAGAAGGCAGATTCACTGGCTAAGGAGGCTGCATCCGAGTTGCTGCCAAGAAGGTATCCCATTCCCTGTAATGATTTCTTACCTGACATCAAGAAATTGGTTTGCAATAAATGGCAACAGCAATGGGATAGTCAAGATGGCAATAAAATGCGAGAGATAACAAATGACATATCTCCTTGGAGGTATAATATGATGCCCCGAAAATGGGAGACGTCTCTTTGTCGTCTCCGTATTGGTCACACTTGGTTGACACACGAGTTTCTGCTGAAGGGCCAACACCAACCGTATTGTGACGACTGTTTAGTACCTCTAACAGTAAGGCATTTGTTGACCGAATGCCCCAATTATAACAACTTGCAGAATAGATATTTGTTTGAGGCTCGAGGTGAGGGTGGCAGGTTCATCCTTGCCAAGATTCTTGGAAATGATGTGTCCTACCATGCAAGTGGCATTTTTAGATTTATTTCAGAAGCAGGTCTTCTGAAAAATATTTAACTTTTATGACATTAAATTTTTATGATTTTAATTGAATACTTTTATTTTTTATTTTATTTTATTTTTTATTTTTGTATACATAAATTAAATGTTACCGGCGTCAATGACCTCAGGTGTCAGGATGCCTGAAAACTTCAAATCAATCAATCTTGGTCACCCGCCATGAAACACTTCCATATCAATGTTCTCGAAGCCATGGCAGTGTTCTTGACCCTGAAGAGACTCTCTCCTCCGAGGTCAACCCACATCAGAGTAGTGTCAGACACCATAGCCGTAGTACACTGCATCAACAGAGGAGGATCCAAGTCGCCCAACCTGAATCAGATCCTGGTCACTATCTTCGCCTTGGCAACAGAAAAGAACTGGTTCCTGTCAGCAACTCACCTAGCGGGAGTCTAGAATGTGATAGCGGACTCACTATCCAGGACGAAACCACTGGAATTAGAATGGTCTCTAGACATAATTTCATTCCGGTGGATACTCAGACTGGTTCCGGGCCTCCAGGTAGATTTATTCGCAACTCGGATGAATCACAAACTTCCTTGTTATGTGACACCAAACCTGGACCCTCAGGCTTATGCCATAAATGCATTAACCCTGGATTGGAACCATTGGAAGAAGATTTACCTATTCCCACCAGTGAATCTTCTAATGAAAGTTTTGCACAAACTACGCTCCTTCCAGGGGGCAGTGGCTTTAGTAGCACCTCACTGGCCAAAGAGCAGTTGGTTTCCTCTCCTCCTCGAGTTGAAACTCCGTCCCTTCCGGATTCCATTCCCCAAACTGACCCAAGTAATCCAAACTCAGACTGTGTCAGATTCCTCAAGGATAACCAAAACCCTAACTTTGTGGACTTCATGAAGTTTGCAGCTCGTAGAGACGCAAATATTGACCCGGAAAACGTTCTCTTCATCGAATCAGACAAAAGGGACTCGAAAATTCGTCAATATGATTCGGCCGTTGAGAAACTAGCAGATTTCCTAAAGAATTCAGACCATACTGGTATGTCTCCGAATTTAGCCATCTCATTCTTTAGGTTCCTATTTGACAAAGGCCTAGCAGCTAGCACTATAACCACCATCAAGTCAGCTTTGAAGAAGATCTTCCTTGTTGGGTTTAACATTAACCTGGCGGATTCCTATTTCTCATCTATTCCAAAAGCGTGTGCTAGGCTTCGACCTTCGGCTCGGCCACAAAAGGTCTCTTGGTCTCTGAACGATGTCCTCAAACTTGCGTCGGACACGGACAATGAATCCTGCTCTTATATCACTCTTCTTAGGAAGACTTTATTTCTAACGGCTATGGCCTCAGGTGCTAGAATCTCAGAACTAGCAGCTCTCTCACGTAACCCGGAAAACATAGATTTCCTCCCTTCAGGCGAAGTACTCCTTTCTCCAGACAGCTTTCCTAGCTAAAAATGAGGATCCGCAAAATAGGTTGTCCCCTTGGAAGATTATTTCTCTTCCCCAGGATCCTTCTCTGTGTCCAGTCACTACTCTCAGGGCCTTTTTAGCTAGAACTACCACCGCTCGTCTGGCTCCTTGTTTATCAGGGAACAAAGGGGTACTATTTCCATTCAAGGTATCAGACAACAAATCCTCTACTTCATTAAACATGCTAACCCGGAATCATTTCCCCATGCTCATGATATACGGTCAGTAGCTACCTCCATCAATTACTTCCAGAACATGGACTTTGATGACCTTAAAAAATATACGGGTTGGAAATCTCCTATGGTTTTCAAACGCCACTATCTAGAGAACTTACAGGCCCTTAAATACCCAACGGTTGCAGTGGGGAGTCTTATCTCTCCCCATTAATCTCTGCTTATTCCTTTCTTCCATCTCTTCTCTTCTCCCTCCTACCTGCCACTCACACCACGTCGCCACTCTCCTGGGTGGTTCGTTAGCCCTAAGATATTTACCATGTTTAATTCCTATGATTTAATTGTTATTGTATTTACCGTTCCTTTAATGTTTAGATATGCTTAGACATGTAAGATTTGATGCCTTTTGCATTTGGACACTCAGATGTTTCCTTGTCTTCATATTTATTAGCCTTACGTTCCCTATGTCCTTTGGCTAGTTTGTAATTTTTATGTTTACTTACAGTATTATATTACATTATTGTCTTACATGGTATTTGTATTCTCCTCATTATGTTATTACTTTATAGGGCTTGGAAGGCATTCTCTGGTACATTTTCACCGGCCGTCACAGGTCGCCCCAGAAAAGGGATTTTGACGAAGGAAAAATCTATTTCTGGGAAGAGACCTGTGACGCCCGGTGAAACCCTTCCCTGTTATTTTGTACGGACCCACCCTTTTTCCTTGCCAAGCCATATGTTCTTGCAGAAGGATGTCCTAGAGGGCGCGAGTGTTAGGTGTCGGTGGCGTGGTACAAGTGTGTTCTCTAGGGCCTCTATTACGGCCCTTCCCTTTGATGAAGGAATTATCTAAATGGAAGACAGCCTGTGAATAGTGGTTTTCACACGCCCCTGTTGTATACACGACACCCACAAGGTGCTTGCGCGAGGGTAGTAACCTCTGCATTCCATGCTTTTATCTTTCTCTGGTATATTTGGAAGGTTTATATCAGAAAAGTGTAAAGAAGGACCTTTTCACCGGGCGTCACAGGTCTCTTCCCAGTAATAGATTTTTCCTTCGTCAAAATCCCTTATTTATATTGATAAGTGTGTTGGGCAAATATGAGGGGAACTGGTCGGGCGTGGCGGGTGTGGTTAGTGTTCATAATTGATATTGGCTTCATTGATATATAGTCCTCGAGGGCACCAGCATCGCACCCATTCTTGAATGTTGCGCATTCTCATGAAAGGCTTGTTTTAATGCTGCCTGTGGTCTTTCATTTACTATTCTTGTAATTAGTATTGTTCTGGGTTACAATGTCAACAAGCTGGTTTTTCTGATATGAGTCAGATCAGCATACTGTACTGTACTATTTGGTTTTTAGCTTAGGTGGAGCAGCTTTCATCATTATTCATGAGAGCTGGGGGTTGATATCATATTAAGCAACAAATATTTAATTGTTCCTGTACAAATACAAACCTTCATCTTTTACATAGGAGAAGATAACAGCAAAGCTGGAATACACCAGTCAAAATTTTATAACGAGGTGTAAGTAATTGGCTGGTGACTACCGCTGGGAGCAAGGAAACCCTGCCCACCCTACTTACTCACTGAGTAGTCACTTTGATAGCAGGCATCGGCAAGAGTTCAGGGGAATGGAGACCGGTTCTGGATGTAAGCGCCCTCAACTGGTACATCCAGAACTCAAAATTCACCATGGAGACTCAGAAGACCGTACTGGCAGCTGTGAGGAAAGGTGATTGGATGGTATCATTGGATCTCCAGGACGCTTATTTCCATGTTCTGATACATCCAAGCTGCAGGTATTACCTGAGGTTCGTATACGGGAAGGAAGTCTTCCAGTTTCGAGCCCTATGTTTCGGCCTCTTCACAGCTCCTCTGATTTTTCGAAACTAATGATGAATGTGGCGAGCATGCTGCACTCGAGAGGCATCAGAGCCTCCCTGTACTTGGACGATTGGCTTATAAGAGCTCCCTCAGCCGATCGCTGTTTGAAGGATCTTCAGTTGACTTTAGATTTTACAAAAGAATTGGGACTCCTAGTGAGCCCAAAGAAGTCACAGCTGACTCCATCCCAGAAGATCCTTTATTTGGGGATGGAGATTCAGAGTCAGGATTTTCGGGCTTTTCCGTCGCCTGCAAGAGTTCAGTCAGCACTTCTAAGGCTGGAGGCCTTTGTGAAGAAGAAAGTCACTTCAGTAATAGAATGGATGAGTTCTGGGAACCCTCTCGTCTCTAGAGAAGTTTGTATCCCTAGGGAGACTGCACCTACGTCCCCTTCAATTTCACCTCAATGCTCATTGGAAGAGGGGAGACAGTCTCGACAGGGAGAGTATTCCCATTATGAGTACGATCAGAGCACATCTTCGATGGTGGAACAACGCTCACATACTCAACGAGGGCCTTTCGTTGGAGCAGAGGAACCCAGACCTCGTGTTGTTTTCAGACGCCTCAAATTTGGGGTGGGGAGCAACATTGGGAAAAAGAGAAATCTCAGGTCGTTGGACAAAGGAACAGGAGGCTCTTCATATCAACCAGAAGGAGCTCTTAGCAGTGCACTTAGCCCTCAGAGGATTCGAGGATCTGGTCCTAGACAAGGTGGTTCAAGTCAATGCGGACAGCACCACGGCCCTAGCGTATATAGCAAAGCAGGGGGGGACCTACTCGAAGTCGCTGTACGAGTTAGCGAGATCTTTTTCCTTTGGGCGAAGGAAAGGAGGATTCATTTATTGACACGGTTCATTCAAGGAGTCAAGAATGTAAGTGCGGACAGGCTCAGATGGGGGAACCAAGTTCTTCCCACAGAGTGGACGCTACATCTGGACGTTTGCAAGAAGCTGTGGAGGTTATGGGGTTGTCCCCTCATAGATCTGTTAGCAACCTCCAAGACAAAGAGACTGGGAACATACTGCTCTCCAGTTCCGGATCTCGAGGCAGCTCACATAGACGCATTCCTGTTAGATTGGACACACATGGATGTGTATGCGTTTCCACCATTCAAGATTCTATACAAAGTGGTGTAAAAGTTCGTATCTCACAAGGGGACCAGGATGATCCTAATTTCTCCTTTCTGGCCGTCAAGAGTCTGGTCCACGGAGGTACTGGAGTGGATAGTGGAAGTGCCGAGAAGCCTTCCGTCAAGAGCAGATCTTCTCAGACAGCCCTATTTGGCAAGAAATCACCAAAACCTCCAAGCTCTACGTCTGACTGCCTTCAGACTATCGAAAAACTCGCAAGATCTTGAGGATTTTCGAAGGAGTCAGCCAAGGCTAGTGCAAGAGTATGAAGAGCCTCTACCATCAGGGTGTATCAGTCCAAATGGGAGGTATTCAGAGAATGGTGTAGGGCTAACTCGGTTTCTTCGTCCAATACCTCTATAACACAGATTGCCAATTTCTTTTTAGATCTTAGAAATAAGCGTAACTTCTCTGCCTCGACGATTAAAGGATACAGAAGTATGCTGGCAACTGTTTTCAGACATAGAAATCTGGATCTCTCCAACAATAAAGATTTACAAGACCTTCTTAGGTCTTTTGAAACACCTAAGAGATTTCATCAGGTTTCACCTGCTTGGAATTTGGATGTGGTATTTAGGTTCCTTATGAGTGACAGGTTCGAGCCTCTGTACTCGGCCACTTTGAAAGATATGACTTTGAAGACCCTTTTCATAGTGAGCTTGGTGACGGCTAAAAGAGTCAGTGAGCTCCATGCTTTCCGCAAGAACATTGGATTCAGAAATGGGAAAGCAATATGTTCCTTGCAGCAGTGTTTTCTGGCCAAGAATGAACTTCCTTCTCGTCCGTGGCCCAAGTCTTTTGAAATTAAAAATCTCTATGACATAGTGGGCGATGAGATCGAAAAAGTACTCTGTCCTGTTAAAGCTCTTAGGGTATATTTGGACAGAATGAAGAGCTTGAGAGGCAGCTCGGAGGCGCTCTGGTGTGCAGTCAAGAAGCCATCGCAGCCTATGTTGAAGAATGCTCTATCCTTTTTTATAAGGCTTTTAATTAGAGAAGCTCATTCACAGTGTGATGAGGCTGATCTTAAGACTGCTCAAGGTGAAGGCACACGCAGTAAGAGGAGTGGCTACTTCGGTAGCTTTTTAACAAAATCGTTCTCTGCAAAGCATAATGGATGCGACTTTTTGGAGAAGTAAGTCTGTTTTCGCATCCCATTACTTAAAACTTGTCCAGACTCTTTATGAGGACTGCTACACTTTGGGTTCATTCGTTGCTGCAAATGCAGTAGTAGGTGAAGGATCTACCACTACGTTCCCCTAATTCTTAGTACCCTTTTATTTTTCTCATGGAACTTTGTTGTTTTATGGTTGTATGTGGAGATTGTTCGACAGTCTTCCGCAATCTGTTGATTTGGTCAGGTGGTCATGTTGTTCCTGAGAGCGCCCGGAACAAGGGTATTAGAGGAGGTCCTGTCATGTTATAGGTTATGGCACTGTTTGACAGTTCCTAGAGATCATCAGCCCCCTGGGTGGACCTCTGGATCTTCTAAGGATAGCAGTCAGAATGAGGCAGATAACCATTGCAGTCTGCTTCCCTATCAGGTACGAACCTCTTAAGTTGCTTAGGTGTAACTCTTAAGTGAATTTCCAATCAAATTGCTGTCTCTGACCCGCCACCAAGGGTGTCAATCAGCCATTCTTATATAACCAGCGGGTAAATTTTATGTTTAAAAATTATATTTTCATAATAAAATAAATTTTTGAACATACTTTCCCGCTGGTTATATAAGTTATAATCCCACCCTCCTCCCCTCTAGAGACCAAGGGGCAAGGAAAATCTGAAGTGGTTGGATTAGTTCTACCTGTAGTCCACCAGGGCACTAGTGTACACCTGGCATATCTGCGATAGCCACGAGTTTTGAATAGTTCTGCCGGGACGTCAGGGACTTTAGCCATTCTTATATAACCAGGGGGTAAGTATGTTCAAAAATTTATTTTTTTATGAAAATATCATTTATCAGAAATTGTATATAAATCCACTATCAATATTTTGAACCTGAAAGAAAGTATATTAGTTTATCTAAATGAAAATTATTGAAGCATATGGTAATAAAATCAGAAAATGAATTTTCAAAATTTTAAATTTAGTTTTATGTTTATGGAAATACATAGTTTCCCTTGCCATATATGACCTTTGTTGTTGTGAAACCAGTGAAAGGAATAAAACAATCCATCAGTTTTCAAAAGGTAAATAGAGTAATAATTTTATTAATTTGCTGATAGGAAAAACTTCAGATATTCAGCTGAACTTTTGTAATATTTAAAGATTGAGACTCAGCTCTACAACTTATCAGTAATTAAAGGTACAAAGTTGCTTCATTGGTGGTAGCAAATGAAAAAGTAGTTTATCTAAAACTCTCTCTCTCTCTCTCTCTCTCTCTCTCTCTCTCTCTCTCTCTCTCTCTCTCCTCTCTCTCTCTCTCTCTCTCTCTCTCTCTCTCTCTCTCTCTCTCAGTTAGTAATCACAATAGAATTAAGTTGTTGAACTGCCATGTAGTAATGTTTTAGAAAACTAATTCTGATATGTCTGCATTATAAGCATATCCCATACTTGTATGTGTAGTATGAATTTTTGTTTGTGTCCTCATTGGGTATGGAATAACTACTGTACTTTCTTATTTTTACCAAATTTTTTTTGCTTAAGTGTGAAAAGCTGTAATTGAAATAGGTTGTAAGTCATGAGCAACTATATCAAAGATACCTGTGTCTTTTTGTTTCAGTCATGATACAGCTGAAGATCAGCTGTCCTGTGGACGAGCAGTTGTTGATTGTGCAAAACATGTGGAAGGTAAAATTTATGGTTATCTTGCAATAACTGAAGCTCTTTGGAAACAACCCAGTTTAGCAGCCCAAAAAGATGAAGCTTTACAGACAACTAAAAAAGCAATTTCATTGATTGCTGAGAACAAGGTATGTCACATTAACAGATGGCATGTGTATTTTTTAGAAAAATATAATTCAGCTCTCTTTGATTACCTTTTGATTTTTTTTTTAGTTAGAATCTGTTTAAATTTGTAGTTGTGAAGAAGTAAAATACAAAAATATTTTTATTGGTGAAAATAATAATTCTTGACTTATCCCTTAATATTTTATAGCAAACATTGTAGAAACAATGTTTTATTGTAGAGTTTTACCCTACTCTACCTAGAAGTGTACGCATATATACTATTTTTTTTATTTTTTTCAATATATAAAGTACAATCAACACTATCATCATGAGGGTTAGGTAGCAGAATCACCTGCGATAAGTGTAAAACTGCATAATAAATGACCATTACTTACTCGCTATTAACTAACACTAAATAACTCGGTGTACTGTACTACATTGTTTTTATGTGCTTTCTGTCACGGTGTTATTAGTTTATTAATTTACAAAGGTATTTGTTTATTAAACACGGCTTTAGTATATAGTAAGAGGATTCATAACTGGAAAGTGGTCACCAAGCTGTCATCTCCTCCTACGTCTATTGACACAAAGGGCCTCGATTAGATTTTGCCAGTCGTCTATATCTTGAGCTTTTAATTCAATGCTTCTCCAATCATCAACTCTTGACTTCACGCTTCATAGTCCTCTGCCATGTAGGCCTGGGTCTTCCAACTCTTATATTACCTTGTGGAGCCCAGTTAAATGTTTGGTGAAATTATCTCTCTTGGGGAGTGCGAAGAGCTTACCCAAATTATCTCCATCCACCCCACACCATGATCTCATCCACATATGACACCTAGTAATATTTCTTATGGTTTCATTTCTAATTCTGTCCTGCTATTCAATTCCCAGAAATCTTCAGAGGGCTTTGCTCTCGAATCTACCAATTCTGTTAGAAATTGTTTCATTGTCATACCACGAATCATGTCCGTACAGGAACCCTGATCTCAGTAAACTGGTATATAGCCTGATTATTTATTGTAATTTCAGGCAATTTGATTTCCAAATTAAACTGGTTGTTTCTTCCCCTCCCAGCATTTTTAAATATAAAACTTACCCGCTGGTTATATAAGAATGGCTAAAGTTCCTAGACGCCCGGCAGAAAATTCAAAATCTCACGGCTATCGCAGATATGCCAGGTGTGCACTAGCGCCCTCGCGGTATTCAGGTAGAACTATACCAAACCCTTCAGATCTCTGCCGCCATTGCTGGCTGGAACTATTGGAAATTCTCTCGAAACTTACTCTGTTTTGGACGGTTATTTGGTGATGTACTCCGTTTTTTGTTTTGGGCTTTCGCATAATTTATTTCCTTTTCATTTATTCTTGAAATCTTTTTGTTTTGGGGTTAATTTAGTTAATTTAACCTTTATGTTTTTGGTCTCTCTCTTACCAATTCAATATGGCCCATCCCTCCCCTGTAATTCGGAAGTGTGTTAAAGGTTGTCGTACTCGACTTCCTAAGGCTTCTGTGGATTCTCATAGTATTTGTATTAAATGTAGAGAAAAGTCTTGTTCTTTTGGTGATCGGTGTGATGAATGCATTTCGTTAACCGATAGCGAGTTGGTAACATATGAATGTTACATTAAAAGATTAGAGAGGGACAGGGTTATGCGCAGTTCGTCTCGTTCTGTTGATTTGTCCTTACCTGATGTCATTGAACTTATTCCTTCCCCCGTAGTGGTAGATCAACAACCGAAGGAACCTTCCTGAAGGATATGTTAACCGCGATTCAGGCTCTCGGTGAAAGAGTCGAATCTTTAGCTGCGAACAAAAATCAGATCTTGTCCGAGATCAATGTGCTGAAAAGTGGTCGCACAGGCGACCAACCAAATGTGGAAACTGATTCAAATGTGTTTAGTGTTGTGAGGGTGCGTCTGCACGATCCTGTCGTTCACCCAGCCTACGACCTCTTTCAAGCTCCCGAACCCACGGGAGAAGTAATGTCGGATGGCAAAAGGGAACGAGAGGCTTCATCAATCGTGCAGACGTTCCCTCGAGCGTTCCTGCTGTCGTAACACAGGTCGCTCACCCTCATCATAGAAAAGATGAAGTTGGTGCATTATCACCTTCCTCGGATGAAGGTTCGTTTAGCGAGACCTGGCGTCACGCTTCCAGACAGCTTAAAAGGAAGTCTCACGCGGTCGTTCAGCGACACGAATCGCCTCCGCGTCGACCAGGCTGTAGTACCTGCGATATGCCTGAGCGTTTTCATTCGCCTGACGGTTGCATGCCTGCGAAACGCTCTGACAGAGGTCCTGTTGTTGACGTCGATGTGATACAGTCTGATTCAGAACTGATGCCTGTTTCTGATGTGACGGTTCATGCACCGCCGCTTCCGTCAGACTGGCTTTCGTCACGCGAAAGTGGGAAGCGATTTGATAGCGAGGTAGAAGGTGATTTCCTATTAGAAAAGGAGTCTAATGTATCGCATAGCAGCGATCCTAAGTGGTCTATGCCTTTAGGTATGAAACAGCAGCTCTCGTCGTTGATGCGGTCTTATCAATCTGCGGTTAGCAGTGCGGTTGAGCGTCAGTCTTCGGACCCATTGTCGCACAGGCGGCCTGCTGTCTCTGGCGCTGACGTGTTATCGCACAGGCGATCTCCCAATCGCAGTGCTCAACGGCAGGATGAGTTGGATGAGTCACGTCAGGGAGCTGTTGCTAAACAAAAATCAACATCTGAACGTTTTTCTTCCAAAAGCGTTGACATTCATCTAGGACAGGATGGTAACGAACGCGATGCGGAACGGCAGTGGCGGCAAGTGGAAGCAACGCGTCACCGCGATGGCTCTCGGCAGTCTTCTCATGATGCGATGGAGCGTCAGCATCAAGAGCAAGCGGACGTTAGGCATCCACGCGACGGCTCACGTCAGTCGTCTCATGACGGCATAGAGCGTCAGCGTCAACAGCAAGCAGATGCTAGGCATCCACGCGATGGCTCACGTTAGTTGACTCTTGACGCCGAGCGTCAGTCCATCCGCGGTATCACACATCAGTCAACCTCGACCACCCCACTTCAGTTGTATGCTGTTTCCCAAACTGAATGCGATTTTAAACGGAAAACTTTTGATCGCCCGATAGAAGGAGATGTTGAACATCGCAAACGTTCTCATTTTGACACTGACTCCTCGGTTCAGGCTGCAGCAACAGCTGCACTGCCAGAAGATGAACCAGAGGAGGTTTCGGACCTGGACAAACCGTTGGAATTTATTTCGGAAGAGGAAGAAGAGAAACTTCCTCAACATTCAGTGGATCTCAAAAAATTAATGTTGATTTTCACGTGACTCTTTCCAGATCACTTTACTCCTGTGGCTCCACGTTCTCCCCCATCGGAATTTACCTTGGGGAAGGCTACTAAAGTGCCTGTTTTTACTAAGATGGTGCTCTCACGCTCTTCTAAAAGAGCATTGAAGCTGGTGGGAACTTGGATGGAATCAAAGAGAACTCTTGGCAAAACGGGCTTTGCCTTTCCTCCCGCAAGATTGGCTTCCAAATCCAGCATTTGGTATGAGACAGGGGAAGTTTTGGGCTTGGGAGTTCCTGCCTCTGCCCAGGGAGATTTCTCGAGCCTTGTGGACTCCTCTCGTCATTTGGCCTTGAGGAAAACGAAAGTGTGGTGATCTATGACAGAGTTTGATCATCTACTTAAAGGCATGTTCAGGGCCTTTGAAGTTTTTAACTACTTAGATTGGTCTTTGGGAGCCCTAGGGAAAAAGGTCTCTGAAATGAAAGGCGCGAACACTAGCAGTCTCATTCATTTGATGTCCTGTATGGACAAGGGAGTTAGGGATGGCTCTAACGAGTTGGCTGCTCTTTTCACGGCTGGAGTGATTAAGAAGAGGTCCACTATGTGTTCCTTTCTCTCAGTGGGAGTTTCCCCTTACCAGAGTCTGACTGCCCTATCCTTCAAACAGCAGTAGGTGCCAGGCTGAATTACTTCTGGAAGGCCTGGGAGAAGAATGGAGCAGTCCCTTGGTCCGTCCTAGTGTTGAAGGAGGGATATAAGATCCCATTCTTATCAAATCCTCCACTAGTCACAGATCCAGTGGATCTTTCGCCAAGATACAGGGAGGGGCCAAAGAGACAGGCCATGCGGCTTCAGATGTCTCTGTTACCAGAGAAGCGAGCGATAGAGAGGGTACAGGATTTAACATCTCTGGGGTTTTACAACCGACTATTCTTGGTACCCAAGAGTTCAGGAGAATGGAGACCAGTTCTGGACGTAAGTGTTCTCAATGGCTACGTCCAGAACACGAAGTTTACCATGGAAACACAGAAGACGGTTCTGGCAGTGGTAAGGAAGGGCGAGTGGATGGTCTCATTAGATCTCCAAGACGCCTACTTCCATATTCCAATCCACCCAGCTGCAGGCGTTATCTGAGGTTTATGTACGGAAACAAGGTCTTTCAGTTCAGAGCCTTATGTTTCGGTCTCAGCACAGCTCCTCTATTGTTCACCAAAATCATGCTGAATGTTGCAAGCATGCTGCATTCAAGGAGAATCAGGGCCTCCCTGTACCTGAACGATTGGCTTATAAGAGCCACCTCAGCTGATTGCTGTTTGAAGGACCTGAAAATGACATTGGAATTGACCAAGGAACTGGGACTCTTAGTGAGTTCGAAGAAATCACAGCTGACTCCATCCCAGAAGATTCTTTATTTGGGGATGGAGATCCAGAGTCGGAGTTTTCAGGCTTTTCCATCGCCTGTAAGGATCCAAACAGCACTCTTAAAACTTCGAGCTTTTATAAAGAAGGACGTCAGTTCAGTGAGGGAATGGATGAGCCTTCTGGGGACTCTCTCATCATTGGAGAAGTTCGTGTCTCTGGGGAGGTTACATTTACACCCCCTTCAGTTTCACCTCAATTGGCATTGGAAAAAAGGGGACAGTCTCGACAGGGAAAGCATTCCCATCACGACTTCCATAAAAACACATCTTCAGTGGTGGAACAACGAACACAGATTGAAGGAAGGCCTGTCGTTAAATCAGAAGAGCCCAGGCCTTGTGTTGTTTTCCAACGCCTCAAACTCGGGGTGGGGAGCAACATTAGGGAAGAAGGCTCGGGTCTGTGGACGGTAGAGCAAAGAACTCTCCACATAAACCAAAAGGAGCTTTTGGCAGTACATCTGGCCCTCAAAGGCTTTGAGGAGCAGATCCTGGGCAAAGTGGTCCAAATTAATGCGGACAGCACCACAGCTCTAGCCTATATAGCGAAGCAGGGCAAGACCCACTCATGGTCTCTGTACAAGATAGCGAGACCTCTTTTCGTATGGGCAGAGGAAAGGAAAGTGACTTTATTGACCTGTTTTATTCAGGGGGTCAAGAATGTAAGTGCCGACAGACTCGGTAGGAGAGATCAGGTTCTCCCCACGGAATGGATGTTGCACCTAGAGGTCTGCAAGAGTCTGTGGCAGTTATGGGGTCGTCCTCTCGTAGATCCTTTTGCAACCGCAAAGACGAAGAGACTGGAGTGCTACTGTTCACCGGTACCGGATCCCGAGGCCATGCACATAGACGCTTTTCTAATGAATTGGTCACACATGGAGGTGTATGCATTCCCCCTTTTCAAGATTCTATGCAAGGTGATGCAGAAGTTTGTGTTGCACGAAGGAACCAGGATGACTCTAATAGCTCCGTTCTGACAATCAAGAAGCTGGTTTCCAGAGGTACTGGAATGGATGGTAGATGTCCCGAGAAGCCTTCCCTTAAGACCAGATCTTCTCAGACAACCTCACTTGGCACGAAACCACCTAAACCTCCGAGCTCTACGTCTGACTGCCTTCTGACTATCAAAAAACTCGCTAGATCTAGAGGCTTTTCGAAGAAGGCAGCCAAGGCTATTGCGAGAGCAAGGAGGTCTTCTACCATGGAGGTGTATCAGTCCAAGTGGGAATTGTTCAAAGAATGGTGTAGAGCTAATTCGGTTTCTTCATCCAGTACCTCTATAACTCAGATGACAGATTTCTTCCTAGACCTCAGAAATAAGCATAACTTCTCGTCCTCTACAATCAAAGGTTACAGAAGTATGTTAGCGACAGTCTTTAGACACAGGAACTTGGACCTTTCCAACAATAAGGACTTGCAGGATTTGTTTAAGTCTTTTGATACCTCAAAGAAAAGACAACCAGAATCACTTGCCTGGAACCTGGACGTGGTTCTTAAATATCTCATGAGTGACAGATTTGAACCTTTACACTCGGCCTCTTTTAAGGATCTAACCTTAAAAACTCTATTTCTGGTTAGCTTAGCCACTGCTAAAAGAGTTCGTGAAGTTCACGCCTTAAGCAGGAACATTGGTTTCGGAGATGGGAAAGCCATATGCTCCTTACAGTTGGGATTTTTGGCCAAGAATGAAAAGCCTTCCCGTCCTTGGCCGAAGTCTTTTGAGATCCCTAACCTCTATGATGTGGTGGGAGAGGAGTTGGAGAAAGTGCTCTGCCCTGTAAGAGCATTAAGATCCTATTTGGACAGAACTAAGAGTTTGAGAGGCGACTCAGACGCTCTGTGGTGTGCAGTTAGAAAACCTTAACTGCCCATGTCAAAGAACGCCTTATCCTTTTTCATAAGGCTCTTGATTAGAGAGGCCCACGCCCAGTGTGATGAGGCAGACCAGAGGCTTCTCAAGGTGAAGACGCATGAAGTCAAAGCGGTAGCGACTTCAGTGGCTTTTAAACAGAACCGTTCTCTGTAAAGTTTGATGGATACAACTTTCTGGAGAAGAAAGTCTGTATTGGCATCTCATTATTTAAAACATGTTCGGACTCTCTATGAGGACTGTTATACGTTGGGTCCATTCGTGGCGGCGAATGCGAAAGTAGGTGAATGATCTACCACTACGTTCCCTTTTTTCCTAATACCCTTTTCTTTCTCTTGGAACTTGTAAAGTTATGGTTGTATGTGGAGATTGGTCGTCAGTCTTTCGCAATCTATTGTTTGGTCAGGTGGTCAATTTGTTCCTAGAGTGCGCTCAGAACAAGGGTATTAGTTGAGGTCCTGTCATGTTATAGGCTATAGCACCGTTTGACAGCTCCTAGATATCATCAGCCCCCTGGGTGGACTGCTGGATCTCCTAAGGATAGCAGACAAAATGAGGCAGAGCATCATTGCAGTCAGCTTCCTTATCAGGTGAGAACCTCTTTAAGTTGTTTATGTAACTCTTAAGTGAATTTCCAATTATGTTGCTGTCTCTGACCCGCCACCAAGGGTGTCAATCAGCCATTCTTATATAACCAGCGGGTAAGTTTTATACCGTATATTTCCGCGTATAAGACGACCCTATATTCCAAAATTTAACCATTAAAAATGGGGGGTCGTCGTATACTACTGTTATAAAAATCACACCTTGAATTATATGTCTGGTTTATCAGTAGGCTAGCCTAGGTTGAGTTGCGATAACCACCGACACACATGAAATGATTTACATTAATATATAAATGTATAATGGAAGTAATAAAACCATTTTCACCGTATATATTATTGGCATGTCTGCAAAAATGGCATAAATGATAAATTCGAGGAATAATTCCAACTTTTAACCATACGCGCACATCTGAGAAAATGTAAAAATCGAATTATTGGTTGCGTTGCTAGCAAATTTTTCTCTCGCTAACCTTACAGTAATTTTAATGCTAGTGTTAACTACGATAGTAATAACATATAGGATATCATATTATTTATTTGTTTCAAAATTATTATTTTTAGTTGTAAATAACAATTTTGGATTACAAATGGTACAATCTTTATTTCTCAATAAAAATTACGGTACATTACAGTATTGCATTTAAAAACTAAAAATTTGTAAAACTATTTCCAATCTATATTAAACATCAAACCTGCGACATGTATAAATCTAACACCACAAAAACTCCTCGCAGTTATCTCTGTCTATTTCGAAAAGCTGTTCGAACATATCATGAGATTTATCATATACGCCATCATCGTAAGGATTCCAGTCCGGTTCCGGTGAGTCGACTTTGGCTTCGTCGTTGCATTCGTACAATAAATCGTCTTCACTGCCATCCAGGGCATTTGAGATCCTGTATTTTTTAAATTATTTTATGACACTTTCCACCTTTACATTATCCTATGCTTTTATAACAAACTCGCAAAGAACGTCAAAGAACATAAAAGAAGAAGAAGAAAGAGGAGGAACGGGCATTTCTTACGTGAGCAGCTGATGAGCGTAAACAAAACAACGCAGGCTAGGTGACGTATGTTCTAGGAAAACAATAAAGGATTTGTTTTGTTATTTCATTTACTTTTAATTTATAAGGATACAGTAAGTAATATCATCATCTTTACATAACCTATAATTCATAAGTTATCTGGTGTTGCAAAAGCTAGCCTAGGCTATACACAGATGGTTTTATGATTGAGCAGTCGTCTTATACTACCGATATGAGATAAATTCATAAAAATTTGCTCAAATTTTGTACCTCGTCTTATATGAAGGTTGCCTTATACGCGGAAATATACGGTATTTAAAAATATTTTCATAATAAGATAAATATTTTAATATACTTACCTGCTGGTTATATAAGTTAAAAACCCACCCTCCTCCCCTCTAGAGACCATGGGGCATGGAAGATCTGAAAGGTTTGGTATAGTTCTACCTGAATATCGCGAGGGCGCTAGTGTACACCTGGCATATCTGCGATAGCCGCGAGATTTTGAATTTTCTGCCGGGCGTCTAGGGACTTTAGCCATTCTTATATAACCAGCGGGTAAGTATATTCAAAAATTTATTTTATTAGGAAAATATAATTTTGAACTGCTCAAAATTTTGGTTGCCGATGAGAGTTTGTAATACATTTGAATTTCTTACTCAGTAGCTTTGTAATTCATGCGTAATACATCCACGGTTATTCGCTGTGTTCGTCCTTTATCCGCAATTCACGGGTAATTACGTGTTGGTAGCGGAATGGGAGCGTATGTATTGTTTATGCATACTGAATGTTTAACGTACTGTACCTAACACATCCATATTACGAATTACTACGAATTATAAGAATGCATTTCAAATACATAGTGTATAATTTGCAAACCAATAGTGATTGGATAATGGTAACCAAGATTGTAATATAAAAGTGAGCCAGAACTGGACTCACTTCAATTGTCATTCAACTTAATGTATTTGCTAAAGGGGATTTAAATATCGTATAATTTTCTCCGATGTACTTCCATAGGTGTCCAGAGTGGAACTAGCATATCATATCTAGTCCTGAAAAAGTCAATAATTTTTTCATCGTTCAATATATACTAACATTAAGTAGACTTCATATTCATTGTATATTTCAGATAAAAAAATACACAACTTCCTCATTCAGAAGTTTATTGAAAATCTTATATATATTTAAGCCCTTGGTGTATACGTCGACTAAGCATAGAACAACTAACTACTCGCTATCAACTAACACTAAATAACATGGTGTATTGTATAACATTGTTTTCATATGCTTTCTATCATGGTGTTGTAGTTTATTCATCATCATCATCTCCTCGTACGCCTATTGATGCAAAGGGCCTAGGTTAGATTTCCCCATTCGTCTCTATCTCGAGCTTTTAATTCAATACTTCTCCATTCATCATCATCTACTTCGTGCTTCATATTCCTCAGTCTTGGTCTGGGTCTTCCAACTCTTCTAGTGCCTTGTGGAGCCCAGCTGAACATTTGGTGAACATGCCCAAACCATCTCTGTTTCCCCGTCATCATGATCTCATCCACATATGGCACTCGAGTAATCTCTCTTATAGTTTCATTTCTATTCCTGTCCTGCCATTTACCTCCCAATATCCTTCTGAGGCTTTGTCATACCATGACTAATGTCCGTAGAGTAACACCGATCTCACTAAACTGATATATAGTCTGATTTTTATATGTAATTTCAGGCAATTTGATTTCAAAATTTTACTTAACCTAGCCATTGTCTGATTTGTTTTTTTATAATCTGTCTCTAAACTCTAATTTTAAAGACCCTGTATTGGAGATCATAGTTCCTAAATACTAATGATTCTACCTCATTAATCCTTTCTCCTTCCAATGATATTTCATCTTCCATTGCATACTGCATTCTCATCATCTCTCTTTCTTCTATTTATCTTCAGCCCAACTTCGTGTGATATTTCATGATTCTGGTAAGCTAGCATTGCAAATCATGTGGTGTTCTACTAACAAGGACAGCCTCATCAGCAAATTCTAGTTTGCTAAATTCCTATCACCAATCCATTCCAATCCTTCTCCACCATCTTTGACTGTTCTCTGCATTACACATTCCCCTGGAGTACGCCACTTTTCACTGGAAAAAATTAATTTGATAAGACTCCATTAACATTAACTTTGCTCTTGCTCTGCTCCTGAACAGACTTAATCAAGTTTACATATTTTAGAGGAATTCCATAATAACGCAGGACTCTCCATAAAATTGGCTGGTGCTCATTATCAAAGGTTTTTTCATAGTCCACAAATACCATCAAAAGTTAATTTCTATATTCTACACAATACTGTACAGCATGTCTCAAAATGAAAATTAGGTCAGTGCAACTTTTATCTTTTCTAAATCCTGCTTTTTTATCTCTCGGCTTTTCATCAATCTTTCTCGCCAGTCGTTTTAGAATAAGCATACTACATATTTTCATAACAACTGACGTAAGTGTTGTCTCTGTAATTATTGCAATCTGTCATGTCTCCTCTTTCATTTGCCATTTTCACCAACACTCTTGACTCCCATTCATCAGGTTTTGCCTCTTCATAACACATTCTACAAAATAATCTTGTAAGTAGTCTGGCAGTTACTTCATTTTTGGCCAGTATCATCTCGGCAGTTATTCCATCGTATCCAGGGGCTTTCCATCTGTTAAGTGCTTTGAGAATAGCTTTAGCTTAAACATACTGAATTCATTCCTGGGCACATCAAGGTCTTCATCAGCTTCAGGTATATCAATCAATTTATTCCCTTCATATCTCTTATTCATAATCTCACTAAAGTGTTCCATCCAACATTGTCTTTCTTCATCTTCTGTTATAACAGATCCATCTCTCTTTTTGATGGGTATATGCTGTTTCTTCTTTTCTGCCGTAGAGATTTCATTAATAATTCTATGAGCAATTCTTACACCATAGCTACTTCCTGAATTCATAGCTTTGTCAGCCTCATCTGTTTTTCTGTCTAAATATTCTCTCCTGTTATTCCTAGCTTTTCTTTTGACCTCACTATCAATAGTGGATTATTTAGCATGCCCTACTTTGTAATTTTCATTACTTCCTAAAAAAATTTCATCAATCAATTTCTGTTTTTGTCTCCTTTTTATAGTATCCCAAGTATCATTTAATATCCATGGCTTTCTCCTTGTAACTGTGTATCCCAAGACTTTACTACCAACTGACATATTTATTCTTAATACCTACCGTTTCTGAATCCTGCTTGTTCATCTGTCAGCTTTTCATCAATCTTTCTCTCTCAAGTCTTTTTAGAATAAGCATACTACAGTATATATTTTCATAACTGACGAAAGTGTTATGTCTCTTTGATTATTGCAATCTGTCAGGTCTCCTCTTTTTTTTTGCCATTTTCATCAACACTCTTGACTCCCTTTCACCAGGTTTTGCCCCTTCATATAACTTTTTACAAAATAATCTTGTAAGTAGTCTGGGAGTTACTTCATTTTTGGCTAGTATCATGTCGGCAGTTATTCCATCGTATCCGGGGGCTTTCCATCTCTTTAGTGTTTTGAGGATAGCTTCAACTTCAAACACACTGAATTCATTCATGGGCACATCAAGGTCTATCAGCTTCAGGTATATCAATCAAATTATTCCCTTCATATCTCCTATTCATAACCTCACTAAAGTTTTCCGGCCAACATTGTCTTTCTTCATCTTCTGTTGTTATAACAGATCCATCTCTCTTTTTGATGGGTATATGCTGCTGCTTCTTTTCCCCATAGAGATTTCATTAATAATTCTATGAGAAATTCTTACACCGTAGCCACTTCCTGAATTCATAGCTTTGTCAACCTCATATGCTTTACTGTCTAAATATTCTCTCCTGTCATTCCTAACTTTTCTTTTGACCTCACTATCAATAGTGGATTATTTAGCATGCTCTACCTTGTAATTTTCATTACTTCCTCAAAAACTTTTATCAACCAATTTCTGTTTTTGTCCCCTTTTTAATAGTATCCTAAGTATTATTTTATATCCATGGCTTTCACCTTGTAACTGCATGTCCAAAGACTTTACTACCAACTGACTGATGTATGTTCTTAATATCACGCCATTTTTTTATTAATTGTCTGTTCGTTGCCTCTTAAAGTGTGTAAGACTGCAAAATGATTCCTACATTCAATTGCAAATGTTTCTCTGTGCTCTTCACCTTGAAGTTTAGTTGTATCAAACCTATATATTCTATTTACCTTTCTGTCCGGTGCTTTCAGTTTTAATTTCAGTGTGGCAATGAGGAGCTGTTGATTACTGAGGGTGGAGGCGGTTGCAGAGGCACATACCTCTTTAGGTTCTTGACCTTCAACCATGGCTTGAGAAGCGATCGTAGTCGGATCGGCATCGGTCTTATTAGATCTCTTCGAGCGTTTGATGCGTATCTTCTCCAGACTCCTGACGCATCCTTTAGCTGCGCTCTTAGCACTGGGTCTGTTACTGATGCAAACTGAAGGGAGCCCAGCACTCTCTCCTGTTGGCGTCTTGATATCCTGTTGGATTTCAGTAGCCTCTTGACAGATCCCGCTATCTCTCTCCTCTTCTTTAATGGAATGGAGAGGTGACGTGACTATAAGTTCCAATGTATACCTAGTCATTGAAACTTTTGAGCTGGAGATAGTCGAGACTTTTTGATGTTGATCTTGAATTCCAGATGTTCCAGGAACTGGATCACTTTCTCGGACGCTTGCATGCATTCCGTCTCGGATGCTGCCCACACCAGCCAATTGTCCTGGTAGGCCATCACCTGGACACCTTCTAGGCGTAGTTGTTGAACGACCGCATCTGCAAGCTTCGTGAAGATCCTTGGGGCTATGTTTAGTCCGAAGGGCATGGCTCTGAAAGCGTACTTTCTTTTTTGTAGCCTGAATCCTAGGTACAGTAGGAGGAGAGTTGGCGATTAATCGGAATGTGCCAATAGGCATCTGCCATGTCTATGGACTGTGTATGCCCTTTTGGGCAATAGGGTCATGTGTTGAAGGGTCAGCATCCTGAACTTGTCGTTTTCTATGACTCTGAGTTTGTCTGAGTCCTTCTTGGGAACACAAAACAGCCTTCCTTGGAATTTGATGGACTTTGCCCTCCTTATCACCCGTTTGCTCAAAAGTTCTCGGGGATATTCTTCCAGAACAGGGGTGGAGTGTTGGAAGAATTGAGGAAATGATGGTGGAGCTGTCTTCCAGCTCCAACCTAGTCCGTTCTTGATTAGGTTGTGGGCCCAAGGATCGAAGGTCCAGAAATCCCGGAATAGTTGAAGTCTTCCTCCTACCGGAAGCATCTCATTGCTTCTGGTGTCCGGAGGGCTTGCCTCCTTGACCGCGTCCTCCCCTACCCCCTCTTCCTCTTGAGGGACGTCTAGAGAAACCTCTACTTGACCCTCTACCTTTAGGGCGAAAGATAGTGGTCTGCCTCTCATAGGTGGGAGTGAAGGCTGGTGACTGAGTCACCACCTGCTGGGGTACCATCTGGTAGGTGGGTTGGGGCTGTGCCACCATCTGGGGCACGGCGGTCATGAGAAGTTGCTGCTGTTGTCTTGCGGGGCGAGAGGGCAACCTTGGCATCTTTGTCTTCCTTTTCGGTTGGGGACCCTCATCCGGGGAAGACTTCCTTTTAGCTGACATACCCCACTTTTGGAGAAGATTCCTGTTCTCCGTGGCGGCCTTGTCGACTATCTCCTTGACCACTTCATTCGGGAAGAGGTCCTTTCCCCATATATTGAAAGATATCAACTTCCTGGGTTCGTGTCTTACCGCAGCCGAGGCAAACACGAACTCCCTGACACAACGTTTCTCGACAAGAACGAGCTACCCACCAGGAGGTGGGCTCCCTAGAGAATCTGCCCTCTGAAGGAAGATGTCTCGCTGTGTCCAGTGGAGTGTCTAAAGGTCTATCTTCATAGAACTTCAGACTTCATGGGAGGACAGTTCTTTAAAGGGGAAACATCAGGCTCAATCTTATCCCTGAAACAACTAAGGGCGAAGATCACCTACTTCATTCGCAGAGCGAATCCTGACAGTACATCCGCAGGTCATGATCCTAGGAAAATTTCTTCATTGAATTTTTTCTAGCTCATGGATTTCGAGCGTCTTCGCTCGTATACTGGATGGAAGTAAAAAAAAGAGTGTTTTTCAAGCACTACGCAAAGCAAGTGCAAGAATTAAAGAGATACGTGGTGGTGGCAGGTAGTGTACTAAAACCTGTCGCTTAGTGCTGCGAGGAACAGTGAATTAATTGGGACTATAATTCTATAGGGTGTACATGTTGGCACATTACTGTGCAACATGGTAAGTGAAATGTCATCAAGGTGACATTATGGACTATTCCATTGTCTAAAGGTGAAGAAACATAGACTCAACACTAGTGCCGTGTGTTTTTTACACAGTGTAAATAGACAGATTTTCTCAGAAATGTATTAGAAAATTATTGAATTTTCAATTGATTGGCATGAACTTTTGTTTTCAGGTGAAACAAGTATTTCTGGTCTGGCCTGCATTTTCTATGTTTATTATTATCATTCGCTTGCATTTTTTATGTTATTATGAAATGTATGCTGAATTACTATTTACTGATTGCCAATAAATATCTGATTGTTATTTGCGTCTTATTTCGCCCCAAACATATATAAATGAAGTTATGTACGAGCATTACTTTTTTATTCCTTATTATTCTGCATAATAACATAGAACAACTTCAGTAACTTTGTTCCTAAATGTATACAAACCTTTCCTGCCCATGCATACCTTGTTTCGACATTGATATAAACTTATCTGTTGTGGTATACAGCTGAGCTGATATACCTTGGATGCTATGGTGGCTTATGTGAACCTTTGTTCGTTTTGAAAATACAAACTCTGGCTAAAGGCATACAGCGAGACCCGTATGCCCTTCTGTTGCTAGGTTGGTCATATGAAATATGCAAATTTCGAGACTGTTTCCTGAGTCTAGTATGACTCTTCCCTGTAGGGGGCAGGAAGCACTAATATAGTTCATGATTAGAAGCAATGACGTATAACGGTAACGTCATAGGTTTCTAAGGTCTAAGCGACCAAGGAAATTTTTTCTTGAGGTTAAGACACAATTGGAAAATCCACAGATACATTAATGCTCTGGTAAACTTCCATCAGGACGACATGGCCTGAGCCCAAAAAAGGGATTTTGACGAAGGAAAAATCTATTTCTTGGCGAGAGACCCGTGCCGCCCAGTGAAATACTCCTTTAACATCATTTCTAAGGTAAAAACTGCTATGAATTTACCAGAGAAAAATTTGTATAGGAATGCTAGGTTGAACCCAGCTCGCTCACCTTAATAAGGTGTCGGTATAATACTGGGGCATTGAATAAATCACAACCAGAGGCCTCGCACCATTTAGATATCTCCTGTCAACATCCCCGAACAGCGAGGTGCCGTTCAGCATCCTACTACTACTAGCAATCCCACGCCAGTGACGTCACTCCTTATAGCACCCCAGATTGGGGCCCAAGCAGGAAGGGACGGGTGGGTTCACTGGGCGGCACGGGTCTCTTGCCCAGAAATAGATTTTTCCTTCTTCAAAATCCCTTTTCTGGGCTCCGACCCGTGCCGCCCAGTGAAATCGTACCAGAGAATGGGGACCCAATATGGCTAACTACCTGAAGAGGGAATAACACAAAATAACAGAGCTGATGAGTTTAATATAAAAAAAGAGGGATGTGGAAACCCGTAAAAATAGATCAACATGTATATGACAGTGATAAATAGACATGGTAAACAATCAATAATGAAACCCGTAGGTAGAATTCAACAGATATGAATAGTGGGAATCCAGCTTGGGAATCAAAAATGCAAAATAAAATAAGCTCGGGGATTAAGAACAAGTGTAATGAAAACAATTCGTGAAATTGAACTATTGAATAATAAAATAATATACCATAAGGGTGTATAGTAACAAAACAGGTAGGAACAACAGGTAAGCCAGGCAGGAGGGAAAGAGGACAGAGCAAGACGTTGTGATTAGGACTCAGTACCTTCAGGAGGAACTATATTCCCTGCAGCTACTGTGGCAAATCTAAGAGCTTCTAAAGGTTTTAGGTAGTGGCGCTTGAAAACTTTAGGGAACTTCCAACTCGTATATTTTGAGAGCTCATCAAATTTCATATGATGGAAAAAATTAATTGAGGTAGCCACAGCTCTAATATCATGGACATGTGGGAATGATGCAGGATTAGCTTGTTTAATAAAATAAAGAATTTGTTGTCTAATTCCCTTAAGGGTAATAGTTCCTCCGTGTTCTCTAATAAATAAGAGCCCTGTGGTTGTAGTGGAAGTTCTACCTAAGTAGGCTTTCAGGGTGGTAACTGGACACAGGGATGGATCCCGAGGAAGTGGAACAATTTTCCAGGGAGACCACCTGTTTTGGGGTCTTCATTTTTAGCCAGGAAAACTTTGTTAGGAGAGAGAAGAACCTCACCCGAAGAGAGAAACTCTATATGACCAGGGTCTCGAGATAAGGCTGATAATTCTGAGATTCTAGAGCCCGAGGCGAGGCTCAAAAGAAAAAGTGACTTTCTTAACAATGCCATATAGTTACAGGATTCATTTGGGGTGAACATCGTTCAAAAACCAGGAAACTGCGCTAGGGCGAGTGGAAGGTTTTAGTCTGGCACAAGCTCTCGGAATAGATGAGAAATATGAACCCGTTAGATCAATGTCAAAACCAATATGGAAGATCTTTTTCAAGGCTGACTTGATTGTAGTAATGGTATTGGCTGCCAGGCCAGATTCGAAGAGAGTTCTGAAGAATGTCACAGTGAGGTTCATCGTCATTTTCTCAACTTGGGAATCTTTCAAGAACTTAGCTAATTTCTTGACAGCTGAGTCATATTGACGGAGAGTAGATTCCCTTTTATCAGATTCCAGGAAAATAGTATTCAAAGGATCGATGTTTGCACCCCGTTGGGCTGCGAACTTCATGAAGTCCATAAAGTTAGGGCATTCAGAATCCTTGAGAAAGCGAACACATTGCGAGTTTGCACTGTCTTTGTTAACACCGGACTGGGAAACCGGCGGGGGCGGAGACCTGGTTCTAGCAACAAGGGGAACTAATTGCTCTTGGGCCAGTTGGGGGCTACGAGAGCCACTTGACCTTTGAAGGATCTGAGTTAGTGCAGAACTTTCTGCAGGAGGTTCACCGGAGGAAACAGATAAATCGTCTTCCAGGTATTCCAATCTAGAATCATAGAGTCCGTGGCATAATCCTGAGGGTCCAGGTTGGGGGCTACGTAACAATCTATTTTGCGATTGGATTCCGTCACAAAAAGATCCACCTGGAGACCCGGGACTTGAGATATCATCCACTGGAAAGATCGATTGTCTAGTGACCATTCCGACTCTAGTGGGGTCGTCCGGGAAAGTAAGTCCTCTACCACATTCCGGACTCCTGCTAGATGGACTACTGACAGGTGCCACTTGTGCATTGCCGCCATGGAGAAAAACTTCAACACGATGTGGTTTATTCGGGCTGATCTGGAGTCTTCTCTGTTGAGGCAGTGTACTATGACTGCACTGTCGAGAACCAGTCTGATATGGAGATTCCTGGCTGGATTGAGACGTTTTAAAGTGAGGAAGACTGCCATGGCCTCTAGGACGTTGACGTGCATTTGTTGTAAGACCGGTGACCATAACCCTTGGACTTTCTTGTGTTGTAAAGGAACCGACTTGGAAAGATTCTTGATCTTCGTCCAAGTCTGCAGACTTTTTCTCAGGGTTGGGGAAAGGCGAGCACGTCTGTCTCGGCGTATTGTGGTTGCTCTGGAGCGCCACACTCTGTTTATGTCCTTGAGTTTGGACCTCAGGACGACGTCTGTCACGGAGGCGAACTGTAAGGAACCTAGGATCCACTCTCGGCTCCTTCGGAAGGTCAACTTTTCCTTGAGAAATTGTTTTGTATTCCTCGCTATCACCTTCCTTTCGGCTTTGGGGAGGCACAGCGTATGGGAGAACAGGTCCCCTTGTAGTCCCAGCCATTGAAACTTGGTCTGTGGGACCCGGTGGGATTGCTCGAGGTTGACTTGGAATTCCAGTTGCCGAAGGAAGGTGAGGACTTTGTTCGTTGCTACGCGGGAAATCTGGGCATTGTCTGACCAGATTAGCTAATCGTCTAGATAGGCTACTACCTGTATCCCCTGAGTCCGAAGCTCTTGAATTATTGTCTCTGCTAGTTTGGTGAAGATTCTGGGTGGTATGTTGAGCCCCAATAGCATCACTTTGAATGCATAGGCTTGTTTGCCTAGCTTGAAGCCCAGAAAAAGACGAAAATGCCTTGCTATTGGAACGTGATAGTAGGCATCTGTAAGATCGATGGAGGTGGTGACGGCCCCACTGGGAAGTAAGGTCCACACCTGCGAGACGGTAAGCATATGGGATTTGTCGCAACGAGTGAAGGAACTTAAACGAGACAGGTCACGGATTACTCTTCGTTTGTCTGAGTCTTTCTTTGGCACGCTGAACAAGCGTCCGTTAAATATTGAGCGACATAAACTTTGGGTTGCATTCATTAGTAGCAGATCTTTTGTGAAGGAACGTAGTTCTTCCGTGGACTGAGACCGGTTGAACTACTTGCAGAGGTTGCCTGAATTGGGAAGATTGGAAGGGCCCCAATCTCTTCCTACCTCGAATTTGGGTATTAGTAGGCTCATATCTCCTCTTTGAAACCAGGCCCCACCTAACCTTGAGGTTTTGGTTGGCTCTAGCTGTCTCGCTAAGGACCAAGTTAACTAAGTCCCCTGGGAAAAGATCTGGGCCCCAGACTGGAGCTTCGATGAGCCTATTAGGTTCGTCCCTAATCGTGGCTTCGGATAGAACGTGTCGTCGACAATGGGTCCTGGCATTTGCAAAATCATAGGCGTCAGCCATAAAGTTTTGCAAAAGTGACTTAGTGAGGACCTTAAGGAGGTCCTCCTCGGTGTAAGTGGCGACAGTCAATTCAGAAAGGGCAACTGAATTAAGGGATCTGCTGAATCTACACCTCAACTCATATTCCAATTTAATGAGAGACTCCGGGAGTTTGGGAAGCCGTTCGCTGAACTGCGTCGAGGCACATTCCGAGCTCAACTTACCTACCGAGAAGGTAGCTGGGGCGTTCCGCCAACATTCACCGTCTCCCGGAAAGAGAAGGGAGGGTAAGTCGGTCTCCCTGAGGTGAGGTAAAGGCTTCTCTTCCTTGATAGCCTGAAAGACCGTCTCTATGATCTTGGTCACACCTGGGGTAGGGGTCTGGTCGGCGGCCACAAACATAGTATATGAACTTTTGGAGGCCGTAATCATTGTGTTCAAGCAATTCCACTCATTGAACACGCGGACCAAGACAGACTGTGCCTGTTCTTTAGGAAAATTAACAGTTTCCTTTGGGACCTTATCCAATCGAATCAGAGCCTCTTCCGTGAGGCAAGCGTAGCCCGGGAGGGGAATTCAAGACCCGGCGGGTAGAATTCATAATCCGCAAGAGGCCGGGTACCGAAATCTCCGATTGACAACTTTCCCTCCGAGAAGGGGGCATGCAATGCCAACCTCCAAGGGTTAATCTTATTGAAAGGAGGAAGCTTGGAGGCGTCGGGGACGGGGTATTGCCGTTGTGGCGGTGGCAGCCCCGAGCGCATGAGTCCCTGAACTAGGCTCTCCATAGAAGCTATTCTCTCTTGTGATTGTCGCGTATGAGACAATAGTATCGACTCAAAACGAGCAAACATCTTCTCGGAAAAATCCACCAGGTCAGATGATTCCGCCGGGGGGGAAACAGGTGCCGGAACGGAGACTACTCCGTGAGAGGTTGAAGGCACAGCAATTGGGTCTCGAGAGACTCTGGTGGAGGAAGATTTAGCATTCGAAGCTGATGATTTCGAAGACCTGTGGTCTTTGGAAGACTTGTGGGTCGTATATAAATTCTTACGATGAGCCTTCACCTTGGGGATAACAGGCCGGGGACTGTGACCAGGCCCGGTTGTCCCCGGAAAACCTCGAAAAGAAGAGTGTTCTGAAGGAGAAGAGAAAGCCGGGCTAGGGATAGGAATCTTAGCCCGGGAACCACCTGACTCACCTACGTCCGTACCTGCGTCGGGATCGTCAAGAGCCATGGGTTCCACATCGAGGTTGAGGGTAGAGACGTCCTAAGTTAGAGTGCCGCCCGTCTCTTCTTGGTCCGGGGCCGGAAGAAGGGATTCGAACCTCTCGATGAAAGGATCTGCCAATTCTTTGGGGACCGCAGGTGAAGTTTTAGCATGGGGGTAGAGACGGGAACACCATTCCTCAGAGAGGATATAAGGCTGTGTGGCCTTCACATTGCGGGCGAACCCATCAATCCAGATCTTGAGGGTAGCCCGAGCTGTATCTTTCTCAAGTTGGGAGCACTGAAAGAGAACAGACTATTAGCGAGGGATATTTGTGCCAAAGAAAAGTGAAGAAGTCCAAGGACTTCGTAGACACGAAGTGAAAGGCATGCGGGAAGTCCGGAGGACTAGTGGCCTTAAAATTAATATTTAAAATTAATTGTGACTCCCTACAAGTCTGTATCAATAAAAATGCACTCACTGAGTCAGATGTTAGAGTGGAGGTCATTGTGTAGCAGACTACACAATTGTCTGGATGCCATACAGCTAAGTCATCTACTCGGACAGAATAGTGGGCGTGTGAATAACACATGTCATGGCCGCAGGGTTGATAGATGACAGCAGCACATGTCGTCATTGCACAGCATACAGTCTGTAAAATAAAAGATACATGAGTATCTCAAAGGAAAGCAAATTAGGGGCCTGGAGGCCCCGGTGCTTAAAATATATATATATATATATATCTCTATCATGATAAAAATGTTTTATATATATTCATCAGGAATCCTGAATGAAAGCAAATAGGGGCTCGGGGGCCCCGGATTCTTAAATTATAGCAATATCATGCTAAAAGATTTACATATCAATATCATGATAAAAATGTTTTATATATGAAAGCAAATTATATATATATCACTATCATGGGAAAAATGTTTTATATATATTCATCAGGAATCCTGATGATAAAAATGTTTTATATATATATACATCAGGAGTCCTGAATGAAAGAAAATAGGGGCTCGGCCCCGGGTGCTTGAATAATATCAAGATCATGATAAAAGATTTATATATCAATATCATGATAAAAATTTTTTCTATATATACATTAGGAATCCTGAAGGAAAGCAAATAGGGGCTCGGGGGCCCCGGGTGGTTAAGTGATATCAATATCATGATAAAAGATTTATATATGAATATCATGATAACAATGTTTTATATACGTACAGTCTGTAAGACAAAAGATACATGAGTACTGTATCTTAAATGAAAGCAAATTAGGGGGCCCGGAGCTTAAATATCTACGTATATATATGTCAATATCATGATATAAATCTTTTATATACAGTGAACCCTCGCTACTTCGCGGTTCGACAATCGCGGATTCACCACTTCGCGGGGTTTTCCCATAACCCATATATATATACATATCGCGGATTTTCCGGAAAATTCGAAAATACCGTGAAATCTGAAGACAACCAAATACGATATTTTGTTACCTGTAATTCCATTAATACTGTAATTAGTAATATCTGTTCTTACTGATTGTTCATTGCATTACATATGATATATAATTCAGCACAGAAAGAAATAAAACACAAAAAGAGAATGTGATCATACGATAATTCAGTACTGTATACAGTACGTAGTAAAATTAAATCGAACATGAAACGCAAATCAGATGCAGTCATACCATATTAGAATGGTGTGTACTGTAATGGATGTGTTTCTTTTCCATGAATCTTTTGTATGTATACGTACGTAGTACTGCATCCAATAATATTCTTTGTTGCAAAAATCACATTTCGAATAAGCGTACGAGAGAGAGAGAGAGAGAGAGAGAGAGAGAGAGAGAGAGAGAGAGAGAGAGCGTAAAATAGCGTACGTAAAGCTGTATTATTATTATTGTTATTATTATTATTATTGTTGTTGTTAATAAAATTATTATTGTTATTATTATTATCATTATTATTATTATTATTACTGTACAGTATTATTATCATTATTTATTATTATTACGGTATTTACTTAATCTACGTACGTTCGGTATGCGCGGGGCATCTTCTATGAGTAGGTAACCAACGCATCATAGTACTGTAAGACGGGTTGTGATTGGTTCAAGCGCTGATAGATGACGAATCAGAACTCAAGTTTTGTTATCTAGCCTGTGATTGGTGTTTTGCCCGCATCTCCTACCCGCAGCATCTAAGTTCTCGCTTGGCTGGATCGTCCACTCTCTGTTACCGCGTATCGCTGAGTAGACGTTCTTAAGTGTGTGAATCTGTGCTGTGTGCGACTTTTTTAAGTTGAACTTTTTGTTACTGTAAATCCTACTGTAATGGCTCCCAAGCGTTCTGCTTCTCTTAAGGCTGGTAGTGAGCCTAAACGCCACCGAAGGATGATGACGATAGCTGAGAATGTTACGCTTCTCGACATGTTAAAAGATGGTAGAAGTTACGCGGCCGCCGGCCGCCATTTTGGCATCAACGAATCTACTGTTCGCTATATCAAGAAGGACGAGGCGAACATTAGAAAGACGGCTGCAATCACCTTTAGCAGATCAGCGAAGCGAGTCGTTACAACGCGTAATAAAACGATCGTATGCATGGAAGGTGCTTTAGCTGTGTGGATTGCCGACTGCCGGAAGAAGAACATAGCGTTGGATACGAACACCATCCAAACAAAGGCTTTGAGCTTATATGAGAATTTTGCTGCAAAGGAACCTAAAGACGACGACGGCAACCATACTGAAGATGATGATGATGCAGATGATCCTCAACCAGGGACATCCACTGATTCCCAGCCTCAGAAACGTTTTTCCGCAAGCAAAGGATGGTTTGCGAAGTTTCAGAAACGCTTCGCCCTGAAAAGCGTTTCCCTGCATGGGGAGTCTGCTTCCGCTGACACTGCCGCTGCTGAAACTTACGTGAACCAGACGTTCAAGAATATTATCGCCGAAGGTGGATACAAGCCGGAACAAGTGTTTAATATGGATGAGACTGGCTTGTTTTGGAAGAGAATGCCGTCGCGAACTTTCCTGTTCAAAGAGGAAGCCAAAGCCTCTGGCTTTAAAGCATTCAAGGATCGCGTTACCCTCGTGATGTGTGGCAATGCTGCTGGATTTTTGTTAAAGCCGGGGCTTATTTATAAGTCGAAAAATCCTCGCGCTTTGAAAAATAAGAATAAGAATCTCCTTCCCGTGTACTGGATGCATAATCAAAAAGCATGGATTACGAAGATGCTGACCTCCAACTGGTTCCATCAGTGTTTTATCCCGCAAGTCAGCAAATATCTCTTAGAGAAGGGCTTGCCATTCAAGATCCTTCTCCTTATGGATAACGCTGGTGGACACGCAACTGACCTGTCGCATGAGGGCATTCAGGTTGAGTTCCTGCCACCCAACACCACGTCATTAATTCAACCGATGGACCAGGGGGTTATCAGGGCGTTCAAGGCCCTCTACACGAAGAATACCTTGGTGGACCTCGTTGCGTGTGTGGATGCTGCCCAAGATGACAAGGATGAAGATTTTAACTTGAAGGCGTACTGGCGGCAGTACACCATAGCCACGTGCCTGCAGAATATTCAGAAGGCACTTCAAGAGATGAAACCTGCAACCGTGAATACGAGCTGGAAGAAGTTGTGGCCCGATATTGTTTACGACGACAAGGGATTTACTCCGTCGGAAATCCAACACTCTGCAATACGGAAATCTGTGCAGTTGGCTGCGATAACTGGAGGTGACGGGTTTGGCGACATGACGACTGAAGACGTCGACGAGTTGTTGGACTGCCATTCCCAGCCCCTAACTGACGCAGACCTAGAAGACCTGACGAAATCGGCAAGTGAAGAAGAGAGTGATACCCAGGAAGAGACCCAAGAAAATGTCGAAGAAACGGGCTTAACACTAGAACGGCTTGCCAAGGCCTGCAACCATGCGAAGGAGTTGAAAGAAATGTTGCAAGAGTGGGACGAGGATATGGTTCGCTCGATGCAATTCTGCAACAAGATCGATGAAGACATGACTCCCTACAAAATGCTCTTGGATCGAAAAAAGAAGCAGCGGCAACAACTTCCGATCACAATGTTCTTCCAGCCTCGCAAAAAAGAGCCAGTTCCTCCTGCTAGTACGCCTTCGGAAGAAATTGAAGAAGTTTCCCAGGAAGAAGTTGAAGAGGTGTCCCAGGAAAAGACACCTCCGTCTGAAGAGACGTAAAATACTATCATTGGCTGTACAGTAGAACACATCATCAGCTTCATCATCATCATTTCTACTGTGCAGCAAATTCATCGCCATCACCATTCAAGTTTTTCTTCAACTTCTTTCGTGGTGAGTACAGTAACAATCTTTATTTTTTACTTTAATATTCTTACTGTACATTCTAAAACTGTATTTGTGCCTGTTTTATAGTTTAGTACTGTACGTACTGTATGCATTAAGTTAAAGGGAAGGTTTTAAAAGTCTACATGTTGTAACCGATCATATTTTTTTTGTTTAAAATTTACATTTATGTACGTAAAACAATCTCTCTCTCTCTCTCTCTCTCTCTCTCTCTCTCTCTCTCTCTCTCTCTCTCTCTCTCTCTCTCTCTCTCTCTCTCTCTCTCTCTCTCTCGTAAATTGTTTTCCTGCTTTGCTACGTACAATACTGTATAATTTATATTTGTAAGGTAACATATTTTGTAAATGCTTTTAATGTAAATACTGTATGTACTGTATCATTATTTATCACTATCATCATGCGCGTTAAATGCCTTGTTTGTTCTGAGCGTGGTTGTTTACTGAGCGTACACGCCGTCATTTCAGGCGGCGTCATAAAGAAAAACATTTCATTTGGAAGTCCTAAGAAAAATACGTAAACTAAAACATTGGTAATAAAAAAATCAACATACAGTACTGTATAATCAATATAATCGATGCAAAAACTAACCTATACATATATGTGTACTGTACACTAAATGAGTTTGTTTCTTCATTATGATCAGAGATGAACGTAAACAAAACATTGGTTGCCATTTTTTATCGTGCTTTTTAGGTGTTTAGGAAACGCATGATATAAAATCGCCTTTAATATTTGTGCCTGTTTTAGTTTAGGGTGCTGTAGTACATGCATTAAGTGTTCTGTACATTAAAGGGTGGTTTGTTAACAGTACTACGTACAAGGGAAGGTTTTAAAAGTCCGAATATACATGTTAAATAAATAGGTAAATATGATGTCACTACTTCGCGGATTTTCACCTATCGCGCCCGCGTCTGGAACCTATCTACCGCGATAAACGAGGGTTCACTGTATAGCCATAAAGTATATTGAATGTAAGCAAATCGGGACCCGGGGGGTCCGGATTGCTTAAATATCAATATCAAAATAACTATTTTGATTGTAAAAGAAATTGAAATCAAGTCAGACCTTAACCGTGATCATATCAAAAGAGG
>NC_090742.1:50829647-50854647 GCF_036898095.1 Palaemon carinicauda
TATATAATATATATTATATATATAATATATATATTATATATATATGTATATGTATATATATATATATATATATATATATATATATATATATATATATATATATATATAAAGAATTGGAGTGCAGAGAGCAATAGTAAAGAATATTAGGAAAAGGCAATTGTGTTATATTGGGCACATCATAAGAAGAGAGAATATAGAGCACTCAACTGGTATGTCTCACTGGGGGGATAGAGAGGAGGAGATCGAAGGGGAGGTAGAGGACAAAGTACATGGACAGTATTGTGGTGATCTTGGAGGGTAATTACATCTCAAGCAAGTGATATAAATGGCTACAGACAGGGATAGGTGGAGACAACCTATCAGCAACATCCAGAACACGTCACTTCAGTAGTAGTAGTATTAGTATATATTGTATTCTCATAGAGACAGTAGTCTTCAAATACTTTGAGGAAATATCTGCTACAGAACTTTTCTTAAAAACAAGTTATAAGGTAGTTTCATCTTAAGTTTTAAATCGAAAATTGACTCATTCATTGTTCAAAACTGGCATATGTAAAGGCATTGGGGTGGAAAGCATAGCCTTCTGTAAAAGCGCATTTAGAGTAATAGTAATATATTATTTGTGGATTAAACTTTTATTATCATTTTGACTATAATTCTTCACTGAATACAAATAACCCACTATAATATATAAATCTTCATTATTGCCAGACATTTAAGGGCAATAGTAAAGCACAGGTGTTGGTATTTACTGAACTAAAGTAAACCTGTTATGAGCTAGTGGCATAGCATGCAAGCAAACGGAAACGCACTGTTATCCAGAATGTGGTGCAGTTGACCAGCTATAGCTGATACATCACCAACAACATTAAAAATTTCAGAGCAGCTACGATATGAAACTCCATTTCCCAAATTGAAAACTACGTTGCTTGAGAATGCTTTCTTTAGCAACAGGAGGGATTTAAGAATCCAGACTAACTACTTTCTCTTCTGCCCCGCAATCTAGATGTTTAAAAGATTGAATAGTGATGTGGAACTGTAAGGGTTTAGCAGCAGAAGGATCTAAATTACAGAAGTTAAAGAATTCGAGACTATGAGAGGAACTCAACTCTGTAAAGCTCAGTGAACATCAGAACCCTTACTGAAGGAATTCCTTCTAATTATTACAAAAATATCCTTTGTAACAATCTACAAACCTCCTAGAACAAACACTAGTATCTTTTTTGAAGAATTTGGTGCTCTCATTGAGATGATTATCATGGAGAAAAACAAATTAGTTATCTGTGGAGACTTAAATTTTTGGGTGGATGACGCATCAAATCCTGACGCTTTGGCATTTAGTGAGTTATTAGAATCATATCGTCTCGTGAATTATGTCGACCGTACAACTACTTTAACTGGGCATGCGTTGGACTTAGTTTTAAGTGATGACATGAATAATATTGTATCTGATATAAGAGTCGAAGAGAAATGTACTATCTCCCCAGTACACAAACAATTATGTTTAGTCTACCTATACAGAAACATGCATTAGTAAAGAAAATAAACTTTAGACATAAATCAAATTTTTCTCCCACCATATATATTGAAGAAATTACAAGGAAAATAAATGATGCTATCAACATTCCCTTTTGATTATAATGACCAACGTCTGTTGGGAGCTAAGTGTGTTAACTGTCTTACGGCCACTTTTAATAACGTGAGTAAAAGTGAATATGATACCATGTGCCCACTGATGGAAAAGACTATAACTGTAAAAGACCAATCTCCTTGGTTTGATGGAGAGACTTTGGTGAAAAAGAGGGAATAAAGATATAAAGAAAGAAAGTGGATTAGGTTAGAAATTGAAAGTACTTGGGTAGCATACAAAACTGCTCCGTGTCAATATAACTTCCTACTAAGAAGGAAAAAAAGTGATTACTATAAGAGAAAGATCCTTGAAGCAGCAACAGACATAGATAGGTTATTTTGTCTCCTGAATGGTATAATGGGAAATGTAAAAGAAAAAAAGCTACCTGATGGATACAGTGACCAGGAACTAGCAAATAATTTTCTAGTATTCTTTAAAAATAAAATTGAAAATATAACCAGGTCATTTGTAAATACTCAACCTCAGATTAATGATACACCAGGCACACAGACAAAATGAATACGATTTAACAACATAACACAAGATGACATCACCAGAATTATCAAGAGAGCAAAGAAAACAAACTGCACAATCGATCCTATGCTAATATCTGAAGTAATTGGGGAGAGAAACTTTTCTAGTCTAGCCAAAATAATAATGAGAATAGCAAATGCAAGCATTGATGAATGTAAGTTTCCTATATCTGAGAAAATGGCTATAGTCACACCAGTTCTGAAAAATGCACTGGACTACCAGGAATTAAGCTCATATAGGCTAGACCTGTTTCGAATCTATCCTTTGTTTCAAAAGTGCTTGAATACGTAATTCTTGAACAACAAATCAGTCACTTAGAAGTAATAGAAGCTTTGCCTGACAACCAATCTGCTTACAGAAAGCTATACTCTACGGAGACAGCCATCTGCTATATTGTAAATGATATGCTGGAATTGATGGATGAAAATAAATGTGGTATTTTGATATTACTCGATCTCAGTGCTGCTTTTGATACAGTTGTGCATGAACTGCTACTAAATGATCTACGGTCCATCGCCGTTGAAGATCAAGTCTTTGAATACCTGAAAGACTACTTAGTTGGTAGAATATACTGTGTAAAAATTGAAAACTCTTATTCATCATATGAACCCTTAAACAGAGGAGTACCCCAGGGGAGTGTACTTGGCCCAATCTTATTCTGCATCTATACTGTTGGTCTATCGAAAATACTACAAAGACATGGCGTGAAGTTCAAATTATTTGCGGATGACGCAATTTTACTTCTCCATAAATGATATAGATGACACTACTGAAACTCTAAACCGAATCCTTGATAGTGTTAGAGAATGGATGACATTTAAACAACTAAAATTGAATAAAAACAAAACTGAATTCATGGTGGTGGGTAAGAGAAACAGTGTGAGAATCTTGTGTGATATTCAAATGAACATAAATAATGCCTCAGTGCGGAAATCTAGTAAAGTTCGAGATCTAGGCGTATTTCTTGACTGTAACCTGTCTCTAAATCCCTAAATAAATAATGTAATAAAAATTGCTGGTTATCATCTAAGAACTATTGTGTTTATAAAAAAGAACCTGGACGAAAATTCTGTAAAGAAACTTGTGATAAACTGTGTTATTACCAGGATTGACTACTGCAACTCTTATCTGTTACAATTTACCAAAAGTGCAACTTAAGAAGTTACAAAACATAATAAACAGAGGAGCAAGACTGATAAAAGGTGTCCCACCTAGAGAAAGGATCATCCGTATACTAATTGATTTACACTGGCTGGTGATTAAAGCAAAAATTGAATTTAAAATATGTACAATAACCCACCAAGTTATCAGAACCGGTCGTCCAAAATACTTAAGAGAATTGTTGTGTAATGCGCAGTCAACAAATCGTGTCGACACGAGAATAGTTACAGATGGCTTCAAACTGTTGGAACCTAGATATATGTCTACTTTAGGCTCCAGAGCCTTTAAATATGTGGCCCCGAAACATCCGAATGATTGCAGATATTAAGGCTTTCAAGAGGAAACTGAAGACTTTCTTATTTCAACAGTCATACAACAATGACGATTTACAGTAAATGAACAGTACGTGATATGAAACGTTAAATACTCTAAACGAACAAGGTAGAACAACAGTGGAGGTCCTGTAGAGAGGGTGGTTCCCCTGTTTTATGGGAAAAGCAGCCATCAAAGTAAAGTAAGTAAAGTAACTAGGTCCATCTATGCGAGTCAGGTTAGTGTAAGCAACTGTACTGGCATGTTAAACTTGTTGCCCACAAAGGAAGGCTTGCTGCCCCTTTGAGATTAACAAAAGAAGTAATATAAGTTCAGATCTATAAAGGCTCATCATTAACTTTGCAGGTAAATGAGTATTGGCCTGCTATATTGTTATCAACTCTACAATAAACAACCATTCTCTCTGTGATTCCCCATGAACAATTACTTTCTCTTCTTGTCTGTTATGAGAACTGAACCTTGGTCATTCTGTTTACTATGTAGGAGCTTTACTATTGTGCAGTGTATACTCTTCAGTTCCATAAAAGCTCTAACTTGAAAACAAATTTTTCCTGAAAGGAACGGTGTGACACTACTCTTCATAATGTTATTTAAAATACAATTATTTCCCTGTGCAGAAATGCTAACAATTCACGCAGATAAGAGAATTTTAATGCAATAAACACTTATCACCATCTTGAAGGGAGTTACACCTTGATAGAAACGCAGAGTAGGAAAAACTGAATAAACTGCTAGTTTGTTTCATTACTTGGGGCACATATCTTGAAATAAAAAAATAGGATAATTTTGATAAAATTTGCAGGTAAACATCAATAAACCAAGCTTCTGGAGATGAAGCAATATGCACACCAGGTAAGTATAGAAATAAAAGATTTTATTTTTCAATTTTTTTTTTCTTCCAGACTGAAATCTAGATCTAAGAAATTTTCCTTCATCAGATTTCCTAGTTACATTTTGTTTATGTATTTGAATGGTTGCACTTGATTTGCAACATAGTGCTGTCACTTAGTGGTTTGGTTGGCTGTATAGGCTGTAAGGAAGCGGTGGTTTTGATGATTTGAAATATTCCTCTTATACTTTCTTTGAAAAATCGTATATTATATTTACCTTGAGCATATACCTGATAGCTTTTTGATTAGTGTTTTGATTAATTTCAGAGTAGAGAGAAATATACTAATAGGCTTTTGGAATTGGAGGCATTATCCTACTTCTGGTTGTATCTTTGTCATCTCCAACAGATTCAAGATGTTACTGAGGTAAGTACAATATTGCATTATGTTTGAGAAAGTAAAAAAGAAAAAAAGGCACTTGTAGATTATTACTATAAGAAATGCAGCTTTGTTGTTGGGTGCCTTTTGTTGTTAATTTTTGTTTTTGTTTCCCGTATTTTAGTAGCAAAATTCTTTTTCATTTTTTAAATTTTGAATTATTCAAATATTTTTGTGAATATTTATGGGGTTAGGTGCTGTGTGGTTTGGACTTTCCTGTGAATGCTATAACATCGAATCTAATATGGCATTATGTACAAAAGAAATATTGTCTTCCTTGCTCTATACCCTTTGTAGTATTGCATAAGGTATTGACTCCTTGCGTATATAGAAAACTCACATGTTCAGACTATTGAACCTGTTGCATTTCCAGTGCTGAATTTGTCTCCTAACTGACGATACGTGACCCACTGCGAACCATTAAAAATCTGAAGACAATGCTTACCCAAGCATTTAGTTTTTGCTAGCAAATGTCTTTTCAACAGTTGTAAAACTAGGATGGACTATTTTGGGCTCTTTCTTGTTAACAAATTGTTAAGGTTGTCTACCTCAACTTTTTATTTAAGTACTGTATGTATGTTAATGCTTAATCTGCTATTTTAGTTTATTTCTTTGTTTTTGTGATATTCAATCTTCAGTCATGTGTAACAGGCATTACAATTTTGGCTCTCAATATTATCATTATTAGTTAAGCTACAACCCTAGTAGGAAAATCTGAATGCTATAAGTTCAAGGGCTCCAACAAGGAAAAATATTAGTGAGGAAAGGAAATAAGGAAATTAGCTACATGAGAAGTTATGAATAATTAATATGAAATTTTTCAATATCAAACTTACCCGATGATCATATAGCTGCATCCCTGCTGCCATATGATCATCGGGTAAGTATATTCAAAAATTTATTTTACTAAGGAAAATAACATATTTTAAGATCAGTAAGAACATTAAAATAGATCTTTCATATATAAACTATGAAGTCTGTTTAACATAAAACATTTGCTGCAAGTTTTGAACTTCTCAAAGGTGGGCTGACATGCCTAAAATAACTGAATAAATAAACAAATAAACAATATCTATTTACAATTCACTCAGAACCATAAATGAATAAACTTGGCCGCATTTTCTTTTATTGATACAATTAATTACACTAGCCGGTACAAGCCGCAACCAGCCTCGCGAGATTTGGCAAAGGCTGCTCCGCCATTGTGTAACCTGACGTCACTCAAGGACTCCGCACCCAGTTTGTTTACGATCAGCTAACCATGTGAAAATGGATTCAGAAAACAAGCACAGCATAGATTTGAGTGATTTCCCTATAGATTTGGATGATGTAAATGATGAAAATGTAGCAATAACGAGGATCAGTCAATAGCAATTCTGGAACCATATCAGTTCAAACCATATGAAGAAATTAGCCAGGAAAACAGGTAGCCAAGTTGAAATTTGTCCAATACAAAATAAGAGATATAGAGAAAAAGCATTTCTTCTTAGAAAACAGGTAGTGAAGTTGAAATTTGTCCAATACAAAATAAGAGATATAGAGAAAAAGCATTTCTTCTTAGAAAAAAGCAAATAACTGTTTGCTTCGAGTCAAGGTAGCTAAAAATAGAACATGCTAGGTGTTTCTGGACAGAGCTCTCATGTTTGGGAAAGAATTATAGAGTACATTCATCTATAAAAAACAAGCAATTAATAGAATGTCACTCAGTAAGTAAATTGGTCTGTACAAAATCTGCATTCAGTAATATAAGCACAGTAAATATTGTAGACAACAAAGTAATGTATTTTTTTCTGTGTCAACCTGTGACGCCCGGTGAAAAGGGTTCTTCCTTACACTTTTCTGATATAAATACTTCCAAATATACCAGAGAAAGTTAAAGTATGGAATGCAGAGGTTACTACCCTCGCGCGAACACCCAGTGGGCGTCGTGTATAAAGCAGGGGCGTGTGAAAACCACTATTCACTGGCTGTCTTCCATTTCGATAATTCCTTCATCAAAGGGAAGGGCCGTAACAGAGGCCCTAGCTACCTTACCTGCGTCACTCTACCGACGCCCGATGCTAGCGCCCTCTGATCTACATCCTTCTGTTGGACTTCGTAAGCGTCGTTTTGTTTTTGTGTGCCGCTTGGTTTTCGCTCTGTTTTTGTGAAGTTTCATCATGACCGAGGCTCTCCTTGCTCCTGCACCAATGTTAAGTACCATAGATTGTTTTGACAGATCTGTTAGTACCGGGCTAGTGTTATCTTTAGTTTTTTTAGTGTTTTTAGTGCTTTCGGCTTTGGCCTTCCACGACGATGGCGGCCATTGTTCTTGTTTACGATTTACGTTTAACTTGTTTTGCCCGTTGGTACTCTTGTCATCTTAGGTTCATTATACTTTATATTCTTTAGGCCTCATGCCATTTATATTATTTCTGGGTCGACCTGTGACACCCGGTGAAAAGGGTCCTTCTTATCTCTTTTCTGATATAAATACTTCCAAATATACCAGAGAAAGTTAAAGTATGGAATGCAGAGGTTACTACCCTCGCGCGAACACCCAGTGGGCGTCGTGTATAAAGAAAGGGCGTGTGAAAACCAATATTCACAGGTCGTCTTCCATTTAGATCAATCCTTCCTCAAAAGGGGGAGCCGCCCTAATGGCACCAACCGAACTCATGTGCCGTTAGGGCGGCTCCCCCTTTTGAGGAAGGATTGATCTAAATGGAAGACGACCTGTGAATAGTGGTTTTCACACGCTCTTTCTTTATACACGGCGCCCTTAGGGTGCTCGCGCGAGGGTAGTAACCTCCGCATTCCATGCTTTAACTTTCTCTGGTATATTTGGAAGTATTTATATCAGAAAAGAGATAAGAAGGACCCTTTTCACCGGGCGTCACAGGTATCTCCCCAGAAATAGATTTTTCCTTCGTCAAAATCCCTTTATTATTATTTTGAATCATACATATATCTGTTTTGGTACTTTTTATCGCTTACGAGTCCATTGTCTAGTCGAACCAAGAATAGCGTTCGGGGCTTTGTTATAGTTGAGTTATTTCGTTAGGCGATATCATAATTTTGTCAATTTTTACTCTTGTTCGTTCTCGTTTCGCTATTCTTCGTTCGTCTCTTTTTATTGTTTTTTGTTGGTCATGGACTTTTATATGTATTTTATTTAAGGTTCGTTTTAGTTTTCGTTATAGTAACCACGAGAGAGAGGCTGGAGTTCCCGTTTTCTGTTCATACGGTCACGTGTCTCCCTCTCTCTCTCTCATTTTTTAGTTATACCTAGTACGAGAGCTGGAGTTCCCGTTTTCTGTTCATACAACCACGGGTTCTCTCTCTCTCTCTCTCTCTTCCCCTTGCAGGAATTACGCTTTGTTTGTATTTACATGTTTATCTTGTGGTTACTTTTAGTGTAGTTTGGGGCTAGTGTTTTATATAGGTCCTGTCGTGTGTGAGTCCTTTGTATTGGTTATTTGGATGGCCCTGAGTCATCATTAGTTCCCCTAGTTCCATCCTCTCCCCGCTACGGCCTTGGGAGCTGGATCTGAACCCTATCCAACTCCGCCATACCATGAGCTGGGAACATGTACCTTTCTGTTTTTCTGGTGCACTCCTCCGGCGGGGTTTCGGACCCCGGTGGCCACTTGCACTTGACTCCGGCTTCGGCTCTCCCCACACGACTCATTCACCCTCTTTCTCCCCCCCTCCCCCCGGGAGGTCTCCTTCAGAGTTCTTACATAGATCATTCTACTTGTTTATATAATGTAATGGGGGTATTTATTATTTCAAGGACCTACCATCGGATCCCCGGCATCCCCGGGGATCTTCCAATGCTTCAGAGTCCCTACGTAGATCATTCTACTTGTTTATATAATGTAATGGGGGTATTTATTATTTCATGGACCTACCATCGGATCTCCGGCATCCCCGGAGATCTTCCAATCACTAGTCACTGTTCTTATGTAATTACTACGAGCTCCGGCTCACTTAGTATAGATTACTCCGTCGCACTACGGAGTGGGTTCACTCGTTTATTTATTGTAGTATTTACAACGGAGCTTCGGCCTTCTTTCGTACGAACCTTAAATCTCATAATTATTCTCAGACTCTTTATAACCTCTTTTGTTATAACAGAGTTCCCGAGAGCATACAGACTTATGTCTTCTTTTTATTACAGAAAGTTCGCTGTGCTGCCAAGGGTTGCTCCGCCTCCTTTAGTGATCCGTTAGGCCACGATGTCTGCCGGTCTCACGCTCATTGTGCCATCCCCTTCGTCCGTGAGCCGGGCCAATCCCCTTACATGGTGTGGTTCCCGGAGGCATGCACGCTGTGTTATGACCTTACGTCAATCCTGTGGAATGACGATGTGAGTATTTTCAATTTTAATTGATATGGTGATAACATATTTTGTGTTGAATTACTTGGTTCTTTCTGTAATACGGATATTTGGTACTATCGGGGTATTTTCTCTGTACGACCCAAGGTGTAGACCCTAGGCAATTACAAACCTAAGTCTCGTACTTCAGCTTCGCCAGTCTCTATATCTCCGGTCCCAGGACCCTCCACTACTCCCGACATCCCTATGGGATCCAGACCCCAACCTTCCAAGAAAGGAAAGTCCGCTAAGGCTAAGACTTCGTCAGAGATCAGTTCCTCGGAACCCCCGTTGACAGAGATGATAAAAGAGATAGTGAAGACTCAGATGCAAACAACAATCTGGGGCAATAACGGAGCTGAAGGCTATGGTGGCCAATCTTCTCCGCGCAGGGAACCAGGTTGCACCTCCGGTAGCCCCAGACTCTTCTAAGTTGCCTCCTTTCGGGAAGAACAACCCATGGAGGTTCGCTCGTCATGCATCCTACATAGATGGTGCATTAACCCTAGAGGGATTAGGGACCCGCCCTCTAGATGATCTTGAATTTTACCCTCTGGGGCTTCAGTTCCCCTTCAATGGCTTCCTCCGGCTGAAGGAGCATGCTCTTGTTAGGATGGATAAAGTCCCTAAAGAGACTGTCATCTTCCCTAAGGAGCAAGCCAAAGCTGTCTGGGCTAGGAATCTTGCCGACTGGGGCTGCGTCAACTCCAAACTAACCCCCCCCCTAAAGGTTCCTATACAATTTTTACCACGCCTCAATCCGTTCCGTCTCCTCTTACGGATAAAGTGGCCGAGTTGACCATCCAATCGGCCAAGGAGGGCTCCCCTGTGCTTGTCCTCAAGGAGACGGACCCCACCTCGCTGCTTCTTCCGGGCTCCTCCGCCCTTTGGAAGGATGCCTCTGCTACCTTTTCGGTGAGTAAGCTCGACCCGGACTGCGCCTTATCTCTCTTCTCTGAGAAGCTCCCCTAGTTACCGGATCACCTTCTCAAGTCAGAGCTCGACGCTAGAAACAGACTTGCTAGATCGCTTCACACCATGATCTCGGCGGAGATGTTAGCCTCCCTATACCCGGATGAGTCTCTATTCCGGGTGTTTGCTAAGAACAACCTTCAAGCGTTCCAGTTCGACCTGGACGATTTCTGGACATCCCGGATAAACTGCAGGAAGTATGTTCTGGCGGAAGCGACCATTAGGCATGAGCCAAATAGGCTCATAGCCTCCTCCTGTTGGGGCAAGACCCTGTTTCCACAGGAGGAAGTAGACAAGGTCTTACAGGACGTTGCTAGGGCTAACCAGAACTTACAGTCTTTCTTCAAGAAGAGACAACGCTTCACCCCATACAAGACCAGCCGTGGTCAGTTCCATCAAAACCCTCACTCGTCAACTCCTTCTACCTCTAAGACGGCTTCTCCGCATACAGCTCCTCCACCACAGGTGGTCTACCTTTCTGCTCCCCAAGGTAACCATCCTACCCCCATGGCTCCTTGGATGCCCTCCCCAGCCTTCAATCCAGCTTACGAATCCTCTAATACCTTTCGAGGATACTCTAGAGGCGGCAACAGGGGTAGAGGTCAGTTTCGCCACCGCGGCGGGCCAAGAGCCAGGGGTCCTCGTGGAGGACAGGGGTCTAAATTCACCCCCTCCCAATGAAAGGAATCAGGTAGGAGGGAGACTATACCACTTCCTGGACCAATGGACCTTCAGTCCTTGGGCCCACAGCATAGTATCAAAAGGCCTAGGTTGGAAAAGGTCACAAGGGTCTCCACCTCCAGCAGTGACCTTCTTCCAGAAACCGACTCCATTCTTGGAGGAATACACCAAAGAATTACTCAAGAAGAAGGCCATAAAGAAGGTATGGTCACTGAAATTTCAAGGGCGCCTGTTCACAGTCCCCAAGAAGAATTCGTCGGAGCTGAGAGTAGTCCTGGACGTGTCGAAACTGAATTCTTACGTTCTTTGCGACAAGTTCCGTATGCTGACTGTCTCGCAGGTGCGGACCTTACTTCCCTGTGGGGCTGTCACCACCTCTATCGATCTTACAGATGGCTATTATCACGTCCCAGTAGCACGAACTTCTCCCCCTACCTTGGATTCCGCCTAGGCAAGAAGGCCTTCGCATTCAAAGTCATGCCCTTCGGTCTCAGCATGGCCCCCAGGATATTTACAAAACTGGGGGAGACAGTGCTCAAACAACTCAGGAACCAAGGGATCAAAGTGGTTACCTATCTGGACGATTGGCTAATCTGGGCACAGTCGATCCCGGAATGCAACAAAGCTACAGCCAAAGTGATCCAATTCCTCAGCAAGCTGGGTTTCAAGGTCAACTTACAAAAGTCTCGACTGCAACCGGCAAGCAACTTCGAATCATCCAATGGGACCTCACAAGTCACAGGCTCTCTCTTCCTTCCAAGAAGGTCAGAGAGATAGCGTCCAAGACAAAGAACTTCCTCAAACACAAACAGGTGTCCAGAAGAGCCTTGGAAAGAATCCTCGGCTTACTTCAATTTGCGTCAGTGACAGACCTCTTATTGAAAGCCAAACTCAAAGACATCAACCGAGTTTGGAGAAAGAGAGCTTCAATACATTTACGAGACAAGATATCATCGATCCCCTCAATCCTGAAAAAGAGACTCCGGCTATGGTTCAAACCAGAGAACCTTTCCAAATCGGTTCCTCTGCAATTCCCTCCTCCACAAGTGACGATTCATACAGACGCGTCTCTTAGTGGTTGGGGGGGATATTACAACCAACAGATGTTTCAGGGCGCCTGGTCCCCCGCCATGAGACACTTCCACATCAATGTACTAGAAGCCATGGCAGTATTCCTGACCCTGAAGCGGCTCTCCCCGCTATGGTCCACTCATATCAGGATAGTTTCAGACAGCACGGCGGTGGTGCACTGCATAAACAGAAGAGGATCAAAATCTCCCAACCTCAATCACGTCCTGGTCACGATTTTTGCCTTGGCAGTAGACAAGAACTGGTTCCTGTCGGCAACTCACCTGGCAGGAGTCCAGAACGTGATAGTGGACTCACTATCCAGGACGAAACCACTGGAGTCAGAATGGTCTTTGGACATGAATTCTTTCCGGTGGATTTCCAGGCTGGTTCCCGGTCTCCAGATAGTTCTATTCGCGACACAACTGAACCACAAACTTCCTTGTTATGTGACCCCAAACCTGGACCCTCAGGCATATGCTATGGACGCATTAACCCTGGATTGGAACTGTTGGACGAAGATTTACCTATTCCCTCCGGTGAATCTTCTGGTGAAAGTCTTACACAAGTTACGCTCCTTTCAAGGGGCAGTGGCTTTAGTAGCACCGCACTGGCCAAAGAGCAGTTGGTTTCCTCTCCTCCTCGAGTTGAAACTCCTTCCCTTCCGGATCCCATTCCCCAAGATGACCCAATTAGTCCAAACTCAGGCTGTGTCAGATTCCTCAAGGATAGCCAAAACCCTAACTTTGTGGATTTCATGAAGTTTGCAGCCCACAGGGACGTGAACATTGACCCGGAAAATGTCCTCTTCATAGAATCAGACAAAAGGGACTCTACAATTAGACAGTACGATTCAGCTGTTAAGAAATTAGCAGTTTTCCTAAAGAAGTCAGAACATTCTCGCATGACTTCTAATCTGGCCATCTCATTCTTTAAGTCCCCATTTGACAAGGGCCTAGCAGCTAGCACTATAACTACGATTAAGTCAGCTCTGAAAAAGATCTTCCTCGTGGGTTTCAATATTGACCTGGCAGACTCCTATTTCTCATCTATTCCGAAGGCATGCTCTAGGCTCAGACCTTCGGTTCGTCCACAAAATGTCTCTTGGTCTCTGAACGACGTACTAAAACTCACTTCAGACACGGATAACGAATCCTGCTCCTACATCACTCTTCTTAGGAAGACCTTATTCCTAACGGCCTTGGCCTCAGGTGCTAGAATCTCAGAATTAGCAGCTCTCTCACGTAATCCTGAAAATATAGATTTCCTCCCGTCAGGCGACGTACTACTTTCTCCAGACAGAGCTTTTCTAGCTAAAAACGAGGACACGCAAGATAGGTGGTCCCTTTGGAAGATTATCCCTCTTCCCCAAGATACTACTCTGTGTCCAGTCACCACACTCAGGACCTATTTAGCTAGAACCGCCACCTGCTCGTCTGGCCCCGTTTCTCAGAGAACAAGGAGGCACTATTTCCATTCAAGGCATCAGGCAACAGATCCTGTACTTTATTTAGTAAGCTAACCCGGAATCATTTCCCCATGCTCATGATATCCGGTCGGTAGCAACCTCCATCAATTACTTTCAGAACATGGATTTGGATGATCTTAAGAAGTATATGGATTGGAAATCTCCTTTGGTTTTCAAATGCCACTATTTGAAGAATCTACAGGCCCTTAAATTCCCCACGGTTGCAGCTGGGAGCCTCATCTCCCCCCAATAATGTCTTTGCTCTTCCCTTTCATCCATCTCTCTCCTTCTCCCTCCTACCTGCCACTCCTACCACGTCGCCGCTCTCCTGGGTGGGTCGTTTAGCCCTAGAATTATGTTACCATTACTTCATTACCCTGGTTATTACCTGCTAGTACGTTTAACCTTACCTCATTTTATTTCATGTTACCATTCTTTAGCCATGTAAGGATTGAGTTTGTGTTGTGTTTTGATTCTCGGGATGATTTCCTGCATTTCATCTTATTGTTACTCCATCGTTGGGATTCCTGTTTGGCTAATGGGTTATATTTTTAGTTTGCCTACCTTAACATAGTTTTTTTGTTTTTGGTACATGGTGTTTGACTTTATCCCTTTTATTTGATAGTGTTTTTTGGGCTTGGAAGGCATACTCTGGTACATTTTCACCGGGCGTCACAGGTCGACCCAGAAAAGGGATTTTGACAAAGGAAAAATCTATTTCTGGGGAGATACCTGTGACGCCCGGTGAAACCCTTCCCTTACGTTGCCCCACCCTTTCCTTTCCAAGCCATAGTTCTTGCAGAAGGATGTAGATCAGAGGGCGCTAGCATCGGGCGTCGGTAGAGTGGCGCAGGTAAGGTAGCTAGGGCCTCTGTTACGGCCCTTCCCTTTGATGAAGGAATTATCTAAATGGAAGACAGCCTGTGAATAGTGGTTTTCACACGCCCCTGCTTTATACACGACGCCCACTGGGTGTTCGCGCGAGGGTAGTAACCTCTGCATTCCATACTTGAACTTTCTCTGGTATATTTGGAAGTATTTATATCAGAAAAGTGTTAGGAAGGACCCTCTCACCGGGCGTCACAGGTATCTCCCCAGAAATAGATTTTTCCTTCGTCAAAATCCCTTTATTATTATTTTGAATCATACATATATCTGTTTTGGTACTTTTTATCGCTTACGAGTCCATTGTCTAGTCGAACCAAGAATAGCGTTCGGGGCTTTGTTATAGTTGAGTTATTTCGTTAGGCGATATCATAATTTTGTCAATTTTTACTCTTGTTCGTTCTCGTTTCGCTATTCTTCGTTCGTCTCTTTTTATTGTTTTTTGTTGGTCATGGACTTTTATATGTATTTTATTTAAGGTTCGTTTTAGTTTTCGTTATAGTAACCACGAGAGAGAGGCTGGAGTTCCCGTTTTCTGTTCATACGGTCACGTGTCTCCCTCTCTCTCTCTCATTTTTTAGTTATACCTAGTACGAGAGCTGGAGTTCCCGTTTTCTGTTCATACAACCACGGGTTCTCTCTCTCTCTCTCTCTCTCTTCCCCTTGCGGGAATTACGCTTTGTTTGTATTTACATGTTTATCTTGTGGTTACTTTTAGTGTAGTTTGGGGCTAGTGTTTTATATAGGTCCTGTCGTGTGTGAGTCCTTTGTATTGGTTATTTGGATGGCCCTGAGTCATCATTAGTTCCCCTAGTTCCATCCTCTCCCCGCTACGGCCTTGGGAGCTGGATCTGAACCCTATCCAACTCCGCCATACCATGAGCTGGGAACATGTACCTTTCTGTTTTTCTGGTGCACTCCTCCGGCGGGGTTTCGGACCCCGGTGGCCACTTGCACTTGACTCCGGCTTCGGCTCTCCCCACACGACTCATTCACCCTCTTTCTCCCCCCCTCCCCCCGGGAGGTCTCCTTCAGAGTTCTTACATAGATCATTCTACTTGTTTATATAATGTAATGGGGGTATTTATTATTTCAAGGACCTACCATCGGATCCCCGGCATCCCCGGGGATCTTCCAATGCTTCAGAGTCCCTACGTAGATCATTCTACTTGTTTATATAATGTAATGGGGGTATTTATTATTTCATGGACCTACCATCGGATCTCCGGCATCCCCGGAGATCTTCCAATCACTAGTCACTGTTCTTATGTAATTACTACGAGCTCCGGCTCACTTAGTATAGATTACTCCGTCGCACTACGGAGTGGGTTCACTCGTTTATTTATTGTAGTATTTACAACGGAGCTTCGGCCTTCTTTCGTACGAACCTTAAATCTCATAATTATTCTCAGACTCTTTATAACCTCTTTTGTTATAACAGAGTTCCCGAGAGCATACAGACTTATGTCTTCTTTTTATTACAGAAAGTTCGCTGTGCTGCCAAGGGTTGCTCCGCCTCCTTTAGTGATCCGTTAGGCCACGATGTCTGCCGGTCTCACGCTCATTGTGCCATCCCCTTCGTCCGTGAGCCGGGCCAATCCCCTTGGTAAGGGTAGAAGAGACTCTTTAGCTATGGCAAGCAGCTCCTCTAGGAGAAGGACACTCCAAAATCAAACCATTGTTCTCTAGTCTTGGGTATTGCCATAGACTCTGTACCATTGTCTTCCACTGTCTTGGGTTAGAGTTCTCTTGCTTGAGGGTACATTCGTACACACTATTCTATCAAATTTCTCTTCTTGTTTTGTTAAAGTTATCTATAGTTTATATAGGTAATATTTATTTTTTCCGTAACTGGAATACAAACCTACGCTATTTATTTAGGGGTATTAATTTCTGTGAAGCTGAAATGACGAGCCATTAAAATTTAGTGAGGGTTAACTACCCATACCGCTAGTTAGCAGGTGGTAGGGGGATAGCTTGGTACCGCTCCCACTCACACACTTTTGGCTTGGATGGAGACCAGTTGTTACCACTTCCTCCTCGCCTATTTTGGACTGCCATTAATTTTTGTCTTTTAACTTACTTTTTTCTTTTATATATATATATATATATATATATATATATATATATATATATATATATATATATATATATATATATATATATATATATATATATATATGAAAACATTCTTAACCCTTTTACCCCCAAAGGACGTACTGGTACGTTTCACAAAAGCCATCCCTTTACCCCCATGGACGTACCGGTACGTCCTTGCAAAAAAATGCCATAAAAATTTTTTTCATATTTTTTATAATTTTTTAGAAAATTCAGGCATTTTCCAAGAGAATGAGACCAACCTGACCTCTCTATGACAAAAATTAAGGCTGTTAGAGCAATTTTTAAAAAAATATACTGCAAAATGTGCTGGGAAAAAAATAATCCCTTGGGGGTTTAAGGGTTGGAAATTTCCAAATAGCCTGGGGGTAAAAGGGTTAATGTTTATGTATATATATAGAAATGTTGTAAGTTTCCTTTTCAGTGTTTGTGCTGTGCGTGTGATAACGTATACGATGGGTTCTCAGGATACTTGCCCAAGGATGGGAAACCTTCCCTTCTGACCTCTCCCCCCTATGTCCATCGGTGTTCCCGTCGGCGAATAACCTACCGTTGCCTCGGTTGCCGCCGCCGGGGAATCGTCATCGTTTGGACCCTCCTCGTTCAACTGTTGTCTTCTCCTTTCCCTGTTCCACAGGGAACATTGGAATATTGAGGGAAGGTAGTGTGGCCTTTCAGAGATTGACTTCGGTCTTTCTCTTCTCAAGGCCGTTCACCTTTCATGGGATTCCGACAGTGTACTAACGGGGGGAGCACCTTTCCCGTTCGCGGGGTAGGTTGCGCTTCCGATTGTTTTCTTAATTATTTAAGTGAAATTATAATTGTTTGTAATTTGACTTTTCAGCTTCTTCTCCGTGGGAAACACTTCCCTTCGGAGGATCAGTGGTTCTTCCTATTAGTGAATATTTTTAGCTGATTTAAATACTTGTAATTCTTGATTTATTACAGTTACTCTCCGGTCTCCTTCTCCCGTCGATAACAACCCGGGAAGGGAGGGCGCAGTTCTTATTCTATGTTCCCTCGGTGGTCTCCTTTTCCTTCGCAGACTAGGTGTTCCTCCCGAGGGAGTTTTTTGTTACATAATTTATTTTATTTTTCCTCAGTTAGCGATGCAGTTTTTCTTCGTCCGACTAAAAGAGCCACTGAAGCAGAGCTGTTCTGTTCATGCCTGAGGAATCTACTGTCACTGTCGACTCTCATGGCCGTCATCTCTTCTCTTAGAAGTACGCACGTGGCAGCTCCTGATCAGCACTTCATCTTCGAGGAACTATCTCTGGCTACGCTTTCTCAGGCAGCGTTCTTGTCAGATCATCGTAGAGCGCTACCAGGAGGTTCGCCTCCAGGGGTTGGACTACTTTCCCTTCCGAGGGAGAGTTTTCCTCACCAGGTGTGAGTTGTTTCTCCCGTCCGAGGGAGAACTTCCTGCATCTTCTTCATCACTTCATCGACTCTGACTGCTGTTGCTGTCTTCGCCTAGACTACGCTCGCCCCTTGCTGAGTCTCTCTTCCTTCGGGGGCGGAGCATAATCTTAGGCAAGTCTCTCCTGCGAAGTGATCACCTCTCTCGTTCGCGAGAAGGGCCACTCATAGAGACTTCTCTTCAGAGGATTGCTACTGCTGAAGGTGCTAGTCCTCAGACTTCGGTCCTGGACTCTGATCGTTCGCGATCTCCATCGGTGGATGTTCGCCCTTCCAAAGGGCACATCCCAGTTCCTGATCGTCCTACCAGCTGACCTGCCGACCTACCAGTGCAACCTTGCCGCAGAGAACAACGTTTGCCAGCTCCCAGCGCTCACCAGCCAACTTACGATCGCTGGCCCAACAGACCACACCGAAACCTCAGCGCGTGCTTGTGCTCGCCTACTCGCCAGCGCTCTCCTAAGCGCCAACGTTCTCCTGCGGTCATGCGCGCCAGCATGCTCCCCTGCGCTTGCGCCATCATTGTCCCATGCTCCAGCGATCTCCTGTGCGCCAGCTTTTCTGCGCGGCAGCAGTCTTCTGCATGCGCAGCAGCAGTCTTTCCTGCGAGCATGCGCGCCAACACTTCTGTGCGAGCATTCGCGCCAACACTTCCGTGCGCGCGCGCCAACACACATCCGCCTGAGTGTGCCAGCAGTCTTCCGCACGCCCGCCAGCAGTCTTCCGCGCGCGCGCCAGCAGTCTTCCGTGCGCCCGCCAGCAGTCTTCCGCGCACCCTCCAGCTGTCATTTGCACGCGCCTGCAGTCTTCTGTGCGAGTGCACTCGCCAACAGTCGTCTGCGCACACTAGCACTCTTCTGCGTGCCAACGCTCTCCTACGTGCGAGTTCTCTCCCGCGACCACTCGCCCGCTTCTGCACATTTTAGGGAGACTGCACAACACCCTGCACAGTGCCTTACTGCGCCACAGGGATCTCCTGCGCTCTCATGCGCACTTGCGCTCTCAAATCCAGTGTTCGCCAATGCGCCAGCGCTTGCCTGCTCGCCATGCACTCTCAGATCCAGCATTCTCCTGCGCACTTGCACTCTCAGATTCAAAGCTCACCAATGTGCCAGGTCTTGCCAAAGATCCAGCGTTCACCTGAGCACCAGCGCTTGCCTGCTCCCCAGCGCTCTTCTGCGCATTCACCGAAAACTGCACTTCAGCAGAAACTGAGCACCAGCATCATCCTGTGCGCCAATGCTCCAGTACTCTCCTGAGCACTTACGCATGAGGCAAAAAGAATGAAAACTTTTTGATAGGTCACCATTGCCCCATTCCCCTCCCCGCAAACGCATTACAGCATGGCCCCCGGGAAAAGAGGGAAGAGGCTTCACAGAAGGGTTCAAGATCCCGAAGATTTCATCTTCCAATGGGAATCAAACGCATCTACCATCGGTTGAGACTCCTCACAGGGAACCCTTAGTCCCTTTCTCTTCATGAGTTTTTCTGACAGTACCACTGTCAGCAAACACGATCTGAACGTTCCAAACGGCCTTTTATTAGCTCACAAATCTCTAATGACCAAAACGCCGATCACTAGCTCATCTTCCACCAATGAGAAATCATCAACCGACTGATCGCTAGCTTACCGTTTGCTGATCACTAGCTCGCCGATCACCAGATCGCCAATTGCTAGATCATCTCTCTCTGATCATTGACCTCCAGTCTCGCCAATTGCTAACGATCTCCGATTGCTATCGTGCCGGTCTCCGATTGCAAGTCAATAACCAGTCATCAGCTTGCTGATCACTAGATCGCCGATGAGCAGCTCTTCTTTCTTCGATCATCGACCTTAGCTCGCTGATCTCTGACCAACCAATCGTCAGCTTGCTGATCTCTAGTTCAGTGATCACCGGTTTGCAATCGATCGCTGATCATCAACGGCTCACCGATCACCAATTGACAATCATTAAACCATTCTGCTGTCTCTCAGGGCTCTCCAAGCCGATCACCAACTCATTAATTGTTAAACTTTCTTGGCTGACTGACCAGATAACCTTCATCTGCCTGTCAGTTACCATCTTTGGTTCACAGATTGCCGATTCACCGATCATCGGCAATTCGCCGTTCACCAGCAGTTTGTGACTCGGACCTATTAGTCAACCTCTGCCCGTGGTTCCCTAGATTAGAAGGCATACAACACACTTCTCGCTAATCGCCGTTCGCCGTTCGCCATCACACCAATTTACTAAGGCGATCAGCAAACGATCGACAACCCCCATCAATGGCTTGTTGACAAGTGACTACTCGCGAGCACTCTCCAACTACACAGTAACCCCAATACCGAGCAGTTAACCATTAATTAACATTCGCCAGACTGATGCTGCTCTAAGGAATAGCATCAATCCTATCAGGGTGCATGGTAGGGCTGTGTTGCCTTACTTCTATCAGTTAAAGGAGTTCTCTCCCATGGGAGAATCCTTACATAGGGTATCGCGTCCCATTCTTTACGCCACGAGTCAAGACCCCATTATCAACAATCTCCCATGCGAAAGAATCCATAAGGAGCTGTCCCTTTGGGTCGATGTCCACACCATGTTCGGACAAGGGCTAAGACCACAGGTCTTCATTTGCATGCTGGACCTAAAGGATGCATACTTCCAGGCCCAAACTATCCATCCATCTAGGAAGGATTGAAGATTCAGTCTAGACAAACAAGAAACACCAGTTCAGGTCACTGTCTGTGCTTCGGTCTTTCCACAGCACCCACCCTGGACTCAGAGGATCGGCTTCTGTCTCCTCTGTTTCTGGACAACTGACTGACCTTAGCAGACTCGGTGGCAACTTTGCGTTAGCACCGGAACTTCTGAAGTCTTTTTACCAAGATTGGGTGATCATGGTAAACCTTTGGAAGTCTTCCCTACTTCCCTTTCAGAAGACTGGTATATCTAGGAATGATTCTAGACACCAATCTTCACAAAACTTTCTCATCAAAGACAGGCGTAGAAGTCACAAAGACCATTTCTCAAAACGAGAAGAACTCCCAGCCCAAAGTATCTATTTTTTTCTTGGACACCTATCATCTCTAGCCTGTCTAGCCTCCAACTGCCGCCTCAATATTTGTTCTCTCCAGGGGCGGCTTGAGTACGATTGGAATGAGGCCTTCGATTCCCCGGACATTCTGACCTCCATGGGACCAGAAGTTGGACGAACCTCAAGGGATGGGTGTTAGTCGAGAATCTTCTGAGTGGTATAACCTTCTCATCCTTCCCCAACCTTTGAACTTGATGCTGTGCTTAGACACATCAAAGAAGGGAGGAGGGACCATAGGGCTGCATCATACGATCTCAGGCCTCTGGACAGAGTTCGAAAGTACCTTCACTCAAATCTCTTAAGAGATGAAGGCCAACTTCCCGGTCCTTCAACAGCCTCATCAATTCTTAACGGGCCACTCAGTGGTGTGATGAGCGACAACACCACATAGGGGCTCACATCAACAAGCAAGAAGGAACTAGCTCGCGGCCTCTTCCCATCTAACAGTATAAATACTAAGATGGGCCAAAGTCCGTTCGGTACCACTATCAGCCCGCTTCATTCCAGACTAGAGGAATGTGCTCACCGATAACCTGTGCACTGCATCTCAGATAAGGTGTACCGAATGGTCTTTGGATCACCTTGTAGCCGACAAAGTCCCAACTTTACGGGGTTTTCCAACTATGGATCGGTTCGCAACGCCCCTGAACCTCAGGCTTCCTTTGCTTCCCAGTCCTAGACCCCAAGGCTTTCTGGCAAGAAGCATGCCAACAACGGTGGATACAACCACAACGTTTATGTCTTGTCCCTGTTTTGTCTGGAGAAGTGTACTCAAGAAGGCTAGAACATCGGTCAGCCTCTCAAGGGCTCTCATAACTCTGCTATAGCATTATGCAGAACGGTTTCCAAACCTTTTGCAGCTCCTGATAAAGCCTCCAAGGGAACCCTATCCATGTCACATACAACCAGACTTCGACATCTACCACAAGCTATAGCTATGCTATGATTGTACGCCTGGAGACTACCCAGTACCTCCTCTCTCACAGAGGCTTTTTGCAGTAAGTTGCGAAGAGGTTGTCTAGATATCTGAGGAATTCCTCAGCATCAGTCTTCCAGGCAAAGTATAACATGTTCTGTAGTTGGTGTCATGGGAAAGCGTATCTCTCCACTTTATACCTCTATTCCAGCAATAGCGGAATCCTCGAGTATATGCAAAAGGAAAAGACCCCCCCCCTCTACAGTTTCAGCAGGTAGAGATGGTCACTTAACCATTAGCCTCACCTTCAAACTGAAAGTAAGGGACATCCCCTCATCATTAGATCTTTCTTAACTCATGCAGACTTACAACTAGCCTTTTCCCCAGTCGGAATTGAGACCTCCCTCCCGGAACATGGTTCGAGTTCTCCGGTCTCTTAGGAGACGTCCTTACGTTCCACTTCACTAGGCAACAAATTTTTACCTGGTTTAGAAGACAGTGTTCCAACACACTTTGATAGCAGCCAAATGAGTCAAGGAATGTCATGGTCTCTCTTTCAACATCGCCCATTAATAAGAAGGGTGAAAGGCAACGTTCAGTTTCGTCCCCGAGTATGTTGCCAGACCCAGTCTCGAGAGGTGACGGATCCTAGACAAGTGTCCACTTGGTAACTGATGATCCAGATCATCTGTTACTGTACTTGGGGTAAGGTATGAGGCTCTACCTCAAGAGAACGGCAACAGCCTACCCGGGTCCCTTCTCTTGTCATTAGCACTGGGAGAGACAAGAGGAGTATCACCAAAACATCATCTCTGCTGGATTCACAGAGTCATCAATTGCGCTCTGAATCCAGACTCACGATGTCAGGGGCATAACTATGCCCCTGGCTCTTCTAAGCAGATTACTCTGTGACACAGGTTTTACAAGCAAGGGTATGAATGCTCCAGGTGACTTTCACAACCTTTTTCCTGCAAGATGTGACTCACAGGAACTCGATACGATCTCTATCGGTCCTGTGGTGGCTGCACAACAGCTGGTTGTATACCTCAAGCTCCTTCCTGGGCAAGTAGCAGAAGTCTGAGGGCACTGTTACCCGGTTTTAGTCTGCGTGAATGAAAAGATTTGACTGGCTCTTATTCTTTTCTTTGTCCTCCCCTCTCCTGTGGAAAGTAGCATCCTGAGTTCTTTGCATAAGCTGACCTCAAACCACTGCAGGTAAACCATGCTCCCTTGTGTACCTAGTATTAAGCTAATACTCTTGCGTCCCCTTACCCTGGCGAGGTGGTATTGAGAAAGTCTTGGTTACAACAATTTTTCCTACAAAAAGACTCGGAATAACTTTACCTAGACAGTCACATTTCTAAATACACTATCTCAACACACAGCGTACGTAGGCCCTAGCGCATGGTTTTAGCGAGGTGCAGGGACTCCTTATTTTGAGTACTAACATACTCAGATAAGAAGCCCCCGGGTAAAGCCAAAAGCTAGATTGGCCCGGATGTCCACCCTTCTTAATGGGTGAGTCACCCATAAATAAATAGCGTAGGTTTGTATTCCAGTTACGGAGCAAATGACAAATTCGTAGATAATTTGTATTTTTCCTAACGATACAAACCTTAGCTATTTATACAAACTTGCCGGCCAGCCCTATCCCCCTTGAATCCAACCTCCAAGCAAAGTGAGCTAAATCCCCGGTGTGTGAGTGGGAGCGGTAGCAAGCTACCCCCTTACCCCCCCGCCCCCCGCTAACTAGCGGTATGGGTAGTTAACCCTCGCTAAATTTTAATTGCTCGTCATTTCAGCTTTGCAGAAAGTAATACCCCCAAATAAATAGCTAAGGTTTATATCGTTAGGAAAAATACAAATTATCCTACTTTTCCAACTAGGGTTGTAGCTTAGCAAGTAATAATAATAATAGTAATAATAATAATAATAATAATAATAATAATAATAGTAAATCGCGTATAGAATATCTGCAAACTTTAAATACCTAATTTAGAGAAAATATATTTTTTACATTTGCACAACGCAACTTTAGTATCAAAAGTCCATATGTACCTTGATCATCAACTTGAAAGCACTTTATGACTGGTTTATGGAACACCATGACCTTTGATTCTGACTTCTTTAGATATGCGTACGAAAGGCTAAAGAACTAGGGATGTACATTCCGAGAATAGATCATGGGCAATGCTTATTCCAAGCTTGGACTCACAAACCCTGCTTGCACAAAGATAATGGGGCTTAATCAAAATGGAAATATTGATGGTAAATCTCAAGTTTAGTAAAAAAAAATGAGAGAGAGAGAGAGAGAGAGAGAGAGAGAGAGAGAGAGAGAGAGAGAGAGAGAGAGAGAGAGAGAGAGAGTGAGAGAATCTTAAATTGAGCATGAAAATTAAGAGAAATCAATTTTACTATCGCAAAATTGATTTTAAAATTTTCAAACAAGTAGCAGATATTTGATTGATTGATATATTTTGTAACATGGTGTTAGAAATGTAACATAGGTAGGTGTATTTGTAATGATATTTATGATCAATATTATAGATTACTTTGTTGCTATTATTATGATGATGATGATGATTATTATTATTATTATTATTATTATTATTATTTTTTGGTTGTTAACATAATGTGGTCAAAAGAGACCATTTATTTTTAAAGTAATGTAATAAAGTATGAAAATTCTAAAGCCACGAGGTTTGGCTGGACGTCCAATCGTCCCATGTGCGTCGCACTTCAGAGACCCCCTGTTTTCTTAATGATTCATCCTTTGTGAAGAAGTACAGGGAGATATTTTCACCATGTACAGTATTTGAGCACTCCACTGTAACACACCTGCGAGGCATTACAGTGCATAAAATATCAAACAACCGATCCAAAATCACTTTTCTAATAAGCAAAATTTTCTGTTCTAGCAAACCTAGAGTAGATTGTTTACATCAGCTTCTCGCTGAAGTCTCTTTGTGATGTCACAGGTAGTTTCCGCCAATGCGGCCGAAACAGAAAGTAGATCTTGAAAAGCCTGGCAATAAAGCTCTAAATACAAAATAATTTGGCAGTTGCTCAAAACCAAACCCAATCACTTTGTTTCTGTTGTGGTAGCTCTTTT
>NC_090742.1:50859647-50869647 GCF_036898095.1 Palaemon carinicauda
AGCGTATTTATTTAAAGAACATGTTAACACCATGTCTACCTTTTTGCCGATCGTCCGTCTTCTCCTGGCTTAGCAAATCCTACACCTGCGTTGGCCTGTGTCTAAGGTAAAGTGGCAATAAAACACATTTTTTATTTATTATTTCTTTATAATCTTTTTTACATGCTTCTTTCATATTATGCGGTTATGTTATTGTTATGTGTAATTATGTGTAGCCATTTATTAAGGATTTATTATGAGTTTTTAGGCTGAGTAACGAATTAAATGAATTACCATGTATTCTTATGGGAAAATTCGTTTCTACATCCGAAGTTGGTTGTGGAACGAATTAAATTCGTATGAAGAGGTACCACTGTATATATATATATATATATATATATATATATATATATATATATATATATATATAGTCATAGCAGTCTTCACGAAAGACTCTGCTTACAAAGTTTTCAAGCTGCGAAATGAGGTGCAAATATTTTTATGGCTCACTTTACGAAAAATGTTTCACTTTAGGAAAGGAGATTTGCCAGCCTGGCCGAGAATAGAATAGTCACCCATCACAGAGTTGAAGAAAATTGGTTCACACAACAGAAAATATAGCTGTAGTCTATATTAGGGGTAACTATAATAGTACAGTACACATGGAACTATATTTAGTACTGTATATGTACAGTATTGCACTGTATATATTGTATTATTATCCATTTATTATTACATCATGTTGTAATAACTACTTTATTGACAGGTATTAACATTTAGTTTAGGTATATTGAACTTGGCTGAACAGTATTTCATTATGGTTATACCGTAGCTTTATTATGAGATTTAATGTGGTGTTTTGTAGTGTTTGGAACAAATTAGGCAATTTGCATGTGAAATGAGACTCATAACAGGAAAAAATCACTTCACGAAAGCCACTCCAGAATGAATTAATTTTGTGTTGTGAGGTATTACTATATATATGTATATATATATATATAAATATATATATATATATATATATATATATATATATATATATATATATATATATATATATATATATATATATATATATACAGTATATATATATATATATATATATATATATATATATATATATATATATATATGTATATATTTATATGTATAATTTATATATGTATGTGTATATTTGTGTATATATATGTATATATATATATATATATATATATATATATATATAATGTATATATATATATATATATATATATATATATATATATATATATATATATATATATATATATATATATATATATATATATATATATATATATATATATATATATATATATATATATATATATATATATATATATATATATATATATATCATACATATACCAAGGAACTTCCCCCAATTTTTTTTGGGGGGTAGCCAACATCAAACAATTTAAACAAAAAAGAGGACCTCTCTTCTCTACGTTCCTCCCAGCCTGACAAAGGACTCAACCGAGTTCGGCTGGTACTGCTAGGGTTCCACAGCCCAACCTCCCCTGTTATCCACCAGAGATGAAGCTTCATAACGCTGAATCCCCTACTGCTGCTACCTCCGCGGTCATCCAAGACCCCGGAGGAAGCAGCAGGGCCTATCGGAACTGCGTCACAATCGCTCGCCATTCATTCTTATTTCTAGCACGCTCTCTTGCCTCTCTCACATCTATCCTCCTATCACCCAGAGCTTTTTTCACTCCATCCATCCTCCCAAACCTTGGCCTTCCTCTTGTACTTCTCCCATCAACTCTTCCGTTCATCACCTTCTTCAGTAGACAGCCATTTTCCATTCTCTCAATATGGCCAAACCACCTCAACACATTCATATCCACTCCAGCTGCTAACTCCTTTCTTACACCCGTTCTCACCCTCGCTACTTCGTTCCTAACCCTATCTACTCGAGATACACCAGCCATACTCCTTAGACACTTCATCTCAAACACATTCAATTTCTGTCTCTGTCACTTTCAATCCCCACAACTCCGATCCATACACCACAGTTGGTACAATCACTTTCTCATTTAGAACTCTTTACATTCATGCCCAACCCTCTATTTTTTACTACTCCCTTAACTGCCCCCAACACTTTGCATCCTTCATTCACTCTCTGACATACATCTACTTCCACTCCACCGTTTGTTGCAACAACAGACCTTTGTACTTAAACTGATCCACCTCCTCAAGTAACTCTCCATTCAACATGACATTCAACCTCGCACCACCTTCCCTTCTCGTACATCTCATAACCTTATTCTTACGCACATTAACTCTCAACTTTCTTCTCTCACACACCCTTCCAAATTCTCTCACTAATCAGCCAATCTTCTCTTCCTCGTCTGCAACCAGTACAGTATCATCCGTAAACAACAACTGATTTACCTCCCATTTATGGTCATTCTCGTCTACCAGGTTCAATCCTCGTCCAAGCACTTGAGCATTCACCTCTCTCACCACTCCATCAACATACAAGTTAAACAACCACGGCGACATCACACATCCCTGTCTCAGCCCCACTCTCACTGGAAACCAATTGCTCACTTCATTTCCTATCATAACACATGCTTTACTACCTTTTTAGAAACTTTTCACTGCTTGCAACAACCCTCCACCAACTCCATATAACCTCATCACATTCCCTATCAACTCTATCATACGCTTTCTCCAGATCCATAAACGCAACATACACCTCCTTACCTTTTGCTAAATATTTCTCACATATCTGCCTAATTGTAAAAATCTGATTCATACAACCCCAATCTCTTCTAAAACCACCCAACCACCCTGTTCTTCTAAGATTTCATTCTCTGTTTTATCCTTAATCCTATTTATCAGTACTCTACCATACACTTTTCCAACTACACTCAACAAACTAATACCCCTTGAATTACAACACTCATGCACATCTCCCTTACCCTTATATAGTGGTACATTACACGCACAAACCCAATCTACTGGTACCATTAAAACCACAAAACACATATTAAACAATCTCACCAACCATTCAAGTAAAGTCACACCCTCTTCCTTGAACATCTCAGCCCTCACACCATCCATACCAGATGCTTTTCCTATTCTTGTTTCATCTAGTGCTCTCCTCACTTCCTCTCTTGTAATCTCTCTCTCATTCTCATCTCCCATCACCGGCACCTCAACACCTGCAACAGCAATTAAATCTGCCTCCCTATTATCCTCAACATTCAGTAAACTTTCAAAATATTCTGCCCACTTTTTTCTTGCCTCCTCTCCTTTCAACAACCTTCCATTTCCGACTTTCAGTGTCTCATCAATTCTTGAACCGGTCTTCTTTACTCTCTTCACTTGTTTCCAAAACTACTTCTTATTCTTTTCATATGAATGACCCAATCCCTGACCTTACATCAGGTCAGCTGCCCTCTTTGTCTCACTTACCTTGTGCTTTATTTCCATGTTTTTCTCTCTATATCTTTCATACTTCTCTACACTTATACTCTGCAGCCTTTCTTCAAAAGCCCTCTTTTTCTCTTCCACTTTTACCTTCACTCCTTCATTCCACCATTCACTGCCCTTCCTCATGCTGCCTCCAACAAACTTCTTGTCACAGACATCACTTGCAATCCCAACAAAATTTTCTTTTACTAACTTCCACTCCTCCTCTAAATTATATATGTATGTATATATATATATGTATATATATATATATATATATATATATATATATATATATATATATGTATATATATACAATATATATATATATATATATATATATATACATACACATATATATATGTATACATACATACATATATATATATATATATATATATATATATATGTGTGTGTGTGTGTGTGTGTTTTTGTGTGTGTGTGTTTTTGTGTGTGTGTGGCCTCCTATAATTAATTACTGTTTAATAATGGTTCTTCTTAAAGTAATTATTATTTAGAAGTTTGTTTATCAGATCATAAAATGAGAGTTAAATCTTGATATATCAATTAGGCATATTTCAGCAAATTTTATGTATTGATAGCACCGTGTAGTTTCTAAATTTAATGGAGTATGCTACATGAGAATTTAACAAATAAGTTCACTGGGTTGTAGGGAAAAAAATACAAGAGTCATGAGACCCTTGTTTTCAAACTCAAACAGATGGGAGTGTGTGGGTCGTTTCTTAGCATCATTATTGAATATTTAATAGATCGTAAAAGGAGGGGTTGATGGGAATAATAGTAAGTACAGTATAGGAAATTGTTATCTAGTGTTCCTCAGGGTAGTGTTCTTTGCCCATTCCTTTTTATACTATATACACATGACATGTGGTTTGGCCTTGAAAATGATGCTACACTTCTTGCATCAATTCCCTCTCCTTAATGTAGATATGAGGTTGCTGAGTCCCTTAATAGAGATACCCTTTTTACCAAAAATTAATGCATGGTGCAAATTATGGGGCATGAAGTTGAAACCTAAAAATATTAAATTATGATTGTAAGTAGGTCAAGGACAGTGGCTCCAGAAGGTCCAGATCTCAGCATTAATAAAGTTTCTTTAACTCTGTATGACTTTTAAAATTTTAGGCGTGATTCTCAACAGCAAATTTACTTTTTAGAACACATTAGTTCTCTGTCTTCTTCAATTGCACAAAAAATTGGCTTATTGAGAAAGTCTAAGATTTTCGGTGATCAGTCTATTCAGAAGTGTTTTAATTCTTTCATTGTACCTTGTTTCGAGTATTGCTCTCCTGTCTGTTCTTCAGCTGCTGATTCTCATCTTAATTTGTTGGACATGAACTTACAGTCTATTAAATTTCTTATTCCTGATCTAGATATTAATCTCTGGCATCGTCGTTCAATCAGTTTTCTGACCATCCTTTACATTCAGATCTTCCCGGACAGGTCCATCTTGTTCGTAATACTAGACATGCATTTAATTTTAATAGTCAGGCCTTCTCCATCATGAGGCTTAATCCTACACAGTATTCTAGAAGTTTCATCCCAGCTGTGACCAAATTGTGAAATGATCTCCCTATTTAATTAGTAGAATCGTTAGAACTTCAAAAGTTTAAAATTGCAGCTAATGTTTTTATGATGAACAGGCTGACATAAGTATTTTCATAGTTTATATATTATGAAATATCTGTTTTAATGTTAATGTTATTGAAATATTCGATTTTGATAATTAATTACTTTTTATATCATTTAATAATTTCCTTATTTCCTTTCCTCACTGGGCGGAGGACCCCGCTATTTGGTGTATATTTGTCCATTTTTAGTGATAGAATGTAGTAGGTGAATGCCTGACCCCGGGTGGTTGCTGTAAGGTTGAACAGACCTTTCGGCTACTCTGGATGCTGGCTGGACAGAACTATCTTCATTGTTCTCACTTGCCTTCTTTTATAAAGTAGATTTTCATGGCGTGTCCAAGATGACACCGGCGACCCCGTGTCTCCAAAAAGGAATTCTTATTTTTATCGGCGAGTGTTACTGTTTTACGACTTTATTTGTCTTCACAAGAAGTGGGTGTTATGGATCAAAACTGCTTGGTTTACAAAATATGTGATACTGTAACTTCCTATAACCCTTCGGTTTGACACACTATTAACGTGTTTCTTAATGCACTTGTTCACAAAATCAATATAATTCATCTATGTCTCTTTCTTGTAATTTTTGAAATAAACTTATTCATATATATATATATATATATATATATATATATATATATATATATTTATATATATATATATATATATATATATATATATATATATATATATATATATATATATATATATATATGTATGTATGTATGTATATGTATGTATGTATATATATATGTATATATATATATATATATATATATATATATATATATATATATATACATACATATATATATATATATATATATATATGTGTGTGTGTGTGTGTATATATACATACATACATACATATACCAAGGAACTTCCCCCAATTTTGGGTGGTACCCAACATCAAACAAATGAAACCGAGAAAGGGACCTTTCCTCTCTACGTTCCTCCCATCTTGAAAAGGAACACAACCGAGTTCGGCTGATACTGCTAGGGTGCCACAGCCCACCCTCCCCCGTTATCCACAATAGATGAAGCTTCATAACACTGAATCCCCTACTGCTGCTACCTCCGCGGTTATCTAAGGCACTGGAGGAAGCAGCAGGGCCTTCCGGAACTGCGTCACAATCGCTCGCCATTCATTCTTATTTCTAGTACGCTCTCTTGCCTCTCTTACATCTATCCTCCTATCACCCAGAGATTTCTTCACTCCATCCATCCACCCAAACCTTGGCCTTCCTCTTGTACTTCTCCCATCGACTCTTGCATTCATCACCTTCTTTAGCAGACAGCCATTTTCCATTCTCTCAATATAGCCAAACCATCTCAACACATTGATATCCACTCAAGCTGCTAATTCATTTCTTACATCCGTTCTCACCCTCACCACTTCGTTCCTAACCCTATCTACTTGAGATATACCAGCCATACTCCTTAGTCACTTCATCTCAAACACATTCAATTTCTGTCTCTCCGTTACTTTCATTTCCCACAACTCCGATCCATACATCACAGTTTGTACAATCACTTTCTCTTATAGAACTCTCTTTGCATTTAGGCCCAACCCTCTATTTTCTACTACTCCCTTAACTGCCCCCAACACTTTGCATCCTTCATTCACTCTCTGACGTACATCTGCTTCCACTCCACCATTTGCTGCAACAACAGACCCTAAGTACTTGAACTGATCCACCTCCTCAAGTAACTCGCAATTTAACATGACATTCAGCCTCGCACCACCTTCCCTTCTCGTACATCTCATAACCTTACTCTTACCCACATCAACTCTCAACTTCCTTCTCTTACACACCCTTCCAAATTCTGTCACTAATCAGCCAAGCTTCTCTTCCTCGTCTGCAACCAGTACAGTATCATCCGCAAACAACAACTGATTTACCTACCATTCATGGTCATTCTCGTCTACCAGTTTTAATCCTCGTCCAAGCACTCGAGCATTCACCTCTCTCACCACTCCATCAATATACAAGTTAAACAACCACGGCGACATCACACATCCTTGTTTCAGCCTTACTCTCACCGGAAACCAATTGCTTGCTTAATTTCCTATCCTAACACATGCTTTACTACCTTTGTAGAAACTTTTCACTCCTTGTAACAACCTTCCACCAACTCCACATAACCTCATCACATTCCACATTGCTTCCCTATCAACTCTATCATACACTTTCTCCAGGTCCACAAACGCAACATACACCTCCTTACCTTTTGCTAAATATTTCTCGCATATCTGCCTAACTGTAAAAATCTGATTCATACAATCCCTACCTCTTCTGAAACCACCCTGTACTTCTAAGATTGCATTCTCTGTTTTTTCCTTAATCCTATTAATCAGTACTCTACCATACACTTTTCCAACTACACTCAACAAACTAATACCCCTTGAATTACAACACTCATGTACATCTCCCTTACCCTTATATAGTGGTACAATACATGTACAAACCCAATCTATTTGTACCATTGACAACACAAACATATTAAACAATTTTACGAACCATTCAAGCACAGTCACACCCTCTTCCTTGAACATCTCAGCTCTCACACCATCCATACCAGATGCTTTTCCTACTCTTGTTTCATCTAGTGCTCTCCTCCCTTCCTCTCTTGTAATCTCTCTCTCATTCTCATCTTCCATCACCAGCACCTCAACACCTGCAACAGCAATTATATCTGCCTCCCTATTATCCTCAACATTTAGTAAACTTTCAAAATATTCCGCCCACCTTGTCCTTGCCTCCTCTCCTTTTAGCAACCTTCCATTTCCATCTTTCACTGTCTCTTCAATTCTTGAGCCAGCCTTTCTTACTCTCTTCACTTCTTTCCAAAACTTCTTATGCTCTTCGTATGAACGACCCAATCCCTGACCCCACCTCAGGTCAACCGGCCTCTTTGCATCACTTACCTTGTGCTTTACTTCCACATTTTTCTTTCTATATTTTTCATACTTCTCTACACTATTACTCTGCCGCTATTCTTCAAAAGCCCTCTTTTCCTCTTCCACTTCTACCTTCACTCTTTCATTCCACCATTCACTGCCCTTCCTCATGCTGCCTCCAACAAACTTCTTGTCACACACATTTGCAATCCCAACAAAATTTTATTTCACTAACTTCGACCCCTCCTCTAAATTACCAGTTTCTCTTACTTTCACTTCGTCGTATGCCATTTTCAACCTTTCTTGATATATACTTTTTACCCCCGGTTTTATCAGCTCTTCAACCCTCACTAGCTCCCTTTTACATCCACCTAATCTATTCCCCCATTCTTTTGCTCCAACTAATGTTCCTTCCACCAAAAAATTATCAGACATACCGTTATCCATACCCTTAAACATGTGCACGTCTTTCAATCTTCCAAACATTCTTTTAGTTATCAACACATAATCCATTAACGCCTTTTCTACCACTCTTCCATTTGCCACTTTTACTCATGTATACTGGTTTTTATCTTTCTTTTTGAAAAATCTAGAACTTATCATCATCTCTTGCTCAACACACATATCTACCAGTCTCTCACCACTCTCATTTTCACCTGGTACGCCATACTTCCCAATGACACCTTCTACCTCTCCAGTGCCCACTTTAGCATTTAATTCACCCATGACAACTACATAATTCCTTCTATCCAGTCCTTCTACACACCTAGTGAATTCATTCCAGAACTCATTCCGCTCTCCTTCACTTTTCTCACAACCTGGCCCATACGCACTGACAAAACCCCAACATTCCCTACCCAATCTAACCCTTACCCACATTAACTTAGATGATATCTCCTTCCATTTCACTACTTTACCTGTCATCCATTCACTCAGCAATAAAGCCACACCTTCTCTTGCTCTTCCCCTTTCAACCCCAGACACTCTACCAGACATTTCACCAAACATCACTTCCCCCTCCCCTTTTATCTTTGCCTCACACAAGGCCAATATCTCCATCCTTCTATTCCTAAACATACTTCCAATCTCACATCTTTTACTGTCTATCGTACTACATCCACGCACATTCAAACACCCCAAAACTAGAGTGCGGGGAGCAGTCACTCTCCCCCCCCCAGCTCCACCTCTTTGTTGATGTCTCACAGGATTGTAAATACAGGAGACGGGGTTCTCAGCCCCCTCGTCCCGTCCCTTTTAGTCGCCTCTTACGACACGCTGGGATACGTTGGTGCTATTCTACTTGTTTTTATGCCCTCGCAGCCACGGGGCATATATACAGTATATATAGTATATATATATATATGTTCTCTTGAGTAATTCTTACATCATAGCCACATCCTAAATTCATAGCTTTGTCAGCCTCATCTGCTTTGTTGTCTATATATTTCCTCCAGTCTCCTTGTTTTTCTTCTGACCTCACTGTAAATACTAAAATACTTAGCATGCTCTACCTTATAATTTTTATTACTTACTCGAAAACTTTCACCAATCACTTTCCGTCTTTGTCTCCTTTCTTATAGCATCCCAAGAATTTTGATATCCATGACTTTCTCCCTGTAACTGCGTGTTTCATGACTTCACTACCAACTGACAGATAAATGTTCTACATATCACACCATTTTTCATTAATTGTCTATTCTTCGTGTTCTAAAGTCTCTAAGACTACATTCAATTGCAAATATTACTCTTTTTTTTTTATTCTTTTGAAAGCTTAAATATATCAAACATAGGTATTTTATCCATCTTTCTGTTGGGTGCTTTCAGTTTTTAATTTCAGTGTGGCAATGAGGAGTTGGTGATCACATCCATTATCTGCACCTCTATAGCTTCTTATATTTCTTAGAGTTCTCCTTTCTCTTTATTAATGGCAATGTGATCTATCTGATTTTTGTTATTACCTCATGGTGAAGTCCGTGTATATAAGTGGATGTTCTTGTTTTGAAAAAGAGTACCTCTAATGACAAGATTG